>NW_026057589.1:12118182-12418182 GCF_023721935.1 Panthera uncia | reverse complement strand
CATTACTCAAAATTCAGAATTCACTACCCTCCAATGTGATGGGTTTTTTTTTTAAATTTTTTTTAACGTTTATTTATTTTTGAGACAGAGAGAGACAGAGCATGAACAGGGGAAGGGCAGAGAGAGAGGGAGACACAGAATCTGAAACAGGCTCCAGGCTCCAAGCTGTCAGCACAGAGCCCAACGCGGGGCTCAAACTCACGGACCGTGAGATCATGACCTGAGCCAAAGTCGGACGCCCAACCGACCAAGCCACCCAGACGCCCCCAATGTGATGGTTTTAAGAAGTGGGGCCTTTGGGTGTGATTAGATTAGGAGGGTGGAGCCCTCATGAACGGGATTAATGCCCTTATAAAATAGACCCCAGAGAGCTCCCTAGAGGCTGTCCACCATGTAAGTTTACAGCAAAAAGACAGCAGCTATGAACCAGGAAGTGGGCTCTCACCAGATACTGAATCTGCCAACACCTTGATCTTAGACTTCCCAGCTTCCAGAACTGTAAGAAATAAATTTCTATTCCTTAACCCATCCAGTCTATTGTATTTTTGTCACAGTAATCCAAACGAACTAAGATACCTAGTTTCTGGTTAAATTCTTGTTCTTTGTTCTTCCCTTTACCAACCTTTGACTGAGAACCCACTAAGCACTGAGCTTAGAGTATACTCAGTGAATAAGATGCAGTCCCTGTCCTCAAGGGGCTGTCTTTTGTTTGTTTGTTTAGGATGCTTACTTCTCATATCTTCTCAAACCTAAGATCAAGCATCAGGATGCCCCATTTTTGAGCAGCTAAAATTTGTGAAAACTTGTTCCTGAAATAGCCCAGAATGTGACTCTTATATTTCTCTTTTATGTGACAGTCCTTCCAGTTTAAAAACCATCCATCATGGTTTTCCAAGTCCTCCATTTTTCAGATTAAACCACTTGAGTCTCTTCAACAGTTTCTCACATGGCATGACTTCTAGTCCCTTTGTATCCTGCCCATGTAGGACAAATCCCAGAATGCCCTCCTTCATGGTAGCTCAAAATGAAATACAGTTCTCTCAAGTGCTCTGAGGTGTGTGTAGAATGGGAGTCTTGTAAGAAAAAAAAATTTAATTCCTCACATATGAGACAGTGGGGTAAATGAACCACATTTTTCCTGTTTTACATGAAAAACAAATTCTAATCAGCTTCATTTTGTGAGTAGCCACTGCCAAAATTTTCTGTTGATGTTTGGGTAGCATAAATCACAGCCTGAAGGAGACTGAAGCTTTGCCAAAATTGAGACCCATCTCCCTACCCTTATTGCTATTTTGCCTTCAAGGCTCTAGGTTGAAAATCAAAGAAACCCACTCCAACTAACTTAAGCAAATAGGAGAATTTATTGAAGAATTCAACTAAATCATAGAACCTAAGGGCAGCTGGGCTTTCTGGGGGACAGGAATCAAGAAGTGGAAAATTTAGCAGAACAAAAGCAGGGCTGGTCCTTGTGTCTTCCTATCACTCCCTGAGCCAAATGTCCCTATTTCTCCATAGATATACCTATGTCATTCTTTTTTCCTTCACCTTAGACCTCTCTCTATTCTCTACCCAAAGAGTCATCCCAGTGCCCTACATACCTATCCTCTCAGTGCACAAACATCTCTAAGTCTCCAAGTGTGGTGGGTTACATGTTGGCTTTGAAAAAGGTATGTCCACATCCTAATACCTACACCCTATGAATGTTACCTTATTTGGAAAAAAAGGTCTTTGCACATGTAATTAAGTTAAGGGTCTTGAGAGAGATTATTCCAAATTACCCAGGTGACCCCTAAATCCACTGACCTTGTAAAAGGCAGAATGGGAGAAGTCACAGACATGTAAGAGGCAGAGATTAGAGTGGTATGGCCAAGGAAGCCTAAGACCACCACCAGCCACCAGAATCTAGAAGAGGCAAGGAAGGATTCTCCCCAGAACCTCCAAAATGAGTGCAGGCCTGACTACGCCTCGATTTCTGGCCTCCAGAATTGCGAAAGAATAAATTTCTGTTGTTTGAAGCCATGTTTGTTGCTGCAGTCATAGGAAATGAACACACTAAGTTTCAATTCCAAATTCTTGGAAGAGCAAATCTGACTGGCTTAGGCTGACACAAGGGCAACATATTCCTCTAATTCAATCACCTGCCAGAGATGAGCCATACTGGATAGATGGGGGCTGGGCCACTCCCGTATGGAGGATGGTTGTTGTTACCAAGAAAATGAGAGTCCGAGTCCCCAAAAGCCATCTATGACATGGGAGTTCTACAATCATCCAGGCCCCCAATTTGATTTTCTAAACCTCTTTCCCCCCTCCCCACATCCTGTTCATTCATCATTTTTGTGTTTTATTTTGTTTTCTTTAATTAATCTCTACACCCAATGTGGGGCTTGAACTCACAACCCTGAGATCAAGAGTTGGGTGCTCTACCAGCCAGGCGCCCCTCACTCATCATTTTTGTACCAGTTTTCCCTGTCTTCAATTTTTCACTTCTACACAACTTTTCACTCCTATACTCCTTTCCAACTCTCCTGCCACGAATCTACCTCAAGCCAGCATCACGCCTTGCCTTGGTCTAGTGCCACGGTTCTCAGACTGTGCCAAGGCACCTCAGGATACCACAGTGAATTTGCAGACAACCGGATGTTTTAAATTTTCACAGGAATCACAGTGATCTCTGTCGGAAACTACAAGCTTGAGACAGTCCACAGTTTCAACACGAGATTATTATACTGTTTCCAATGACCAAATCATTTCACAGCTGGGTTTTCAATAACTACTGTGATGAAAACAAGCACCACTTGGTAATCGGTGTGGAAGAGGAAATGAGGACGATGGTGTCTGATACGTTTCTAGGCCTGAGAAAGTGTGCAGTGATCAACAGGCAGTAGTACCTCATTAGGATGCATGTGCTTATTAAGCTATCCGGACCTGATTACTTAATAAATGGAATTGTTGGCTATTTCTTTTGGCCTACAGATGCTGTGAAGCAATTGCTAAGACACTAAAAAATATTGCCCATCTTTTTACTCCTATTTTCCCAAGAGCAGGAGATGGGTATTGACTCCCATTTCAAAGATGAGCCACACAGAACGCATCAGTAATGCCCCCAGAGAAGACTAGCTGGACTCTTCTGAATAGAATGTCTGAGATCATTTATTGTCACTTACAAATTATAGGCTCATTTTGCTTCCTCTTGTGGAAATGTCCAATACGTTCAAGCCAACTCAAAAAGTATATATTGTGCATTTAACAGGAGGCTTGGAAAGAAAAAGCACAAGACCCAGGAAACCCAGGTTGGAGATTCAGTTCTCCCATGTACCACTTTTTGCCCCGAGGCTGTAGCTATTTCACCTCTCTGAACATGTTTCTGCAGCTTCTAAAAGATGCAATTCAGTCATTCAAAAATATTATTTATGAGGCTACTCTGTGCTCAGCAGTGTTCTATACTGTAAAACAGTGTTCTCAACCTTTTTTCTTTCATTATTGCTCCCCTAATGAGACTTTTTAGACTCTTTTGTTCTAATTATGGCTCCCAAATTTTAAAATCCTGTATACAAGGTATATCAGTCTATGCACTGTATATAAATCTGTGTTCTATACATTAAAAGGTGAGATTATTTTGCCCCCTCTAGAACCAGTTTTTGCTCCTTGGGATATCACCCCTATTGAGAATACACACCCTATGGAAACAGAGAAGAAAACATTTCTGCTTTCACAAAGCCTATGTTCTAGCATGAAAATTTGGACAAAAAATAAGTAAAATAGCAGACGTGCAAAGTGCTATGAAATAATAAAATAGGATGCTATGATGGAGAATGTCTGAGGGGATGAGCCAGAGGCCCCTCTGAAAAGGTGACCCCCCATGGTGAGATGTGAATGACAAGCAGGGGCAAACAGCATCTAAAGGGAGGAGCTGCTAACATGATATTCTCGCTGGGCACCAGCCTGGTGAGAGGCCAGAGAAGGGTGGAGCATGGTGAACTCAGTGACACTGCCATTAGAGAGAGGGTCATTTTGAAGACTGACTCATACAGTATAGAAAAACACATGGGGCGCCTGGGTGGCTCAGTCGGTTGGGCGTCCGACTTTGGCTCAGGTCATGATCTTGCGGTCCATGAGTTCGAGCCCCGCGTCGGGCTCTGTGCTGACAGCTCAGAGCCTGGAGCCCGTTTCAGATTCTGTGTCTCCCTCTCTCTCTGACCTTCCCCCATTCATGCTCTGTCTCTCTCTGTCTCAAAAATGAGTAAATATTAAAAACAATTTAATAAAAAAAGAAAAACACTTTGTAAATAGTAGATTGTTTTTTTTAAGTTTTATTTATTTTTTTCAGAGAGAGATAGAGCATATGTGAGTGGGGGGTGGGCAGAGAGAGAGGGGGACAGAGGATGCAAAGTGGGCTCTGCACTGACAGCAACAAGCCCGACGGGGGCTCGAACTCACAAACTGCGAGGTCATGACCTGATCTGAAGTCAGATGCTTAACTGACTGAGCCACCCAGGAGCCCTGTAAATAGTAGATTGTGAAATGAATGGGAGGGATTATTATTTGCAATATGCTGCTTTGAGACACTGCAGGCAGAAAATGACTAACGTCTGAACCCTCTTGTCAAAAAAAGTTGGTTTTGAAAAACAGCTGAAGAGTCTGGATTCTGGAAAAAAGCTTCAACAACCAAAGATATCAGATAGCTAGATATCTAGACAGACCTAGAAGAGAGGAACATTAGAAGAAATGACACCTAACATTTCTGAAGTTCTTACACTGTGCTTCTGTACAGAGTGCTCTACACACACGAATCTTCACAACCCCATAGGGTTATTCCCTTCCTTTCACAAAAGAGGCACTGAGGCTCAGAAAGCACAAGTGACTTGCTCAAAAATCCCACAGGCAGTCAGTGGCAGTAATTAGGTCTGTCTGACCTGAGTCTGGGCCTTAATCAAGATGATGTCACCTGTGTCCTCATCTAGTCCTGTGCACACTCCATCTGCTCGGCCTGACCCTTTCCTATGAGTGATTTCTATTTATTCAATTTGAGGAACTGGATCTCTCTTGCTAGAACATCGGGCTCAGCTCAACAATTAAAAGACTAATTATAAAAGGCCTAGGAATAAAAACTGTCAGCACCATGTTTAATTACCCACTGTCTTGCTTGTAGGGGGGAAATATATCTTGCCTCATGTCCTGATGATTAGTCAATACAGACTATGTCTGGGTCGGAAGAGAATTTAAAAGCAGACTTTATTCTGTTTTGGACTTCCTAAAAATGCAAATCCAAGAACTGCCAACAGGATTGCACGGCCAGTGATTAACTGTCAAGAGGAGACCCAGAGAGAAACACTCGTCATGAGGAGACACCAGACACTTGTTGTGTCTGGCAGCCATGAGTCATAATTTAAACAGTAGTATAAGTGAGGACCCAGGATCAAGGATTGATTCATGATATGAAACTGTGATATGGAACCAAAAGCATGTGGTAGAGAAGACCTACAGTTTAAAAGGGAGGGACCCAGACCTCATCTGTGAAATATTCTGCCAATCATCAGTCATACACAGTTTTAGGCAGAGGCTTTCATTCTTGCCAAAACTCAGGCAAAATCAAAAGAGTCTTCTGCTAAGGCAAATACTTGATAAAGCAGTGTCTACAATTACAGATGCACTACACTTTTCCCCCCTTTTTGATGAAATCTCACAGAATAGGAGCACCTGGATGGTTGAGTTGGTTAAGTGTCCGACTTGAGCTCAGGTCATGATCTCATGGTCCATGAGTTCGAGCTCCACATCGGGCCCTGTACTGACAAGCTCAGAGCCTGGAGCCTGCTTCAAATTCTGTGTCACCCTCTCTCTCTTCCCCTTCCCTGCTCGTGCCCTCTCTCTCTCTCAAAAATATCAGGGCACCTGGGTGGCTTGGTCGGTTAAGCGTCCGACTTCGGCTCAGGTCATGATCTCACGGTCCATGAGTTCGAGCCCCGCGTCGGGCTCTGTGCGGACAGCTCAGAGCCTGGAGCCTGTTTCATATTCTGTGTCTCCCTCTTTCTCTGCTCCTCCCCTGTTCATGCTCTGTCTCTCTCTGTCTCAAAAATAAATAAATGGTAAAAAAAATTTTTTTAAATAAATAAATAAATAAATAAATATTCAGTCACGGAGAAGATGGCAGTGTAGGAGGACGCTGGGCTCACCTCGCCCTGCTGATCACTTAGATTCCACCCACATCTGCCAAATAACCCAGAAGACTATCAGAAGACTAGCAGAACATACTCTCGGGAGCCAAGTGTAGACGAGAGGCCCAGGGAAGAGGATAGGAAGGGCGGAGAGGCAGTGTGCACTACACGGACTGGCAGGAGGGAGCCAGGGCGGTGGAGGGGCAGCTCACCTGGCAAGGAATAGCCCCCTGAGTCTGGCTTACAAAAGTGGAGGGGCCTGACTGCATGAGTTCTGACAGCCAGCAGGACTTAACATCTGGAATGTAAAAAGTCAACAGCTCTGCTCAGAGAGGGGGAGGACGAGAGGACACCTGGAGGGAGAGATGTTGAGCCCTGGAAGACAGAGCTCAGCTCGGTGGGGAACAAAGGCGTTGGCCAGCACCATCTCCCTCTCCCATCCCCCAGCCAAAATCCCAAAGGGAACCAGTTCCCGGGACCGAACTTGCTCGCACCGCTCAAACACCCAATGCTGTGCTTCTGTGGATCCATCCCTCCGACGGGTCTGCCTCCCTCTCGGTGCCACAGGCCCCTCCCGAAGCAGACCACCGAAGGCAAAGCAAGCGAGTCTGCCCCTCCTGCCCCTGTGCACCTTGAGGATCCACCCCAGCTAATACGTCAATCCCATCGAAGCAGCACCACAAGCCTGGCAGTGTGCAAGTAGCCCAGACAGGGGCCACACCACTCCACAGTGAGTCCTGCCCCTGGGAGAGGGGAAGATAAGGTACACACCAGTCAGACTGTGTCCCCAGCAGTGGGCTGGGGACAGACATCTGGTCAGACTGTGGCCATGCCCACCAGCACAAGTTACTCCAGACAGCACAGGGGAAGGGCCCTGCAGTTCCACACCACCCCAGGGACTACCCAAAATGACAAAACAGAAGAACTCTCCTCAAAAGAAACTCCAGGAAGTAGTGAAAGCTAACGAATTGATCAAAAATGATTTAAGCAATATAATGCAACAAGAATTTAGAATAATAGTCATAAAATTAATCACTGGGCTTGAAAAAAGTATAGAGGACAGCAGAGAATCTATTGCTACAGAGATCAAGGAACTAAGAAACAGTCAGGAGGAGCTAAAAAATGCTATAAATGGTGTAAAATAAAATGGAGGTGACCACAGCTCAGAATGAAGAGGCAGAGGAGAGACTAGGTGAATTAGAAGATAAAATTATGGAAAAAGAGGAAGCTGAGAAAAAGAGAGACAAGAAAAAATCCAGGAGTATGAGGGGAAAATAGGGAGAACTAAGGGATGCAATCAAACGGAACATCCATATAGTAGGAATTGCAGAAGAGGAAGAAAGAGAGAAAGGGTTGAAGGTGTACTTGAACAAATCATAACTGAGACTTCCCTGATCTGGGAAGGAAAAAGGCATTGAAATCCAAGAGGCACAGAGAACTCCCTTCAGATGTAACTTGAATCGACCTTCTGCACGACATATCCTTGTGAAACTGACAAAATACAAGGATAAAGAGAAAATTCTGAAAGCAGCTAGGGATAAACACGTTGTAACATATAAAAGGAGACCGATAAGACTAGTGGCAGACCTATCTTCTGAAACATGGCAGGCCAGAAAGGAATGGCAGGAAATCTTCAATGTGATAAACAGAAAAACCATGCAGTCGAGAATCCTTTACCCAGCAAGTCTGTCATTCAGAATAGAAGGAGACATAAAGGTCTTCCCAAACAAACAAAAACTGAAGGAATTCATCACCACTAAACCAGCCCTACAAGAGATCCTACGGGGGATTCTGTGAGTGAAATGTTACAAGGACCACAAAGTACCAGAGACATCACTACAAGCATGAAACCTACAGACATCACAATGACTCTAAACCCATATCTTTCCATAATAACACTGAATGTAAATGGACTAAATGCTCCAACCAAAAGACATAGGGTATCACAAAGGATAAAAAAACGAGACCCATCTATCTGCTGTCTACAAGAGACTCATTTTAGACCTGAGGACACCTTCAGATTCAAAGTGAGGGGGTGGAGAACTATCTATCATGCTACTGGAAGTCAAAAGGAAGCTGGAGTAGCCATACTTATATCAGACAAACTAGACTTTAAATTAAAGGCTGTAACAAGAGATGAAGAAGGGCATTATATAATCATTACAGGGTCTATCCATCAGGAAGAGCTAACAATTATAAATGTCTACGCACCAAATATGGGAGCCCCCAAATATATAAAACAATCACAAACATAAGCAACCTTATTGATAAGAATGTGGTCATTGCAGGGGACTTTAATACTGCACTTACAACAATGGATAGATCATCTAGACACAGGATAAACAAAGAAACAAAGGCCCTGAATGATACATTGGATCAGATGGACTTGACAAATATATTTAGAACTCTGTTTCCCAAAGCAACAGAATATACTTTCTTCTCGAGTGCACATGGAACATTCTCCAAGATAGATCACATACTAGGTCACAAAACAGCCCTTCATAAGTATACAAGAATTGAGATCATACCATGCACACTTTTGGACCACAATGCTATGAAGCTTGAAATCAACCACAGGAAAAAGTCTGGAAAACCTCCAAAATCATGGAGGTTAAAGAACACCCTACTAAAGAATGGATGGGTCAACCAGGCAATTAGAGAAGAAATTTAAAAATCTATGGAAACAAATGAAAATGAAAATACAACAATCCAAATGCTTTGGGATACAGCGAAGGTAGTCCTGAGAGGAAAATACATAGCAATCCAGGCCTATCTCAAGAAACAAGAAAAATGCCAAATACAAACTCTAACGGCACACCTAAAGGAAATAGAAGCAGAACAGCAAAGACACCCCAAACCCAGCAGAAGGAGAGAAATAATAAAGATCAGAGCAGAAATACACAATATAGAATCTAAATAAAACTGTAGAGCAGATCAATGAAACCAAGAGTTGTTTTTTTGAAAAAATAAACAAAATTGATAAACCTCTAGCCAGGTTTCTCAAAAAGAAAAGGGAGATGACCCAAATGGATAAAATCATGAATGAAAATGGAATTATTACAACCAATCCCTCAGAAATACAAGCAATTATCAGGGAATACTATGAAACATTATATGCCAACAAACTAGACAACCTGGAAGAAATGGACAAATTCCTAAGCACCCACACACTTCCAAAACTCAAACAGGAAAAAACAGACCTATACCAGCGAAGAAATTGAACCAGTTATCAAAAATCTCCCAACAAATAAGAGTCCAGGACCAGATGGCTTCCCAGGGGAATTCTACCAGACATTTAAAGCAGAGATAATACCTATCCTTCTCAAGCTGTTCCAAAAAATAGGAAAGGAAGGAAAACTTCCAGACTCATTCCAAGAACCAGCATTACGTTGACTCCTAAACTAGACAGAGACCCAGCAAAAAAAGAGAACTACAGGCCAATATCCCTGATGAATATGGATGCAAAAATTCTCAATAAGATACTAGCAAATCGAATTCAACAGCATATAAAAAGAATTATTCACCATGATCAAGTGGGATTCATTCCTGGGCTGCAGGACTGGTTCAACATTCGCAAATCAATCAATGTGATACATTGCATTAATAAAAGAAAAGATAAGAACCATATGATCCTGTCAATCGATGCAGAAAAAACATTTGACAGAATTCAGCATCCTCTCTTAATAAAAACCTTTGAGAAAGTCAGGATAGAAGGAACATACTTAAACATAATAAAAGCCATTTATGAAAAGCCCACAGCTAACATCATCCTAATGGGGAAAAACAGAGCTTTTTCCCTGAGATCAGGAACACGACAGGGACGTCCACTCTCATTGCTGCTGTTTAACATAGTGTTGGAAGTGCTAGCATCAGCAATCAGACAACAAAAGGAAATCAAAGGCATCAAAATTGGCAAAGATGAAGTCAAGCTTTCACTTTTTACAGATGACATGATATTATATGTGGAAAACCCGATAGACTCCACCAAAAGTCTGCTAGAACCGATACATGAATTCAGCAAAGTCACAGGATACAAAAGCAATGTACAGAAATCAGTTGCATTCTTATACACTAATAATGAAGCAACAGAAAGACAAATAAAGAAACTGATCCCATTCACAACTGCACCAAGAAGCATAAAATACCTAGGAATTAACCTAACCAAAAATGGAAAAGATCTGTATGGTGAAAACTATAGAAAGCTTAGGAAGGAAATTGAAGAAGATATAAAGAAATGGAAAAACATTCCATGCTCGTGGATTGGAAGAATAAATATTATTAAAATGTCAATACTGCCCAAAGCTATCTATACATTCAATGCAATCCCAATCAAAATTGCACCAGCATTCTTCTCGAAGCTAGAACGAGCAGTCCTAAAATTTGTATGGAACCACAAAAGGCCCCGAATAGCCAAAGTAATCTTGAAGAGGACCAAAGTGGGAGGCATCACAATCCCAGACTTTAGCCTCTACTACAAAGCTGTAATCATCAAGACAGCATGGTATTGGCACAAAAACAGACACATAGACCAATAGAATAGAATAGAAACACCAGAATTAGATTTTATTTTTTGGAGGTTCCGGAAGATGGCGGCGTAGGAGGACGCGGGGCTCACAACGCGTCCTGCCGATCACTTAGATTCCACCTACACCTGCCTAAAGAACCCAGAAAACCGCCAGAGGATTAGCAGAAGGGAGTCTCCGGAGTCAAGCGCAGACTAGAGGCCCACGGAAGAGGGTAGAAAGGGCGGCGAGGCGGTGCGCGCTCCACGGACTGGCGGGAGGGAGCCGGGGCGGAGGGGCGGCTCGCCGGCCAAGCAGAGCCCCCGAGTCTGGCTGGCAAAAGCGGAGGGGCCGGACAGACTGTGTTCCGACAGCAAGCGCGACTTAGCGTCTGGGAGGTCATAAGTTAACAGCTCTGCTCGGAAAGCGGGAAGGCTGGAGGACAAAGGGAGGGAGAGCTGCTGAGCCCCCGGACGGCAGAGCTCAGCTTGGCGGGGAACAAAGGCGCCAGCGCCATCTCCCCCGCCCATCCCCCAGCCAAAATCCCAAAGGGAACCAGTTCCTGCCAGGGAACTTGCTCGCTCCGCGCAAACACCCAACTCTGTGCTTCTGCGGAGCCAAACCTCCGGCAGCAGATCTGACTCCCTCCCGCTGCCACAGGGCTCCTCCTGGAGTGGATCACCTAAGGAGAAGCGAGCTAAGCCTGCCCCTCCAACCCCCGTGCACCTTGCCTACCCACCCCAGCTAATACGCCAGATCCCCAGCAACACAAGCCTGGCAGTGTGCAAGTAGCCCAGACGGGACACGCCACCCCACAGTGAATCCCGCCCCTAGGAGAGGGGAAGAGAAGGCACACACCAGTCTGACTGTGGCCCCAGCAGTGGGCTGGGGGCAGACATCGGGTCGGACTGCGGCCCCACCCACTAACTCCAGTTATACACCACAGCACAGGGGAAGTGCACTGCAGGTCCTCACCACACAAGGGACTCTCCAAAATGACCAAACGGAAGAATTCCCCTCAGAAGAATCTCCAGGAAATAACAACAGCTAATGAACTGATCAAAAAGGATTTAAATAATATAACAGAAAGTGAATTTAGAATAATAGTCATAAAATTAATCGCTGGGCTTGAAAACAGTATACAGGACAGCAGAGAATCTCTTGCCACAAAGATCGAGGGACTAAGGAACAGTCACGAGGAGTTGAAAAACGCTTTAAACGAAATGCAAAACAAAATGGAATCCACGATGGCTCGGCTTGAAGAGGCAGAGGAGAGAATAGGTGAACTAGAAGATAAAGTTATGGAGAAAGAGGAAGCTGAAAGAAAGAGAGATAAAAAAATCCAGGAGTATGAGGGGAAAATTAGAGAACTAAGTGATACACTAAAAAAAAATAATATACGCATAATTGGTATCCCAGAGGAGGAAGAGAGAGGGAAAGGTGCTGAAGGGGTACTTGAACAAATTATAGCTGAGAACTTCCCTGAACTGGGGAAGGAAAAAGGCATTGAAATCCAAGAGGCACAGAGAACTCCCTTCAGACGTAACTTGAATCGATCTTCTGCAGGACATATCATAGTGAAACTGGCAAAATACAAGGATAAAGAGAAAATTCTGAAAGCAGCAAGGGATAAACGTGCCCTCACTTATAAAGGGAGACCTATAAGACTCGTGACTGATCTCTCCTTTGAAACTTGGCAGGCCAGAAAGGCTTGGCACGATATCTACAGTGTGCTAAACAGAAAAAATATGCAGCCGAGAATCCTTTATCCAGCAAGTCTGTCATTTAGAATAGAAGGAGAGATAAAGGTCTTCCCAAACAAACAAAAACTGAAGGAATTTGTCACCACGAAACCAGCCCTACAAGAGATCCTAAGGGGGATCCTGTGAGACAAAGTACCAGAGACATCACCACAAGCATAAAACCTACAGACATCACAATGACTCTAAACCCATATCTTTCTATAATAACACTGAATGTAAATGGATTAAATGCGCCAACTAAAAGACATAGGGTATCAGAATGGATAAAAAAACAAGACCCATCTATTTGCTGTCTACAAGAGACTCATTTTAGATCTGAGGACACCTTTAGATTGAGAGTGAGGGGATGGAGAACTATTTTTCATGCTCCTGGAAGCCAAAAGAAAGCTGGAGTAGCCATACTTATATCAGACAAACTAGACTTTAAATTAAAGGCTGTAACAAGAGATGAAGAAGGGCATTATATAATAATCACAGGGTCTATCCACCAGGAAGAGCTAACTATTATAAATGTCTATGCGCCAAATACCCGAGCCCCCAGATATATAAAACAATTACTCATAAACATAAGCAACCTTATTGATAAGAATGTGGTCATTGCAGGGGACTTTAACACCCCACTTACAGAAATGGATAGATCATCTAGACACACAGTCAATAAAGAAACAAGGGCCCTGAATGATACATTGGATCAGATGGACTTGACAGATATACTTAGAACTCTGCATCCCAAAGCAACAGAATATACTTTCTTCTCGAGTGCACATGGAACATTCTCCAAGATAGATCATATACTGGGTCACAAAACAGCCCTTCATAAGTTTACAAGAATTGAAATTATACCATGCATACTTTCAGACCACAATGCTATGAAGCTTGAAATCAACCACAGGAAAAAGTCTGGAAAACCTCCAAAATCATGGAGGTTAAAGAACACCCTACTAACGAATGAGTGGGTCAACCAGGCAATTAGAGAAGAAATTAAAATATACATGGAAACAAACGAAAATGAAAATACAACAATCCAAACGCTTTGGGATGCAGCGAAGGCAGTCCTGAGAGGAAAATACATTGCAATCCAGGCCTATCTCAAAAACAAGAAAAATCCCAAATACAAAATCTAACAGCACACCTAAAGGAAATAGAAGCAGAACAGCAAAGGCAGCCTAAACCCAGCAGAAGAAGAGAAATAATAAAGATCAGAGCAGAAATAAACAATATAGAATCTAAAAAAACTGTAGAGCAGATCAACGAAACCAAGAGTTGTTTTTTTGAAAAAATAAACAAAATTGACAAACCTCTAGCCAGGCTTCTCAAAAAGAAAAGGGAGATGACCCAAATAGATAAAATCATGAATGAAAATGGAATTATTACAACCAATCCCTCAGAGATACAAACAATTATCAGGGAATACTATGAAAAATTATATGCCAACAAACTGGACAACCTGGAAGAAATGGACAAATTTCTAAACACCCACACTCTTCCAAAACTCAATCAGGAGGAAATAGAAAGCTTGAACAGACCCATCACCAGCGAAGAAATTGAATCGGTTATCAAAAATCTCCCAACAAATAAGAGTCCAGGACCAGATGGCTTCCCAGGGGAGTTCTACCAGACATTTAAAGCAGAGATAATACCTATCCTTCTCAAGCTATTCCAAGAAATAGAAAGGGAAGGAAAACTTCCAGACTCATTCTATGAAGCCAGTATTACTTTGATTCCTAAACCAGACAGAGACCCAGTAAAAAAAGAGAACTACAGGCCAATATCCCTGATGAATATGGATGCAAAAATTCTTAATAAGATACTAGCAAATCGAATTCAACGGCATATAAAAAGAATTATTCACCATGATCAAGTGGGATTCATTCCTGGGATGCAGGGCTGGTTCAACATTCGCAAATCAATCAACGTGATACATCACATTAACAAAAAAAAAGAGAAGAACCATATGATCCTGTCAATCGATGCAGAAAAGGCCTTTGACAAAATCCAGCACCCTTTCTTAATAAAAACCCTTGAGAAAGTCGGGATAGAAGGAACATACTTAAAGATCATAAAGGCCATTTATGAAAAGCCCACAGCTAACATCATCCTCAACGGGGAAAAACTGAGAGCTTTTTCCCTGAGATCAGGAACACGACAGGGATGCCCACTGTCACCGCTGTTGTTTAATATAGTGCTGAAAGTTCTAGCATCAGCAATCAGACAACAAAGGGAAATCAAAGGCATCAAAATTGGCAAAGACGAAGTCAAGCTTTCGCTTTTTGCAGATGACATGATATTATACATGGAAAATCCGATAGACTCCACCAAAAGTCTGCTAGAACTGATACATGAATTCAGCAAAGTTGCAGGATACAAAATCAATGTGCAGAAATCAGTTGCATTCTTATACACTAACAATGAAGCAACAGAAAGACAAATGAAGAAACTGATCCCATTCACAATTGCACCAAGAAGCATAAAATACCTAGGAATAAATCTAACCAAAGATGTAAAAGATCTGTATGCTGAAAACTATAGAAAGCTTATGCAGGTAATTGAAGAAGATATAAAGAAATGGAAAGACATTCCCTGCTCATGGATTGGAAGAATAAATATTGTCAAAATGTCAATACTACCCAAAGCTACCTACACATTCAATGCAATCCCAATCAAAATTGCACCAGCATTCTTCTCGAAACTAGAACAAGCAATCCTAAAATTCATATGGAACCACAAAAGGCCCCGAATAGCCAAAGTAATTTTGAAGAAGAAGACCAAAGCGGGAGGCATCACAATCCCAGACTTTAGCCTCTACTACAAAGCTGTCATCATCAAGTCAGCATGGTATTGGCATAAAAACAGACACATAGGCCAATGGAATAGAATAGAAACCCCAGAACTAGACCCACAAACGTATGGCCAACTCATCTTTGACAAAGCAGGAAAGAACATCCAATGGAAAAAAGACAGTCTCTTTAACAAATGGTGCTGGGAGAACTGGACAGCAACATGCAGAAGGTTGAAACTAGACCACTTTCTCACACCATTCACAAAAATAAACTCAAAATGGATAAAGGACCTGAATGTGAGACAGGAAACCATCAAAACCTTAGAGGAGAAAGCAGGAAAAGACCTCTCTGACCTCAGCCGTAGCAATCTCTTACTCGGCACATCCCCAAAGGCAAGGGAATTAAAAGCAAAAATGAACTATTGGGACCTCATGAAGATAAAAAGCTGCTGCAGTGCCAAGGAAACAATCAACAAAACTGAAAGGCAACCAACGAAATGGGAAAAGATATTTGCAAATGACCTATCGGACAAAGGGCTAGTATCCAAAATCTATAAAGAGCTCACCAAACTCCACACCCGAAAAACAAATAATCCAGTGAAGAAATGGGCAGAAAACATGAATAGAAAACATCTTCTATTCATCTAAAGAAGACATCTCTAAAGACATCCAGATGGCCAACAGGCACATGAAAAGATGCTCAACGTTGCTCCTCATCAGGGAAATACAAATCAAAACCACACTCAGATATCACCTCACACCAGTCACAGTGGCTAAAATGAACAAATGAGGAGACTATAGACGCTGACAAGGATGCAGATAAACAGCAACCCTCTTGCACTGTTGGTGGGAATGCAAACTGGTGCAGCCGCTCTGGAAAACAGTGTGGAGGTTCCTCAAAAAATTACAAATAGATCTACCCTATGACCCAGCAATAGCTCTGCCAGGAATTTACCCAAGGGATACAAGTGTGCTGATGCATAGGGGCACTTGTACCCCAATGTTTATAGCACTTTCAACAATAGCCAAATTATGGAAAGAGCCTAAATGTCCATCAACTGATGAATGGATAAAGAAATTGTGGTTTATATACACAATGGAATCCTACGTGGCAATGAGAAAGAATGAAATATGGCCCTTTGTAGCAATGTGGATGGAACTGGAGAGTGTGATGCTAAGTGAAATAAGCCATACAGAGAAAGACAGATACCACATGTTTTCACTCTTAGGTGGATCCTGAGAAACTTAACAGAAGACCATGGGGGAGGGGAAGGAAAAAAAAAAAAAAGAGAGAGGGTGGAGCCAAACCATAAGAGACTCTTAAAAACTGAGAATAAACTGAGGGTTGATGGGGGCGGGGGGAGAGGGGAAAGTGGGTGATGGGCATTGAGGTGGGCACCTGTTGGGATAAGCACCTGGTGTTATATGGAAACCAATTTGACAATAAATTTCATATTTAAATAAATAAATAAATAAATAAATAAACATTAAAAAAATAAAAAACAGAAAAAAGCAAATTTCACAAAATAGAATCCCTATGTTTGTAGGGTCCACAGTGTAGCAGTACTAAAAAAAGTGATTATGTCTGGGTGTGAAGTAGCATACAATGATATATATGAAACTATCAATAGTCAAAAACACCAAATTACATCAACCATCCGAGATAAAAGACTGAAACACCTATTTTCTCTAGAAAATGATACTACCAAACCATTGTTATATGAAGAGGCAATCAAAGGTTAGGCAGACAAAAGTATAAAAGAAAATCATAAAAATATGGCAAGCGGCTAATGAATAAAAATCTTATCTCTTTATTTTGTGATGTGTGTGGTGCTCATCAGTTTTTTTAAAGTTATAATGTGTTACAACTCATCCTAAAAAAAAAAATTCACTTTTGTATCTAGTTTGTATTTGTACTAAAGAGCTTCCAAAAGTGTAGAAGCTTCAGATTCCACAAAAATTAGTACCCGGATGAAGCTTGCAATCAAGGGGAGATGAGGCACCTTAGACACACGAAAACTGATGTACAGTACATCACAAAATAAATAGCACTGTAATAGTCTATAAAAAGATTCAGTAATACAAGCAAGCGTGGTTAAGAAGGGAAAAACTGGCTGGGGCTGTCAGGAAAGCCTCAGAGGAGGATGAACTTGAAGCAGCCATTGAAGGACTACTGAAATTTTGACTCACTCATCAATGTGTTTTGATGGGTTCTTCAAATAGTATATTGAGTCCTTGCTCTTAGAACAGATAGGCCAGTCACTGGTGGGGGTGGGGGGTAAGGGAGGCTGAAGCTTTATTATCATATTCAACAGCTATTCGTGAGTGCTTCCTCCATGCCAGGCACTGGAGATGCCACTGTGAAAACACAAAGCTGTAGAGAGCAGAGGGATAGGAGTGAGGTTTCCAGTTGTGGGGGCTACAACACCCCTGTAAACAGGGTGTTCATCAGGGCTAAGCCATGGTAAAGATGGAAATTTTCAAGATAAAATGTAAACTTAGGTGGTTGATAATAACAGACTGGCGAGTGACAAAGCTGGGCACTTGCATAAAAGAGAAAATGGAGGTGGGCTACTATTTTGACTTTGGAGGGAAGGAGGGGAGACAAATCTCACATTCTCTTTCTGGAAAAATGAAGAAAGATCTGTGAAATGCCTAGATGACCTAAAAGAGAAGAAGGAAACGTTTGAGTCCATATAAAAATTTTGCTCTGATGATTATATCTGTTACAGAAATTGAGAGGAATATATAAGAACTCATCAACTCATTCATTTAAACACCTAGTTCTCAGATATCTAGGTATTCAGGACTGTATCAGCTGTGTCAGATATGAGGGACAAAGAGAGGAAATTTTTCAGTTGTTTACTTTCTAGCTAGATTAAACATAGAAGGTACAGTCTCTATAATAATGCCATGGGAAGGGACCAGAAAGAGGCAGGCATTGAGCTAGTGGTCTTCTGTAAGCTGTCCAGGCTGAATGTTAGAAGGAAACAAGAGAGCAAATTTAAAAGCACCCCATTGCCCTTGTCTTCCCATCAGACCAACCCTGAGGCTTTGGACAGTCCTCAGGCCCCTGGTGTCATTAGAAAAGCAGATGGATGTATCAGACGGGTTAATGACAGCCAGGGATGACCCTGATATGATTTGGTCTTAGTTGCTGATCCTATAAAGATGGTTATGACTTTGAAAGTTGAGAGCAATGACTTTTGGTGGGGAATGAACTGCAAGGCAAAATCTAAAATTATGTTAGGATTTAAGAAAAATACCCCCCCATAGGAATAGAGGGGGAAAGGAGAAATAAAAATTAAAATAGGGTAGTAGTAGCATCATCGATTGTTTATTAAATCAAATATTCCCTGCCTGCACTAATAAAGGTAGTCACAGCATAGACAATACATCAAAAGTGGGTATTTTGAAATATTCTTAGCATCAGTGAGGAAAAATAGTGGAGGAACATGGCTGGTATATACATGGATGGGTAGTGAGTGAGTGTGTGTGTGTGTGTGTGTGTGTGTGTGTGTGTGTGTTTCTAAATCCACTTGGATATAGTGGAATTACATGATGTGGTTCTGTCCATGTGTTCTTCCTGTTTCTGACCAACTGTCTTGGTCTCTCGATGTCTGCACCCTGCCACGTAAACCCTTAATAAACAGTCTTTACTTCTGCTGCTGGCAACATAGCATTATCAGAAATCGTGTAAGGAATCGAGTAATATGGACGCATTCTCCACCACGGATAAATGGGATTCTCAGAGCATAAAAACATCAGAGGTTTGGTTATAGTTGCTGCTTTCACCAGATGATCTGTGCATGTTTCCCATCCCAGAGTAACAGCTCTTGTGCCACTCTCAGAAAATAGTTTCATTGTTTAGGAGCTTGGGAAATGAAAACAGTTTGCGAATCAGTTGTGACTACTTCTGTATAGTCTCTGCCTTTTCCCATAACACAGCTTTGATGAGCTAACAGTTCAATATTTATAAGCATGCAAAGAGAGCATTAATCTTCCTGATTAATTAATTCAATGACTTACCCAAATTCTTGCCTGTGAGCACTCCTGGACCCGTGGTTCCTGCTCTCTCCACTCTTAGTTCCTGGCCTCTGTTAGCCTTTCTCTTCGCCTAGTGCTGGGCATTAAAAATGATCCCTGGTCTAGACTGCTTACGCATTCCTCAGCAGACACCTAAGAGACTTTCACAAATTCCTCGTGCACTTTTACATTTTAATAATGAAGACTGTGAACTTACATGAATAACTGGCAGATGGAATGTGAAAGCCAATTTCTTTTGCTCATTAAAATTTTGAACAGCCATATTATAAACTCAAGCACAATGGACTCATTTCACAACCTGTGACATAGACAACTGGCTATCCGATACAAGAAGGAATTTAATGTACATTTAAACACCATTCGTGCAGAGTGACAAAAGCTCTCTGAGTTACAGAAGTTTGAAGTTGTTGAGGATTAGCCAGTGAATTTTAGAAAATGTTTGTGATAGAACTGCAAAACCCAGCGGAGCAGCTATACCTTGCTTGTGGGAAGCCGGAGCCAGAGGAGCCAGCTAAGCTGTGCCAGGACTCCTGACCCACAGAAACTGTGAGAGAATAGACAGATGTTGTAGTTCTAGCCACTGAAAAAGGAAACTGAGTAAAGGTTTTGTTGAGCGCACACACACACACCCCGGGCAACTGTATTTCCTCCTTCCCTTCTTTTTCACACCCTGGGCAACTGTATTTCCTCCTTCCCTTCTTCTTCCCTCTCATCTTTTCTAACTTGATACGAACTATGCAGCAAGTGGGCCTGTTTATTCATACCAGACTTTAAGACAAGGGTAGCTCTTTCTCTCAGCAAAAGTCGTGGCCTGGACAGGTATGTATCCCCCATGAAGTATGCACAGCATACACACATCGTTTCACTTACTCTAATGAAGGGGAAAATTAGTTTTAGAAAATATTTATTTGTTTTTGAGATAAATTCCCCAGAACCATTCACTGTAAAGGAAATAATATTTACCAATGCATATGAGATTATTTGGAGCTAGCCCTAGAAGAGCCTTGAATTCCACACCAACAAATTAACACATTCTGCATGTGATGGGGAACCATTCTGAGATTTCTGAAGGTGGAGTTGATGTTAAACCAACAGTTAACCCTGAGTATTAGGAGGGATGCCATGGACAGGTAAGGCAGTGGAAACAGAGAGACCAGGTAGGGGGCTATGGTAACAGTTCACAGGAAAAATAACACAGAGTTAACCAGACGCAGCATGAATGAGAGAAGAGGAAAAATACAAAGCCACGGGGCACTAGCATCTTACTAATTGATGGCTAGTTCGATGGAAGATGGAGAAGAAAGAGCAGATGCGATTTGTAGTCTTCATGACTGTGTGGGTGATGATGCCACTAATCGAGATAGGGAATACAGAAGGGAACACAAATTTGAGGAGAGGGAAGAGTTATTATACACTGACACTTTTTAAAGTTTGCTTATACTCTTGACATGATGTGATGAAAATGACACCTTACCTGTAATCTTACTCCCCTAAAACTGTAACTCCAGTCTAACCATGAGGAAAACAGCAGACAAATTCCATTAGAGGGATATCCTACAATATACATGACCAGTACTTGTTGAAACTGTCAAGGTGATCCAAAACAAGGAAAGTCTAAGAAACTGTCACAGCAGAAAGAAACCTAATTCAACATGATAAACTAAAGGTAATGTCTTATCCTGGATAGCATCCTGGAACAGAAAAAGACATTAGGTAAAAGCTAAGGAAATCTGAATAAATGATAAACTTTAGCTAACTGTTCTAAAAAGTAAAAGCCAATTTTGGCGGGGGGAGGGCCTGGGTGGTTCAATCAGTTAAGCATCTGACTCTTGATTTCGGCTCAGGTCATGATCTCACAGTTCCTGGGTTCAAGCCCTGCATCAGGCTCTGTGCTGACAGTGAGGAGCCTGCCTGGGATTCTCTCTCTCCCTCTCTCTGCCCCTTCCTCTGCTTGCATGTTCTCTCAAAATAAATAAATAAATAAATAAATAAATAAATAAATAAACAAACAAACAAACATTAAAAAATAATAGAAAATAAAAAATAAAATCTAATTTTACTAAGCAGCAAAAAACTGCTTATAAAGCTTTTGATACCTGCTAATCCCTCCTGGGAGCTGGAGAGGGTGGGGCACAGGAAACAAAGAAGCTTTTGTTCCCCACCTACAAATACTCCGTTTC
Source organism: Panthera uncia (assembly GCF_023721935.1). NCBI lineage: Eukaryota > Metazoa > Chordata > Mammalia > Carnivora > Felidae > Panthera > Panthera uncia. The sequence goes on along the minus strand of NW_026057589.1, from coordinate 12,396,759 downwards.
ATGTTAGACCACATCACTGATAAGTCCACCACCATCCCAACACCCACTCAAATGAGAAAGCTGAGGTGGAGGAAAGCACCTCACTACCTACACTTAAAAGAGAGTTTCTTCAAAATGGATGAAAGACCTAAAGGTAAGACAGGAAGCCATCAAAATCCTGGAGGAGAAAGCAGGCAAGAACTTCTTTGACCTCAGCCACAGCAACTTCTTACTCAACATGTCTCTGGAGGCAAGGGAAACAAAAGCAAAAATGAATTATTGGGACCTCATCAAGACAAAAAGCTTCTGCACAGTGAAAGAAACAATCAGCAAAACTAAAAGGCAACCAACGGAATGGGAGAAGATATTTGCAAACGACATATCAGATAAAAGGTTAGTATCCAAAATCTAGAAAGAACTTATCAAACTCAACACTCAAAAAACAAATAATCTAGTGAAGAAATGGGCAAAAAACATGAATAGACATTTTTCCAAGGAAGACATCCAGATGGCTAATAGACACATGAAAAAATGGTCAACATCACTCATCATCAGGGAAACACAAATTAAAACCACAATAAGATACCACCTCACACCTGTCAGAATGGCTAACATTAACAAGTCAGGCAACAACAGATGTTGCCGAGGATGCGGAGAAAGATCTCTTATGCACTGCTGGTGGGAATGCAAACTGGTGCAGCCACTCTGGAAAACAGTATGGAGGTTCCTCAAAAAGTTAAAAATAGAACTACCCTACGACCCAGCAATTGCACTACTAAGTATTTATCCAAGGGGTACAGGTGTGCTGTTTCGAAGGGGTACATGAAGGGGTACATGCACCCCAATGTTTATAGCAAAGCTATCGACAACAGCCAAAGCATGGAGAAAGCCCAAATGTCTATCAACAGATGAATGGAAAAAGAAGATGTTATATATATATATATATATATATATATATATACACACACACACACACACACACACACACTAGAGTATTACTCGACAATCAAAAAGAATGAAAATCTTGCCATTTGCAACTACGTGGATGGAACTAGAGGCTATTATGCTAAAAAAAATTAGTCAGAGAAAGACAAATATCATACGACTTCACTCATGTGGAATTTAAGATACAAAACAGATGAACATAAGGGAAGGGAAGCAAAAATAATATAAAAACAGGGAGAGGGACAAAACATGAGACTCTTAAATACAGAGAACAAACTAAGGGTTGCTGGAGGGGTGTGGGAGAGAGGATGAGCTAAATGGGCAAGGGGCATTAAGGAAGACACTTGTCGGGATAAGCAATGGGTGTTATGCATAGGGGATGAATCACTGGAATCCACTCCCAAAAACATTATTGCACTGTATGCTAACTAACTTGGATGTAAATTAAAAATAAATAAATAAACAAAAAAATAGTTTCTGGTACTAATGTTTAAATGGCAAAAAGGAGCACATATGAGAAAGCAATGTAACAACAGTAAAGTTGGCCTAAGGAAAGCATTTTTTTTTTTTTTTTTTTTTTTTTTTTTTTTTTTTTTGGTCAATGCTACATCGGAGTTGCAAAGAAACTATGATCATATACCTCAAACATCTGTGCTTTTGGAGTTCATCCAACAAATGTACATTTAGCACCTAGACAAGCAAAGTACTGTAGATGCCAGGGATATGATGAATGTGCCATAGTTCCTGCCCATAAGAAGCTCACAGTCTACTCTAGAGATAGGATCACAAATAATTACAGTACACTGTTAGAGCACGGATACTATATTAAAAAGAGAAAAAAAAAATATTTTGGGAGTGCTGAGGAGGAAACAATGAATTCTCTCTGGATAGGTGGTCAGGAAGGGCAACACCAGGGAGACAGCTTTGAACTGGGCCGTCAAGGATAAGCTGTCTCCTGTCATGCAAAGAGGGAGTATTCAGCATTTGCAACGACATGGTGACAGCCACGCTTGGGGATTAAACATGATATTCTAGGGGAAGCACTTGTATACATGCTGTGGTGACATGGCATGCTTGGGGAAATGGCAGCTAGAGCTTTGGGTATGAATTTAGGTCAATCCAGGAGGAGACAGACTCAAGTTAGGGAGACCAGGTAGGAAGCCACTGTAATGATTGAGACTGGAGAGGATGATACTCTAGAAAATCAGGAGGAAATATTAAAAATTCCTCAACTCTCCTGTCTTCTCATGCCTCCAACACAGTCAAGCAAAAGAACCTTGAGTCCCCAAGGACTTTTGCTCTTGGCAATGCAGTAAGGCCTAGCATCTGTTTCTCGAGCAGCCAGTGGCTAGAGTTTGCCAGCGTCCGAGCGTCCTCTCATTGGAGGACCCTGGGGCACAGGCCCTCACCTGTTTCAGAGTCCACTGCGGGATTCCATGTGCACCTCCACCATCTGCTAAGTAAGTCTCCCTTCTCCCCAGTACAAGCCGTCTCCGCTCTGGCTGTTAGAAGGGGGCCATGCTCGCGGCCTGCTGGGCGCACTTTGGCAGAGCTGCAAACACTGCAGAGATTAGCGAAGATGTGGTCAAGGCAGTGGAGATGCTGGCTCCTTCTTCATTTGAAAGTGAGTGAAGACAAACTATGGCAGATACTTTTCCCAAAAGCCAGTTGACCTCACGAATCCTCAGGGGTTTGGTCGCATATTCATTTTTTATTCGTTGCTTTTGTCAATTGATACAGCTCAAAGAACTCAAGTTCCGCGACCAGGAGCAATAGTTCCTGCCGGACTACCGCCCTGTGGCTTCACTGCCCTGGTTGGTGCTGAGGAGAGGCACGTGGTGGGCTGGTAAAGGGCATGGACTCCATAGCACACAGATTTGGCTTTGAATCCTGGCTCCGTCACATACTATAATAAGATTTTAGTCAGTTACCTTACCTCTCCGTATCTGTTTCCCCTTTTGTAAAAATGGGCACAGCAGTACTCACTACAAAGGGCCGCTGTGAGGATCAAACATTATATTCTAGGGGGAGCACTTGTATACAGCCTGGAACACGGTCATCGTACTTGGCTGGTAGACACCTTTTGCAGGACCAGCCTGCACCAGGTCCACCCTGTGCCTCTGGGTATGTTACACCAAAGAAGCACACACACTAAGTGCCTGCTGCTGGTAAGGCTGGAGGCTTGCGGCAGTGGTACACAAGGATCAGAGGATGGAACTCAACTGCCAAGGTTGTGAATCCCAACTACTTCACTACCTAGTTCTGTGGGATCCAGCAATAACATATCCTCTCTGTGCTCACTTCCCTCGTGTGCAAAACGAGAGTAATAATAAGTATCGCCTCATCAAGTTACAGTGAATAAATGAGATTCATCCAGTACTGCATGCAGTTGAGAGTTTATTCATCCTCATTGCTATTCGGTAGTACAACGTGTGAGTATTCTATGATTTACTGATCCATTCTACTCTTCTAAATTTATTTACTTATTTTGAGACAGAGACAGCATGAGTGGGGGTGGGAGGGGGCAGAGAGAGAGAGAGAGAGAGAGAGAGAGAGAGAGAGAGAATCCCAAGTTCGATATGGGGCTCAAACTCACGAACCGTGAGATCATGATCGGAGCAGAAACCAAGAGTGGAGCTCCTAACCGATTGAGGGGATCTTTGGGACACTAACTTTGGAAAGTTCTGCCTAAACAGTTACAAGTTGGTTCCCCCAAGCTCGACTGAGTCAAGAGCCCTCACCACACCTCAGGTTCATCCCAGGCTGGTTGTTCCTTCTGCCCCTTCTCGTGGCTTCTGTATTCAGGCTTTTCCGATTTCATCCCTGCTTGATGCGCACACAGAGCTCAGTTCCTCCATGGGTTTCCACAAAACATTCACCTCGCACTATGTATTTAATGAATTAAGCAGCTCTCCCCAAAACTTAACGGGTCCCCCTGAACAGCCTTAAACCATCTCTTTGCCTGCTTAGCGTCCCTCTTTCTTTCTCTTCCCTGCAGCTTCTATTGTGGCCAGCAGTTTCATTTTCTTGTCTTTTCTAGACTATTTCTGTCTCTTAAGCTCCTTAGGGGTAGGGGTCCCACATTTTATTCCACAGGGGATATACCAAGAAATTTCTTGACAAAGGTGGGTCTCATCACGAGAAAATCTTAGCCTAGCTACATAGAGAATAAAATTGTATCTATTACATTACATAATAAATATTTTATACAAACATGGATGAAAATTTTTGACCTGGTTTGGGAAGTATTAAGCTGTCTGTCTTCTTTCTGTCTCTTTCCCAAGATCTTATAAGATGCAGGTCAACCCCCAATTACACATTTTTGTTGTTCTTTTCTCCTACAGTTTAGCAAGAAGGGCTAAACTAACTGCCTTCTTGTTTTAGGGACATAATGGAATTTTCCTCAAAGGCACATGGCTTGATGCATTAACAAACCCCTCAAGAAACTGGCTTTGCAAGGGGAATTTTGTCTGCATCTTAAAAGTCAAGTGATGCACTTTTCCTAATGGGAAGCATTAAAGATTCAAGTCTGATTTGGACCAGACACCATAATAATGAGAAAGTCGTCAAAGCCATTTATCACAAAAGAGCTAGAGGGAAGTCAGGTCAGCTGGATGAGACTCTGGGTGACCTGGAGCCTCTCAGTGAGGATCTTTTCTGTTCCTCTTGGAATGGGCACATCTGAGCAAAGGTGAGAACCTGTTTGGGGTGGAGGTCAGAAGTCGCACCTGGCTTTCAGTTCTTATTCGGCATGTCCAGACTCAGAGACAGTCAGGGAGTTTATTTATAGGGAAGTTAACACGGAGAAGAGACAGGTGTGGGGAAGAGCATACATGGGAGACAGAAGGTAGGCCAAGAGAGTATAAACTGTTTCGAAGCTTCTAGAAATCTGTGGTCCCACTTGAAAAGTTATTCTTTGGTTGCCAGAGAATAATAATAATGATATGGCTAACATTTATTGCATACTTTCTATATACCAGACACAGTGTTTAATGTATACATGATAAGGTATTCAACTTTATTAGGTCACCAGAGAAATACAAATTCAAACTACAATGTGATAATGCTACAAGCCCATTAGAATGGCCAAAACGAAAACATCAGAAACACCAAGAGTTGGTGAGGATATGGAGCAACTGCTAGTAGGGACTTAACTCGGAACAACCACTTTGGGAAACTGGTTGGTGGTGCCTGCTCAAGCTGATATCCCCTGAGAAATTCTACTTGACCCAGAAATTGCATCCATAGTTTCCCCAAAAGATGACGTATGAGAAATTTCAAAGCAGTACTACTTGTAAAAGCCCCAAACTGGAAACAACTGAAATCTCCACCAAGAGGACAATGGATATGGGCACCTGGGTGGCTCAGTAGGCTAGGAGCAAATAAAAATGCTTCCTGACAAATTAAATCGCCCTTCTGATCAATAATTTAAGTTTTTTACCACAGTTTACTTAAGAGCTTGCTTTCCTTTGTGCATTAAGGAAGATCCACAGCTTTGCCTCAGCTCCTGTTTAAGCCCTTGAAATCAGCTGCCTTTCCACTCGAAGATATTCATTTTGCACCTGTACTTCTGGGAGGGAGAGAAAAAGCAGCAGTGCAAGAGGCTCACTTCTGGGACTCCACTTGTCCCCGTTTTCCTTCTCCTTACCAATGTGCACGCTAGAAGGAAGCACTGATCTCAGGAGGACTTGAGGGCTTGCAAAATTTGGGCCCACTGATCTCTCAGCTAAGATTAAATTGATTATCTTTTCAATAAATTTAACTCAGCCTTTCTATTTTTCTTAATCTTAAAAACCAGTAGAAACAAATATATTATGAATGTCCTCTCGTCTCCAAACATTCACTCGGTCCATGGTCTCTTAAATTAGAGTGCAAGTTCCAAGCATCAGATCAGAATCACCTTTCATGCTAGTAGGATTAAAATAACACAGTGTAGGGACACCTGAGTGGCTCAGTCAGTTGAGCGTCAGACTTCAGCTCAGGTCATGATCTCGTGGTTTGTGAGTTCGAGCCCTGCGTTGGGCTCTGTGCTGACCGCTCAGGGCCTGGAGCCTGCTTCGGATTCTGTGTCTCCCTCTTTCTCTGCTCCTCTTCCACTCACACTCTGTCTCTCTCTCAACAATAAATAAAGATTTAAAAAAAAATTTTTTTTAATTAGAATAACACAGTATAATCCAGGTTTGTTTAGAACAAGATGAGACTGGATTTTAATTTGAAACCTGGTTGGAAAGTCACACAAAGGCCTTGGTAATAGCCCCTGCGAATGAGGGTGTGAAAGAAGAATCAAGGATCCGGGCCTGAAAAAGTAAAAGGGTGCAGTAGTTACAACTGAGACGGTGGAGGCTGCAGGGAGAGCAGGCTTTGGAAGAAATAGCCAGAGTTAGGAATAGGGTATGTTAAGGAGAGAGTTCTACAATGAAATAAAGTTTGGGAGTCACTGACACACAGATGATATTTGAAACTGTGACCAAATGAGATTACTAAGGGAGTAATGGCAGGGAGAGAAACGTCTTGTATGTCCGTGGGTGTGCCACATTAACATGAAGTTGGCTGGCCATTAATCTCCCCACACTCCCTCTCCCCAACCTAGGCTCAGTCAATCCATCACAGTGGAAGTTTCGGTGCTACCCCATGAAAAGCTAAAGCTGTGTAGGACAAAGTGCAGGAATTTCAGGCTCCTAGATAAGAGGGACTTGGGCTCAGCTCAGTCACTTCCAAGTGTATTACCTTGGGCAAATCTCTTAATCTCAATGAACCCTCATTTTTTCATCTGTGAATTGGAGATCATTACTTCCCTCTAGCGTATCTGTGTTAAATAAGTAGAATAAAAATACTTTGTAAAATACTTTATCCTTTACAAATCATTATCATGCATCTCATTATAATCTCTGATAGTTGAGGGGAGAAAATGCTATGCTTCTCTTAGTGATTAGATATAAAATTTAGGAGAATATCTGTCAATGTTTAAAATGCACATATCCTTTGATGAAGCAATTCCAATCATCCTACAAATACAGTTGCAGACGCATAAAGATAAACGTGTTAGGCACTGTTAAAAATGAGAAATCTGAAAAAATATGGATCAGTAAAGAAATCATGGTACATTTATACTTTGGAATGCCAGTTGTTAAATATAATGAGAAATTTTATGCGTGTTGATATGAAAACATGCCCATGATACGGATGTAAAATAATAAATTGCAAATAATATATAGAGTATGATCCAATTTCTGTTTTCAATTTCTGTATGTTCATATTGCACATTTTGATATGCACATAGCATAAAGACTAGAACTACTGACAGTGGTCAGTGTGTGTGGCTGAGGGGTTCATGTCCCCCTGAGGAATATGACTGATGTTGGAGAGAACGGTATGCACTTGCTCCTTTTTACACCTTGAAATTCTTTGAAGTTTTATAACAAACAAAAGGTATTTTAAAGACATACCCCAAACTAATCCCTGTGCTCCAAGATTCTTAAGAAGGTGGACGCCCTAGGAACAGAGAGCACACACCCAAGTTCGGAAAGAATGTCTCTATCGGGTTCCTGGTTATATTTCAATTTTGTAAGCCACAGCTTTCTTTCCTCCAGTCCATGTGGTAACATGGAGACAGTTCACTCTCGAGGGGCCCCAAAGGAGGGCCATTTGGGGCAGGAAAAAGGAAATGCAAATGTGTTCTGAAAACAGATGGTATCTGGAAGAGAAAGTGTGTTTGGCAGCAAGAAGGAAAATCACAGGAAGAGGAGAGAAAAGCAGTAAAAGAGAAACAGCCAAAGAAGGTGGTAATTAAGTGTGAAGCTGGTGACTTCCAAGGGACTTTTCAGTTTTGGCAAGAGTCAGGCCTCTGGACAATTCTGCTGAAGTGTGTAGACATTGTTTTACATTTCTTTTTTTTATTAAAACTATTCCATTAGAGCTATAGCTTGGAACCATGATATCCTGACACTGTTTGTTACCAAGATTCCAAGTATTTAAGTTCCTGAATAATTTACTTAATTTCATAGTTCCAGGCTAGCCCTCTCATTCATTTTGATATGTTTCCTGAAGTGGAAGATGAAGGGGAGAGTCACTGCTGATGGTGAGAAAGTTGTATACATGCCTCACCACCTCCTAATGCTTCTTCTCTGGGCTCTGGAGCCCTCCGTGGGTCACTGCCCGAGTAGGCAGGACAACGATGATGTTGCGAGATGCCTGTGACAATCAAGAGTCATGCCACTTCCCACTTCATTTATAGTATGAACCAAGATACAAGTGTCTGAAGTGTCCAATAACAAAGAGATTAACTGATGGATTATTTTGCACTAAATCACTTGCTGTTACAGCTGCTGAGGATGTCAAAGAGCACCTAGGGACTATGACCATTCCAGCAGGGAACAATTTCAGGGGTTAGAGACCAGCTATCCTACTCAATGAAGGGCAGAAGTCCTTATGTCTGTATCAATCTTCCTGTTATACCAGTGACAGTTCACAGACAAGATTACAAAGGACAGGCTTTATATTTGGTCTTAAATAACCTCTTAATTTGAGAAAAACTGAACCAAAACCAAGAATACGTTGTGATTTCTCAAATTATCATGTTCTATCTTTGGTTTAAGATGCATACAAACCACCAAAATGATGGTCAGGAAATAAGTCTTCTCCTCCAGACATACTCAAAACCTTTCTGGGTCTCATAAACAAAGCTTGTGATACAAATTTATTTTAACAGGGAACTTTTGGATTACATGAGCTCCAGACATTGTATATAAAAGGGCTGAGGTTCTAGATACTTAATTACCAAGTTATTTTATATGTGTGTGTATATGTACACGTATATATGTATGTATATATATATAGTACATGTATATGTGAGTATATACATATACATACACAGTACATGGAATAGGAAGTTATTTACATAGTCCTTTCTACCTATATTATTATCTCATTTAACCACCATAAAGGAAGGTAGAGTTCACCTGTGAGTATGTCAGTTGACTCAGACAAAGATCTTTTTTTAACATAATCACAATGTCTTTATCACACATAACAAAGTTAACAAGTCCTTTATATCATTTAAATTCCCAGATCCTATAAAGTTTCCCCAATTGTCTCAAAATGTCTTTTTATAACTAGTTCATCTGAATCTAAATACAAACAAGGTCCACACATTGCATCACACACACACACACACACACACACACACACACACACACACAGACTCCCCAGCTCTATCCACTAGTAGGGTGAAAGGCTGGGGGCAATGGTATCCAACAGCAATAACACCTGATTTTGGTTTCTAAGTATTACTCTCCACTAAAAGGAAGCAGGGGGAAATGGCTGATCCAAGGGTTAGAGCAAGGAAAGTATAAGATGTTCTCAGGACCTCTTGTGCTAGAAAGTAAGGAAGTAGTCAAAGAATAACGGGTCAGGCACAAAGGTCAGATTGATGGGGCTCAAAATAAATAATGATAGTAACAGATTACAACCCATTAAATAAAATGAGAATCCATTGATTTGCTGATATAAATAAGTAAATACAATAAATGTTGGATGAAGAACAGGATATTTACATATTTTCAAAGTACCCCCTCAAAAAATACTTAATGATTACAAAGGAAAAAGAGTAACTTCACAGTGAAGAAGTCCAATAGACTCCACCTGAATAAACTAATCAAAATGAGCATCATCAGTAATGGGACAAATAAAAATCAGATACCACTTGACACAAAGGTACAAAAGGACTCTTGCTACAAAGGATGTTATTAATACAAGTGAGCATTTATGTTAATTTCTGAAATTTGATGACTGTAGTGTGGTTATCTAAGAGAGTGTCCTTATTTATGGAAAATGCAAAGTATTTCAGGTATTCGGTATTCAGGGATGAAGGGGCATCAGCTTGGTAACTTCCTCTCAAATGGCTGAAAAAAGTAATTCATTGTACTATACTTGACATTCTTGGTAAGTTTGAGATTATTTCAATAAGAAAAAATTATACAATTAACAAAATACCTTATCTATAGAGAGGATCATATGGTTCTTATCCTTTCTTTTATTAATGTGGTTTATCACACTGATTGATTTGTGAATACTGAACCACCCTTGTATTCAGTGACTGATGAATGGATAAAGAAGATGTGGAATATATACATGGTGGAATATTACTTAGCCATCAAAAAGAAAGAAATCTTGCCATTTGCAATGACATGGATGGAGCTAGAGTGTATTACGCTAAGTGAAATAAGTTAGTCTGAGAAAGACAAATACCAAATGATTTCACTCATGAGGAATTTAAGAAACAAATGAACATAGGGGAAAGAAGAAGGGGGGTGCAAACCATAAGAGATTATTAACTATAGAGAACAAACTGAGGGGAGGTGGGGTGGGGGATGAGCTAAATGGGTGATGGGCATCAAGTAGGCCACTTGTGATGAGCACAAATGTTATATGTAAGTGGTGAATCCCTAAACATTAAATTCTACTCCTAAAACTAACATTACATTATATGTTAACTGGAATCTAAAATAAAATTTTTTTAACATTTATTTATTTTTAAGAGAGAGAGAAACAGTGCAAGCAGAGGAGGGGCACAGATGGAGGGAGACACAGGATCGGAAACAGGCTCCAGGCTCTGAGCTGTCAGCACAGATCCCGATGCAGGGCTCAAACTCACGAACCATGAGATCATGACCTGAGCCGAAGTCAGAAGCTTAACCGACTAAGCCACCCAGGTGCCCCACTAGAATTTAAATAAAAACTTGAAACAAAGAAAAAACAAAAAACCACCTTCCCTCATCAGCTATCTTTTCCTGAACACAGTTCTTACAGGAAAGACAGAATACTTAATTATGTACCTTTATTAATTTTAATTAGCATAGACTCAGCTGTGGTTGAAAGGGCCTTATTATGAATGAGGATCAATGTTCCTGTCACCCCTATCACTTAGGAAATTCCAATTTTAGGAGCTCTGTGCCAGGTACAAGAGCAGATCAAATATATGTATTTATTATTATGTCACAATATCACAATGATATTGACAGATAAGTGACAGATCTGGGAGTCCACTTGTTTTATTCACAAGTGTTTATTTCTCTAATAGAAACATTTAAAAGTAATAAGCACTTCAATTTCTAGAAGCACCTTACCCTAAAGCTAGAGTTGTCAATGTAGTATCATTCACTCTAGTCTCCTAACATTCAAATTTTATTTTTTTCTGATGTAAGAAAGGCTAACCCAAAAACCACTCACCAATGCCAGAGGGAGCTCACACATCCATGCAACAAATTTTATTGAGTGCCTACTATGGGCCAAACACTGTTCTTGGCACTGATGGGAGAACAGTGAGCACTACAGCAATAAACTCCTGCTTTTGTGGAGTTTACTTTCAAGTGGGAAGAAACAAACCACAACAAAATAAATATGTAAACTACAGAGTACGAGAAAAACAAAGCAGGAAAGGTCAATACAGAGGGAGATACAATTTTAAATAAACGGTTGCAGGGTGGACCCTACTGAGAGGATGACATTTGAGTAAACACTTGAAGAGAACAAGCCATGTGCTTTTCTGGAGGAAGAGAGTTCAGGCAGCAGAAACAGCTTGTGTGAAAATCCTGAGGTACAAATGTGCTTTGAATGTTTATGAAATAGTAAGGGAGCCACTGTGGCTGGAGAGGAATAAGCAAAGCGAAGAGAGAAGAGAGAAAGGAGGTAATGTGAAGGTCAGAGGGGACAGAGCACCACTACAGGCCATTTTAAGGACTTGGGCTTTTACTCATTATGTGGGAAATCATCTGTGATTTTTTGGAAAGAGAAATGACTTTATCCAACTTGCATTTTAACAAGATTGCATCTCTCTGGCTGCTGTGTTGAGTACAGAATGAGGAGGAGCGAGCATAGAGACATGGAGAGACCAGTTAGGAAGCTACTGTAATAACCTAGACGGGAGATGATGGTGACGAAGACAAGGGTGATAGCAAGAAGGAAGGTAAAAAGTGGCCACATTATGGTAGCTTTAAAAGTAGAGCCACCAGGGGCACCTGGGTGGCTCAGTTAGTTAAACATCTGACTCTTGATTTGGGCTCTGGTCATGATCCCAGGGTTGTGGGATTGAGTCCCCTGTCAGGCTCCACATTGAGTGTAGAGCTTGCTTAGGATTCTTTTCTCTCTTCTCTTCTCTTCTCTTCTCTTCTCTTCTCTTCTCTTCTCCTCTCCTCTCCTCTCTTCTCTTCTCTCCCTCCCTTGCCCTGGCTTTCTCTCTCTCTCAAAAAAAACCAAAAACAAAAAAACAAAAAACAGGTAAAGCCACCAGGATTTGCCTGAAGAACTAGAAATAGGTGAGAAAGAGACAACACACCTGTGAAGTCAAAATCATCCTTAGGTTTTGACCTAAGCAACTAGAAGGTTGATCCATCAAATGTCATGATGAAGACTGAGAGAAGCAGGTTTGGTGGAAGTTGTTCAGAAGCTCAGTTTTGGACAAATTAGGTTTAAGATGTTTATAAAACATTCAAATGGAGAAGTCAAGTAGGTAATTGAACTTATGGTTCCGGAGTTTGGGAGAATGGTCTAGGATGGAGACATATATTGGGGCATTGTGGTAGGCAGAACAATGTCTCCCCTCCCCAAAATGGCCATGACCTAATCTTTAGAACATATGAATATATTACCTTACCATGGCAAAAAAAAAAAAAAAAATCTTCACAGATGTGATTAAGAGTACAGACTTTGAGATGGGGGTGATTATCCTGGATTATATGATTGAGCCAAACTGACTCAGATGGGTCATTAAATGGTGAAACAGAGAGAGGTGATGAAAGAAAAAGATCAAAGAGATAAGATATTGATGGCTTTGAAGACAAAGGAAACCAGAAGCTAAGGAAAGTAGGCTTCTAGAAGCTGCAAAAGCAAAGAAATGGATTGTTCACTAGAGCCTCCAGAAAGGAAATTGGCCCTGGTATACATTATTTTAGCCCAGAGAGACTGTCAAACCTCTAGCCTAAAGAACTGTAATATAATAAGTCAGTGTTGTTTTAAGCCACTAAATTTGTGGTCTTTGTTACAGTAGCAATGGAAAATTAATGCAAGCATCATCAATACATAGATAGTGTTTACATTCATAAGGGTGGGATATTAGTGACAGAAAAGAGAAGTCGTAGGACTGACCTTGAGCATATTTGAATATTAAGTCAGGGAAATGAGGAAGATCCAGCAGAGATGACTGAGAAGGAATGGACACCAGTGAGAAGAAAACAGAAGAAAGCAGTGTTCTAGAAGCCAAATGAGGAGTCTGTGTCACAGGCTGCTGAAGGGTCAACAAAGCAGAGGACAGAATAAGGAACCAAAAACAGGCAGCGTAGGGACAGCATGCATATTCAGGCCAGCTGATACACAAAGAAAGGACATACACAGAAGGAAAACAGTGGACCTTGGTCCTCACCACTCCAGCAGCAGAGATGGGAGAGACACCTGAATGAAAGCTCCCTCCCCACCCCGCGGAGTGCCAATATTTCCACACAGAGGGATTCTAGAGTCTCTAGACAACTTGGCCCAACTAGAACCCTGGAAGGTTTCAAATCAGACCAGCACTCTTTCACCTTGGGGGGAGGGAAGGAGTGAAGGTCAACAGCAAGAGGAGGAGAGCAGAAATGAAAAGAACAGAAAGACTTTCAGCTTTCTCTTACAGATCTGCACTACTGTCTCTCCTTTTACCATACAATAGGGTCTGAAGCCCTCCAAGTCCCTAAATTGTTAAAAGGAATAAATCCTGGGGCGCCTGGGTGGCTCAGTCGGTTAAGTAGCCGACTTCAGCTCAGGTCATGATCTCACGGTCCGTGAGTTCGAGCCCCACGTCGGGCTCTGTGCTGACAGCTCAGAGCCTCGAGCCTGTTTCAGATTCTGTGTCTTCCTCTCTCTGACCCTCCGCCGTTCATGCTCTGTCTCTCTCTATCTCAAAATTAAATAAACATTAAAAAATAAATTAAAAAAAAAAAAGGAATAAACCCTAAACCAGGATAATTAACATATTAGCTCAAGACCTGGAACTAGTTTTTTTCTTGAGGAAAAAAAAGAAAAAAAACATGACCTCATCAAAAAACAAACACAAAAGCAAAAACACCACACGACCTTCCAGGACCCTGACATTTCATGGCAGCCACAGCTTCAGAAGACCTTCTGTATTTTTCCTTCCTTCACCTCAAAACTCAATTGTCACGTGACCACCCATAATGGTGAAGTCACGCCTGCAGGATTCCTGAAGCCTGAGACAAATATAGCCTGTTTCACACTGCCTCACACTGACTTGTAATGATTTGTTTACCTGTTTATCTTTCCATTAGACTCAGAAGTCATCAAAAAGGTGAGGCTATGCCCTTTCATCACTGAAAACTACAAACAGTAATTCATTAAACTTCTCATTCACTGAACTAGTAATATGTGTCAGACATGGTACTGTTTTCAGGCATCTACTCTTCACAGATCCTGTGAGACGGGCATTATTTATTCCTCTTCCCAGATAAAAAGATTGAGATTCAGAAAGGTTAAGAAACTTAACAGTCATGTTAAGCTGAGTGTGGCAGGCCTGGCCAATGCCAAATTCTGGGCTAAATAATGGCCCCCGCAAATACGCCACATCCTAATTCTGGGAACCTGTGAATGTTACTGCGTATGGAAAATGGGACTTTATAGGTGTGATTAAATTACGGGTTTTGAGGTAGGGTGATTATACTGAATCACCCAGAATGGACTCAATGTAATCACAAGAATCCTTACAAGAGGGAGGCAGGAGATGATATTGAGTAGCAGCAGATGTGGCAACAGAAGCAGGAGTTGAAGTGATTTAAGAAAGGGACCATGAGCCAAGGAAAGCAGGCAGCCTTTAGAAGCTGGAAAAGGTAAAGACACATTCTCCCTTAGAGCCTCAAGAAGGAACACAGACCTGCCAATACCTTGATTTTAGATTTCCGAACTTCAGAACGGAGAGACAATAAATCTGTGTTGCTTTAAACCACTAAGTTTGTGGTAATTTGTTAATGGTAGCAATAGGGAACTGACACGGTGCTCTTTGCCTCTAATCTCCTATGGCCTTTACATCCCCAGGACCTGAGGTAGTCCATGGATATTTGCTAATTACTGAAGGAGGAAGAGTGTCTCTTCCAGGGTGTCTCTTATCTGGCCCAATCTGAACTGACAGGGAGAGTCTAGCCTTCCTCAGGGAGAGGGAGGTTCGCCCAGGTACATCTGTGGTGGTATGTGTTTTCCTAATTGGTAAGTTGAATGGATGTGCTAGTAATAATCTGAAGCTCGTTCTATGTCAGTCAGTATCCTTGGAAGACATGACAAAATGCAATTCCAATTTACAGCTGTGATTTAGAGCCACGGGGGTGCTGGAGGGAGGTAGGAAGAGAAGGGGAATTGGCTATTTTTAGGCCACCAATTTAGGCTCTTTTTTCCATTTCCTATAATAGTGCATTAAATATCACAAATGATGCTGTGGAAATTATACGCAGCAAAAAGATGAGGTGAGATCACATTTTATAATCTAATTCCCTAAATTATTTCATGACAAATTGGAGCAAATGCACCAACTCTACCTTCCTCTTTCTCTGAGACCCTCATGGCCCATTCTTTAAAAAAGGAAGATGATATCAATAAGGAAACAGTTTTCCAAATTAATAAATTCAATACACCTCATAGCTTAGCTGCTCAAGAAATAAAGAGCTGGAAATCTGAACACTGCTTAGATTTTGCAGATGGCTCGCCATGCCGTGAAGAGTTACTTCCCCCTTCTGCATCCCAGTTTCTCCAGCAGGTTAAAATCCCACACTTTGAGGGTGCCTGGGTGGCTCAATCAGTTAAAGCAACTGGATCTTGATTTCAGCTCAGGTCATGATCTCATGGTTCCTGAGGTTGAGCCCTACGTCGGGCTCGGCACAGGCATGGAGCGTGCTTGGGATTCTCTCTCCCTCTCTCTGTCCTTCCCCAGCTCATGCTCACTCACAGACTCTCTCCCTCCCTCACAAAATAAAGAAATAAACATTTTAAAATACAAAATATAAATCCTACTCTTTGAAAGTAAAAACTTCAAAACAGCTTTTGATCTTTTAAGAACAAGCACTGCATAAGCATAAAGATGGTTACAATTTGGGGCACCTGGGTGGCTCAGTCGGTTAAGTGTCTGACTTCAGCTCAGGTCATGATCTCAC
The DNA here is from genome assembly GCF_023721935.1 of Panthera uncia. Taxonomy (NCBI): domain Eukaryota; kingdom Metazoa; phylum Chordata; class Mammalia; order Carnivora; family Felidae; genus Panthera; species Panthera uncia. Next base: position 12,380,656 of record NW_026057589.1, on the reverse strand, counting down.
GGTTCCTGAGTTCAAGCCCTGCTTCAGGCTCTGTGCTGACAGCTGGGAGCCTGAAGCCTGCTTCGGATTCTGTGTCTCCCTCTCTCTCTGCCCCTCCCCCCTTCATGCTCTGTCTCTGTCTCTCTCCCTCTCTCTCTCTCTCAAATAAATAAAACATTAAAAATATATATATAGATGGTTACAATTCCAGCTAAAAGCAAGCATTTAAAACTGAATCTCAAATTCACATATGCTTGTATCCCATAATCTACCTGTAGTTGAGGTAGAAGGTAAAATAAATTGAGTAGACCTAAGGTAAAATCAGTCACTGCCCTCGGTCTAGACCTTATGATTACACTGGCAATCCCCACATTCCCAGTTTGCCTGGTTTTGCAGCCAAAATTCCCAGGGGTTCTGAATAGCTTTGGAATCTGAATAAATCACACACTAGGGGGCCATTGAGACCACCAAAAACTCAATTTATTTGCAACCTGAGACAGGATTTTATTGCTTCTCAGATTAACAGTTAAAAATGTTTTGCTTTTCTGTCTCAGGGGTGTTAGTTTGATGTATGAGGCAGGGAGATTATTAAATCTTCGGTGCTTCCAAAGATGTAAATTAAACCACAGCACCTCCTTAGCCACCTTCCCTGGATGAGCTGGAGATTTATTATTAACTTGTCACTCTTACATGCTCATCAAAACAAGCAGCACCATGATTAATTACACCTATTTCTTTAAGGATACCTGTCGTTTCAACTTCTTGTGGACAGGATATGACAAAGTCTTCTGATTTCCTTGCAGAGCTAAGCAGGAGGATTTTTAGAGGGGAGAAGAGAATCACCATCCTCTCCTCATCATTTCCATGAATATATTTGAAAGAAATGTGGCAGGTATGTAACTGAATATTGTTCTTTTAGTTTTAAATGAAATTGCCCTTGTACCTTTTTAAAATTTTGATTATGGAAATTGATAAAAATAAGAAAAGACGCGATAATAAAATAATTAATCCCCACATACACATCATCTAACTTCAGTAATTACCATTTTCTCATTTTTGTCTTTAACACATTTCTTTCCCCTTAACCCTTTTTTTTTAATTTTAAATATTTTAAAATAAACTCCCACTGTCATACCATTTTACCTTGAAATACATTAGACTTTATCTCTAACAAACAAGATTTTAAAAAATATATCTGTAATATCATTATACTACTTAACAAAATCACAATAATTCTTTAATACTTCTTCTTTTTTAAATGTTTATTTATTTTTGAGAGAGAGAGAGAGAGAAGAGCATGAGTGGGGAGGGGCAGAAAGAGAGGGAGACAACAGAATCAAGAGCAGGCTCGAGGCTCTGGCCTGAAAGCCCAGAGCTCGACGCAGGGCTCGAACCCATGAACTGTGAGATCATGCCCTGAGCCAAAGTCAGATGCTTAACAGACTGAGCCATCTAGGTGCCCCATAAGTCCTTAACACTTCTTTTTTTTTTATGTTTATTTTATTATTTTTGAGAGAGACAGACAGAGCATGAGCAGGGGAGAGGCAGAGAGTAAGAGGCAGGCACAAAGTCCAGAGCAGACTCTAGGCTCTGAGCTGTTAGCACAGAGCCCGACACCGGGCTTGAACTCGTGAACTGCGAGATCATGACCTGAGCCAAAGTCAGACACTTAACCGACTGAGCCACCTAGGCACCCCCTTAACACTTCTAATATATAGCCTATGTTCTAACGTTCCTGATTGCCTACCAAAAATCCTTCTGGTGTAAACAAGATCCAAAGTCTACACGTTGGATTTGGTTGATGTGTCTTTCACTAACACCTTTTCTCCCATATCCTTTAGAATATCACCAAAATGATCAATATTTTTTCTCCAGGATAAACAAATCCATCCAAACTTAACATAAGCTCCTGGTGAAAGCTCATTCATGTAATATTTTTGAGGACAGGATGATCATTTATCATTCAAACGAAGAAACTCTGGAGTTAAAGGGAGATGCTGTTTATACCAGTGTAAACCAGGACAAAAAGTCACCCTGCCAGTAGTGATATCAGGAATAAAACAGGAAGATCTGATTTCTAGTTTCTAGATGGGTATAGAGAGCTGGAAAAGAGGTAGAAAGAGTATCCCTCCCATCCTGATAATTAAAAAAAAAGTTGGCAAACTGTAAGTGAACAACTTCTCCTGCATCCATCAGAGTTGAAGTTGAGGAAATGCCAACTAGTTCCACATCTGAGTTGAGACAAGTGTCTACAGGGAGACAGAATACAAGCACTTGTTTACTTGGGGCAGTTGAACACTGGGAGGAAGAATTCACCTAGAATTGTTAACAAAATAGTGGAGGCTAAGAATTGGCTGGTGGCACAATACGGAGCCCTGAAGGCTACAGATAAAGGGGAGCTAACACCACTTGCAGGCTTCTCTCTCTATGAACGCCAACGTACTCACAAAAAACAATGGCAAGAGTCCGAGAAAGCATCCCTCAGGCTTCAGGGTCAGGCTTCAGGGTGAGGAATAGCAGCTGCTGCAGGAAAGCCACGGAGCCCAGCCCGGATCCTTCTTCTCTCTCTCCCCTATGACAACAAAAACAAACACAAACAAACAAACAAACAATCACTGGTGATGTGGTGTAAAAAACAAAACAAACAAATAAAAAACGAGAAATAACTTCTTAATGCCAAGAGACGAAACAATCAACAGAACCAAACTCATATATAACACAGATGTCAGAGCTATCAACATTTAATTTAAAATAACTTTGGGGGCCCCTGGCTGGCTCAGTCTGTGGAGCCTGTGACTCTTGATTTCAGAGTTGTGAGTTTGAGACATACATTGGTTATAGAGACTACTTAAAAACAAAACCTTAAAAAAAAATTTTTTTTAATAAAATAACTATGAAAAATATGTCAAAGCCTCCAATGGAAAAAATAGAGAACATTCGTTGTCAGATGAGTAATTTTAGCAGAGAGATGCTTACTGTAAGAAAAAATCAAATGAAAATGCTGGAAATGAAAAACATAGTATTAGAGATCAAGATGGTCACTGACAGGTTCATCAGTAGAAGAATTCGTGAAATATTCAAACTGAAAGAGAGAAATGAGTAAAAAATAAAAAGAGAATATAGCATCCAGGAAATAAAGGACAACATCAAATGATCTAATGGATATACAATTAGAATTCCAGAAGGAAAAAAAGACAGGGAATTGGGTAGAATAAATACTTGAAGGGATAATGGCTAAGAATTTTCAAAATTAATGACATTTGGGGCGCCTGGGTGGCTCAGTCGGTTGGGTGACCGACTTCGGCTCAGGTCATGATCTCGCGGTCCGTGAGTTCAAGCCCCGTGTCGGGCTCTGTGCTGACAGCTCAGAGCCTGGAGCCTGTTTCAGATTCTGTGTCTCCCTCTCTCTCTGACCTTCCCCCATTCATGCTCTGTCTCTCTCTGTCTCTAAAATGAATAAACGTTAAAAAAAAAAAATTAAAAAAAAATTAATGACATTTATCAAACTACAGATCAAACCACCTGCCAAGATAAATATCTGAGCCAGAGACAGACATATCATATCCAACTTCTAAAAGCAAAAAAACAAAGAGAAAATCTTGAAGGCAGGCAAAGGGGAAAACTTTTTAAAGAGAAATAAATATAAGAATTATAACAGCCATCTTGTTAGAAGCCAGGGAAACTAGAAGACAGTAGAGTGACATTTTTAAAGGGCTGAATGACAGAGTAACATCATCAAGATGGAGGAGTAGGAGCCTCCATTCCCCACCCCACCCCCCAAAAAAGCAATTAGACACCTATCTGTGAACAAAAAATAACTCTGGGAGAGTTTAAAAGTCCACTTAAGAGCTTCAGCAACACAATAGAGCAAAAGACCTGAGAATAACCATACAAAAAGGGTCGGAAGAAGTTTCATTCTGCCTGCATCACCCCATCACCCCAGGCTGGCATTGTTCCCTGCCAAGAGGGCTCAAGAGAATTCCCCTCACCGGTAAAAGGAAGGAAGGGTGAGCTACGAGCTTCCCCAGCCTTTGGGAACACTGCACAAAGAACCCACTTCAGTTGCACCCTGCCCAGAGACCAGCAAAGCTAAGACATCTAGAAATGGCTAGGAACAGAGAACAAGGGCAGGGGCTACGAGTGTCAGCCACACGGTGTGAGCAGCTGTGGTTCCCAGTGGCCTGCTCTGCAGAGCATCACAAAAATCTTCACTTCCGAGGACCTCAACAGCCCTTGCAGATGCTACACACCCCATCCCCAGCTTTCACCACTGCGAGTCACATTACAGACTCCAGCAGACTGCTTCACAAAGGACCCCAGCAGCTTTTTGCTACCGAGGAATCCAACAGCCAGCACAGCCCCTGCAGACCTCCTGCAGTTTTGCCAGTGAGATTTTCATGCTCACAGATACCAGCTACCACTCACCAGCTCAAGCTCATGCTCTCTCAAAATAAATAAATAAACTTAAAAAATGTATTAAAATAAATAAAAATTAAATAAAAGATTAAAAATGGGCAGAGGATCTGAACATTTTTCCAAAGACAGAAAGATGGCAAACAGGTACATGAAAAGATGCTCAACATCATTTATCATTGGGAAAACGCAAATCAAAACCACAATGAGATATTACTCCATACTTGTTAGGATGACTGTTATCAAAAAGACAAGAAATAGGTGTTGGTGAGGATGTGGAAAGGGAACACTAGTGCACTGTTAGTGGGGATGTAAATTGGTGCAGCCTCTATGTTTTACTCCACTGAAACAGTATGGAAGTTCTTCAAAACACTAAAAATAGAACTACCATATGATTCAGCAATTCCACTTGAGTATTTACCTGAAGGAAATGAAAACACTAAATTGAAAAGATGAGGGGCACCTGGTGGCTCACTCGGTTGAGCGTCAGACTTCCACTCAGGTCATGATCTCACGGTCCGTGAGTTCAAGCCCTGTGTCGGGCTCTGTGCTGACAGCTCAGAGCCTGAAGCCTGCTTCAGATTCTGTGTCTCCCTCTTTCTCTGCCCCTCCCGCACTCATGCTCTCTCTCTCTCTCTCAATAATATAATAAATAAACGTTAAAAAAAAAAAAAAAGATGTATGCACTGCCATGTTCATTGCAGCATTACATTACTCACAATAGCCAAAACATGGAAACAGCCTAAGAGTCCAGTGATGGATAAATGGATAAAGATGAAGTATTATTCAGCCATTAAAAAAAAAAAAAAAAAAAAAAAGGACATCCTGCCATTTACAACAACAGGATGGACCTTAAGGGCTTTATGCTAAATGAAATAAGTCAGACAGAAAAAGATAAATACCATATGATCTCATTTATATGTATAATCTAAAACAATTTTTTTTAATGAGTTCATGAATATAGAGAATAGATTGGTGGTTGCCAGAGGCAGGAAGTTTTTATATATATATATACAGTTAATAATACTGTTATATTTGAAAGTTGCTAAGAGAGTAGATCTTTCTCATCATAGGAAAAATATTATAACTGTACATTGATGAATGTTAACTAAACTTATTGTGGTGATCATTTCACAATACATACATATATTGAATCATTATGTGGTACACCTGAAACTGTTATCATGTTATGTCAATTATATCTCAATTTTTAAAAATAAAGCAGAAATTGATTAGTTAGAAAAAAAACAGTGAGTAAATCACAACAGCTGGTTCTTTGAAACCTAGTCAACAAAACAGAAATAGTTAACTTGATTTTTAAATGATGAGGAGAAAGCACAAGCACAAAATAGAAACAAGGTCAGAAGAGAAATTTTTTTTAATCATGAGACTACTTTGTACAACTCTATGAAATAAAAAATTTTTAAAGAAAATATAGATGAAATACACAACATTCTAAACAAACGAACTGTGTAAAAAGAAATATGGAAATAGAAAGTCATAAAAGAGCTCCCCCACAAAAAGGCACTAGGCTCAGCCAGTTTCACAAAGAAGTCTACCAAATCTGTCTAGATCAGATGATGTAAATGCTACTTAAACTATTTCAGAGCGTTGAAAACAAAATGTCTAAATTATTTTTATAAAACAAATTTAATATTAATTCCAAAAGCAGACAAACATTGCTCAATAAAATACAACTATAAACCAATCTTATTAATGTTAATGCAAAAATTGTAAATAAAATAGTAGCACATAGGACCCAAAAATCATCATGATCAAGTAGTGTTTGTTCAGTATCTGCAAATACAATTAATTATATTAATAGAACTGACAAATATATACTGATCTCCACAGATTTTAGCAATGGAAAAACTACACATTTATGTTTTTAAAAAGTCTCAAAAATAGGAATATCTCATTGATATAAGTAATAAACTTTAAAAAATCAGCAGCCAGTATAATGGGAATACACTAGGACAGCAGTTCTCAAACTATGGTCTTATTTATTTCCCCTTTATGCCATGTTAATAGTTTCACTGATGATGCAGAAGCACCGATGGGCAAAATTGTTGGTGCCTTAGCACAAATCAAGGTAGTGGCACCAAACTTCTCTATGTGGTCATTGTATGAACATCAGACATGTTCATTATGGTGGAAAAGAGCTATTTTTAATTAAGAATATCCTTAAGAAGGTGGTTAAAAATAATTAACTATATTAAGTTTTGACCTTTGAGTAGGTGGCTTTAACATTCTAGGTGAAGAAGTGGAAAGTAGGCAGAAAGCACTTCTCCTGCATCCTGAAGTAGGATGGCTGCCACCAGGAAAAGCATTTCTGTGACTGAGTTGCAAACTGAGGATGAGCATTTTTCATGGAACACATTTACTTGGAAGAACTGGCAGACAAACTATACTTATTATATAGTTTATAGTTACAGTTTATAGTTTTAGATATGGATATTTGATAGGTATTTCCTACAGAATTAATACAGTGAGCTCTCATTTCAAGGAAAACAACTGACAATATTCATTGCTATGAGAAAATGTAAGCATCCAAGCAAAAATTAAAAGTTTAGATTTTTTTCTGATGAGATCAGCAGTGATGTTTAAAAATATGACTTTTTAGGGGCGTCTGGGTGGCGCAGTCGGTTGGGCGTCCGACTTCAGCCAGGTCACGATCTCGCACTCCGTGAGTTCGAGCCCCGCGTCAGGCTCTGGGCTGATGGCTCAGAGCCTGGAGCCTGTTTCCGATTCTGTGTCTCCCTCTCTCTCTGCCCCTCCCCCGTTCATGCTCTGTCTCTCTCTGTCCCAAAAATAAATAAATGTTGAAAAAAAAAAATTTTTTTAAAATATGACTTTTTGGATACAGTATAAATCAAATGCATTCAACATTTGCAAGATCTGCATAACTCCATGAACTCATTTTCCAAATAACAAATTCGTGGTGTTACAAAACCACATGTGGATAAGCAATCCATTCAAAGTGCAAGACAGACCAATGGATTTTAAAAGAGTACAAAAAGTTCACTAATACAGTTTAAGATTCTTCTTTGCAATCAACTGTTAAGAAACTATCACCTGTCAAATTTTGGATTAGCATCAAAGAACATCCATAAGTACCTGAGAAGGTTATTAAGATACTCCTCCCTTTCCTAATTGCCAATATATTTGAGTCCAAATTTTTTTAAGTACTTCAACCAAAACAACGTATTGCAACAGATTGAATGTAAAAACAAATATAAGAATTTAGCTGTCTTCTATTATAAAGACAAAAAAGAGCCACAAAAATGGAAACACTGCCATGCTTCTTTTGTTTTAAATGTTATTTTTCATAAAATGTATTTATGTGAACACATAGTTTTATCTTTGTCATTTTTCAATTAGTTAATAAAACGTAAAATGTTTATGAACTTTAGCTTCCGATACAGAACATCTCAACAGACATAACTCTAATGAACAAAAGCTTTTTGGATTCTTTAATAATTGTTAAGAGAGTAAAGGGGTCCGGAGACCAAAAAGTTTGAGAACCACTGCACTATAGACATTTCCATTAAGGTCAGGATGATGTCGAGTCTGGGCAGAAAATATACAAGATGAAACAGGCATATGTTGTGCTAGAAAGTATTGAAGCTATTGAAGACTTTTTGAATTATATAAAAAATATCATAGGTATCAACCTAAAGGAGCCCTTTCCCACACCCACCCAAGCCAAAATAGGATAATTTGAGCATCGGATGAGAACACTATTTGTAATTTAGTTTAAAAACTACAGAAGTGGGGCGCCTGGGTGGCTCAGTCGGTTGAGCGTCTGACTTTGGCTCAGGTCACGATCTCGCGGTCCGTGAGTTCGAGCCCCACATCGGGCTCTGGGCTGATGGCTCAGAGCCTGGAGCCTGCTTCCAATTCTGTGTCTCCCTCTCTCTCTGCCCCTCCCCCGTTCATGCTCTGTCTCTCTCTGTCTCAAAAATAAATAAACATTAAAAAAAAATTAAAAAAAAAAAAAACTACAGAAGTAAGTTAGTTTAAAAACTACAAAAAAAAAAAAAAATCCATTGGTCACCTTTGAAGGTTGCTAAAACATCACCTTATGGTTCTGAAAACTGAGAATGTTTTAAAACATTAAGCACTTTCCCTGAATAACCTATTTCAGGAAAAACAAAGAGTGGATAACTTCAAGTACATATTATAAAGCCCAATGAATACTGAAGAAATGTGGTTAGAAAATCACTAAATGGTGGGGGCTGGGCGGCTCTGTCAGTTAATTATCTGACTCTTGTTTTTGACTCAGGTCATAATCTCAGGATTGTGAGGTGGGGCTCCCTGCTGGGGGTGAAGCCTGCTTAAATCTCTTTCTCTCCCTTTACCCCTCCCCACTCCTGGCTTGTGTGCTTCCTCTCTCTCTCTCTCTCAAAAAAATAAAAAAAAGAAAAAGAAAAATTCACTAATTTGCAACCTCTAATAGAGCTAAGTATCAATATTCAATAAATGCTAAAACTATTAAATGAGAGATCAATAGAAAATTAGTAGCATATAAATAAGGTTGACATTTGAATCTGATTAACCTTAATGTCAAGGAGGGAGGCGACTAGCCATTTTGTCCTTTGTGATGTGATAAAAAAGGAAGTACACAATACCACTTAGAATGTTTTCTTGCCAAAAGTAATCAGTCCTCTAGATCTAGCTACCAATTCATAGGAAATATGTGGCTTGGAGATACAAATCAAAAGATGAAATAGCCAAATCCAGCCTGTGGAAACTACAGGACAGTTAACATGGCATGGAAAAGAAAACGTTGGACTGCAGAGTGGGGTGAGGGACTTTAAACAGATAGACTTCAGAGGCACACAAAGCAAATGCAATGTGTCAACCTCATTTGGATCCTTATTTGAACCAACTGTAAAAGGCATTTTTGAGACAACCTGAAAATTTTGAACATGGACTAAGTATTTTGTCACATGTGATAAAGTCCTTATCTGTTAAGAGAGATTTCATGAATTTGTTTTAAAGTACTAAAAAAAAAAAAAGTGTAGGAGGATAATTCAAGTTCAGCAAAATGTTGGTAGTTATGGAACCTGGCTCAGGGTATGTGAAGGGGTTGTTAACCTGATTTTAATTTTGTGTGTGTTTGAAAGTTTCCTATAATTAAAAAATCAAGTAGTATTCTGGTATTCTGTAGACACCTATACCGACAATATGAAATACAAAATAAGTATATGCCATAGCACCCTGCCCTTAAATTTATAATTCAAGCAGGAAAATGAAAGAATGGAGGAAAAAAAGAAAGAACAATATAAGGTTGTTTAGGGTAATGCTCAGATTGAATGATTCAAGCAGTAAGCACAATGACTGTAGGAAGAGATTAATATTACTTGAGTTATTTAATAGTTACAGGAATGATGCTTACTCCAATTAAAAAAAAATTCACCAGGATATGTTTATGCTTCTTTTGTATCTTCTCAGCCAGTCTAGTATGAAGACTAATTTTTCAATCTGAAATTCACTGGAAACAACAGAAATTCTCAAAGGCCTAGAGAGTAAAAGCACATCTGTCTTAGCCAGTAAAATAATTTGGTGTTGAATGAAGCACAAGCTTAAATAGCAAAAAGATGTAGATATCCATGTAAATAAAATATGTTTACCCACAAAGATCTACAGAATCATTTCAATAAAATGTTCAGCAGAAGGTATAGGAATAATTTAGAGGAAAAGAACAATCTCTACAAATGTTTTCCTTAATTATATCGTGACAAATTTAACCTACAAATCAACAATGTGGCTGCAATATTAAATGATACGTAATACTAAATGTCTGATAACAGCCTACACTGTTGCTGCTGCACCTGGCATACAGAAACACAGAATTACACCTAGTGGGTCTATAAAGATACTCTGGAAAGACAGAAAGATCAACACTATTATGGGTGCAACTTGTAAATGAGTATACAACCTATAAGTCACCATCAGCAGATTAGACTTTTAAATAAAATTTTCACTTGACTAAAATTAAATGCTAACCTAAGCTCAGTGACAGATAATTTCCAAATATTTTCAGCAATAAAGAACAGCTGGCATCTTCACCATATCTGTGGTCATAAAGCAGCTTCACCTCTTCCTAAAACATTCCAGTATACACTTGTCCTTATCCAAAGATAAGTTATTTTTTTCTTCTGTGTTGGCCAAAACTAAGAAAATAAAAATAACAGATTGGGGGTGGGAGGCAGAATTCTTTATTCCAAGATTGCTACTTTATATCAAGAATGCATTGATTAGAAGTGCAAAATAAGCAAGAACTCATTATAAATGTCGAGGATTATTGCTTTAATTACATGCCCTAAAACATACCTACATATCATGACTTACTATATGTTGTATCAAGCTTTTAGTTTACTTGCTACATGGCCATTAGGCCAGCTCTAAAAAATGTTTACCATCCAAATAGAAATTCATTAGGGAATATTGAAAGGTTTGTTTTATGGTTAGTTTTGCTCCTAAGATCAGCCTGAAGAGTTTTAATCCAGTAAAAAAAAAAAAAAAAAGAAAAAAAAGGAAAAGGTGGGGTGACCTATTATCAAATAATAATAGAGTCTCTAGTTTCAATAGTAACTATTCAGTAAATAAATTTTCTGTCAGGCCTTGCACATCTATGTATAATAATTTGTCATCATTTTAACAGAAGTTAATATTTACATTAAGTCTAAGTTGTGTTCAAAATGTATTAAACAGATAACTAAGGACATTTAAATAAGGCCTAATTATACCAGTTTAATAAATGTTCTTACTTTTTAGAACATAAAAATTAACAAAAAAACCTCTTATGCTTTAAAATCTTTGTAAGTATGTACGGCTTTTATAAAAAATGATAACCATTTATTGCTTAAAACAATTTTAAAAACTGAAACTCAGCTCAGGTCATGACCTCACAGTTCATAGATTTAAGCCACATGTCTAGCTCAGAGCTGGCAATGCAGATCCTGCTTGGGATTCTGTCTCCCCCTCTCTGCCCCTCCCCTACTTGAGCTCTCTCACTCTCACACAAAATAAATAAACATTCTTTAAAAAATAAAAATAAAAATGTGCTATTTCTTACTTTCACCTTAGAAAGCAAAAATACACTAAATATCAGTGTTACCCTTTTGTTTTCAAATCAATTTAAATATGGAAAAGTATTTAAACAAAGAAAAAAGATTTTGGTTGGGTTTATAAACATTTTCATTTCTAAAAATGTGAAAATGTAAGGGATTAACTGATTTCATTTGCCCACCACAGCAATATAATTATAATGACCTCAACTGCAAATGAAAAATAAAGCCTACATATTTTTAAATATCTGGTATATTCTCATCAAAAAATATGTAAAACAACAAGGGGTGCCTGTGTAGTTCAGTTGGTTGAGCGTCCGCTGTCCCTCACTCTCTGACCCTCCCCAACTTGTGCTCCCTCAAAAATAAATAAAACATTAAAAAAAAAAAAAAAAAAGCTAGGGGTGCCTGGGTGGCTCAGTCGGTTAAGCGTCCGACTTCGGCTCAGGTCATGATCTCGCGGTCTGTGGGTTCGAGCCCCACGTCGGGCTCTGTGCTGACAGCTCAGAGCCTGGAGCCTGTTTCAGATTCTGTGTCTCCCTCTCTCTCTGCCCCTCCCCCACTCATGCTCTGTCTCTCTCTGTCTCAAAAATAAATAAACATTAAAAAAAAAGTTTTAAAAAAAGCTAAAATTAAAAATAAAAAAAAACAAGTAAAACAACAAAAGCACCAATCAACATTTTTTTTCACCTCTCCCTAATATTTTAAACTTGCTTCTTTCATTCCACTCCAAGATCTTTGGAGTAGAAAAAATTTGAATACAAATTTTAATTTTTTTCAATGTTTATTTATTTTTGAGAGAGAGACAGAGACAGAGCATGACCAGGGGAGGGGCAGAGAGGGACACACAGAACCTGAAGCGGGCTCCAGGCTCTGAGCTGTCAGCACAGAGCTCAAAGCGGGGCTCAAACTCACAAGCCATGAGATCATGACCTGTGCCCAAGTCTGACGCCCAACCAACTGAGCCACCCAGGCGCCCCTTTAATACAAATATTTTTAAATAAAATAAAGTATACAAAGTCAGATTTTTAATTTATTCCAGAAAATATATTTTCAATGCATTTAAATATTTAAGTAATATTAGGATAATATATAAAAGCCCTCACTAGAATATAAAACTGACTTTTTTCTTAGGGAGGACAAAAATTAATACTGAAGAAATTACATTTATAAGACCTCTTTCTCATCTAAGTCTTTTAGGAAACACATTTTGTGAAGTTTAAATTTTCTGGCTGTTTAGATCTACAAAAAAAAATTTTTTTTTTTAAAGAACAGTAACTACCTTGATATACAAACCATCCCTCACCTTACTGTCTTCTTGTCATTCATTTTTTGACAGCATTTTTCCTCCCCTTTTTCTCAAAGAGAAATTCCTCTAAATCATTGGTACCTGTCAGCCACATCCAGTTCAGTTTGAACCTTCAACTCCTATCTCACCTATATAGAGCAAATCTGAATCCAACAAATCAGATGAACAGCAACTGATTCCAAGAGCCAAGTTAAATACCAAAATATATTCTAATAAACACCAGTATGCTATACATCCCAACAGTGATTAGTGTTTAAAAAAACAAAACAAGGGGCGCCTGGGTGGCTCAGTCGGTTAAGCGTCCGACTTCAGCTCAGGTCACGATCTCGCGGTATGTGAGTTCGAGCCCCGCGTCGGGCTGTGTTGACTGCTCAGAGCCTGGAGCCTGTTTCAGATTCTGTGTCTCCCTCTCTCTCTGACCCTCCCCCGTTCATGCTCTGTCTCTCTCTGTCTCAAAAATAAATAAACGTTAAAAAAAATTAAAAAAAAAAATACACACACACACAACAACAACAACTAAGCATTCAGTACTTATTTGAGACGCTTAAAAGAAAGTTTTAATACCAGAACCTGGACCTAGGCTTTCAACTTCATTCAAACGAACTGGTTAAAAAAAAACAAAAATAAACTGTGCCATTATATTAGACCAAACCAACCAAGGCATAAAGACTATTAAGTACAAAATGGTTTTCCCAGAGTGATTTTTAATTCTCTCCTAGTAACCAATTTTCTGTCAGATTTTTATCATTATACAACTAGAACCGTTTCCATAAAGTCACCCACCAATAAGAAATTACAATTCTTTTGGAAATCTCCCTCCAGGCCTCCGTACCCCCCTTGGCAAGAACTCAATCTACCCCCTTCTCCTCCCTAAGTATTCAGTTTCTTTCCCGAAGTAGAAATTCCATAAATATTACAATATTAAGAACTAAATTTTAATGAATACATATCAGAGGAAATGAAAGAACATTAACTCCCATTCAAACCTTCCTTAAAAAAAAATGTTTCCAAGTTATATTTTTAACTTCCCCCATGATTCTCTTTAAAAAAGACGAACACAAAATCTCTCTGCTAATGACTTTATTCATGAATCTATAATGTAGCTCAAAATAGCAAAGAACATTCTAAAAATTCAGATTAATATTTATCAACCAAATACATGAGAGAATACATCTACTTTTTATATAACTAACACAAATGTCTAAAATGCACATGTGAGAGTACACTCTTCACTTTGTGTAATTACAAAGTAATGAAGATTTGCTTAATACAGTTTGCCAGAAAAGCTCATTTACGTGGTCGAATACATATAATTTAAAAGCAATCAGACATAACTGATAAAATAACCATCTTACGGTTAATCTTTTAATAAAGTGCTACTTTCATACTGAAAAAAGAAATTAAAAATTCTGAAATGTTGAATCATCATTCTGGAAGTGTTAAAATTTTTCTTTAGGGTTCACTACGTTCATCACATTCATACATCTCCAATATGAGACCATACACACTATTTTGCAATCTAAAAAAATCCTTTAGTTCACAGATTATTTCCTGGAAGTTAAAAATTACTACATGATTGCTAAATGAAGCTTTTCATGATACATGTGTGTATTAGCCACAGTGATTTTTCATTGTTTTAAACATGATCTTTGGTTTGAAGTTGTCCTGGATGGACTAGCTGGATGGCTGTGGTTAGTGAAATATTTATAAAACAGCACACTAGCTTCATTTAAACCACACCAGTAAATTGGGTCAGTGGTCTAAAGGCAAGGAATGGCACATATTCAGCATCTGGCAAAAGGAGTTCCCCGAATCCATAAGTGACGTGGTCAGGAGTAAAGAAAACCGGTGCAGCTGAGGTTTCCACCTCCTTTCATCAAAGACGTCTATCAATTTATTAACAGCATTATCCACTGAGGAAATCAGTTGGGAAAAAATCTAATTTGAATGAAGGCACATGGGTGCAAATCTTAAACAGGTAAGGACGACCAACAAAACTGCTTAAATAAGTATGGGTGTGTCTACCCCATCCACCCACACACATCTCACGTCTGAGGTTGAGTTTCATCACTGCATAGACTGCACCACATGGAAAACTCTATGCCTAAGGGCATATATATGAGATCAGAACTAGCTGGTGGTTTTCCAGAAATAATGAGACTTTCAATGATGCAAAAGTTGGCCTTTCCCTCAAATGAAAGGTTTTAAATTAATAGCAAAAGACTACAATAACAATGGAAACTGTAAGAAGTCATAAAGTTAAATCTCAGAAAGTTTCAATTTCATAGCTGAAGGCTGCTGATGATTTCTTCTCTCTCTCCTTGAATAATCACATGCAAATGCCTTTTAGCAATGGCCACATTCAAATCCCACAAAAAATCAAGCAGTGCCCCCTTAAGGAGCACCTCCATTGGCACAAACTGTAAAACCTGCTGGGGTGCATCAGAATTCAGCAAAGAGCTCAACAAGTCATTCACATTCTGCAGATACTGGAAAACTGGATTCGGAAGGTCCTGGTAACCCACACACAGCAGGACTGCACAGGTCTTCAGGGGCTCAGAGGAAGTGGGACAAGAAAATGTGATGAACCTAAAACAATTGTGGAGTACAAAAATCAAACCAGCCATAAATCTCGTAAAACAAGAAAGTACAGGCAAAATCATAGCATCTCCTGTCTGAAGCTGCTGCAACGCACGTAGAAAGCAGTCCAAAAACAGCTGCTGGTAAACTGGGTCTCCATCATGAAGCAACGAACAGCTGCAAGTCATGAGTTCCGCTGGTTCCAAGAACTGAACTTCCAACGGTATATGCGTTTTGATGTCACTGAGGGTTGGAAAGCCCACAAGCAGGCACTTTATTCGGTTGCTGGGTTCTACGACCTGCTCATCCTGAAGGCACTTGGTAAGGCTAAACAACTCAGTAAATATCAGTTCTTCAGTAAAAATATGACAAGAACAATAATCCTGCTGTTTGGGCCAGAACTTGGAATCCAAATTCAAGGCTCCTCCTAATGACTTTTCAATTGCTTCATTAAGAGCCTTTAAAATTTCACCATCACAGAAAGGAGAACACTTTACCTTTGGCAGTTTCTTTCCCTCTAAAATATGCCATAAGTGACACTCAAGACTGGAAGCTGTCCCTTCTAAGAGAGAACTCTGCCCAGAATGATACACAGCATGTTCTTCCGCCCAACTATTAAAGTATCCTTTGGCCACCTTATCTTTCCATGAAAGGGTTTCCAGCATTTTCCTTTCATTATAGGTTTTAAAATATCTGTTCCTCTGCCCAAACCGTTTTGTATTTGTACTACAACCAATACTAGATTTTTTCACTAGCCAATTATTTCTGGAAAGAGGCTTCAACTGAAACTTTTCCATAAAATATTGAACAGCACAGTCCCTTAAAGTATTCAGTTTTATTTGTTCCCCTTTTCCCATGCACTGAAACAGACGAATGTTCTCAGAAATAGTCTCTAGCTGGTATTTATGAAAGAACATACAACATTCTTCATGCCTTTTAAGAAAAGATTTGGGAATCACATGATGGGGAAAGAGAGCTTTCTGGGTCATTTCAGTCCCAAAGTTCAGCACCATCTTAGATAACAGAGGATGGATTGCCTCTCTTCCCTTATAACGGAGACACACCACATAGACTTCTGAGTTTCCTGCCTTGCTAGTAGCAGGTTTGAAAACATGGACTTGGTCAAAAGAACAGTTTAGCAGGTACATCAGGTTTATGGAACAATGTTCAAACAAAGTAAACATCTTCAGAACAAAAGAGCCACCATTTCCAAGAGTCGTCAGAGCAGTGACAACTTCACAGTAATGCAAAGAAGAGACTAAAGCTTCTTGTTCACCTGGGTTTCCTTGGCAATCAAAACTCCCATCTGCAGTGATCAAGTGAATGGTAGCCATGTTGCTTATGAAATTCTGAAGTCCAGTCAGATATTTCAAGTTCATGATATCACCGGTGTTATCTGGACCAAAGTACCACCAATGCAAGGTATTTGCTATAAGTCGGTCATCCATAATCATCATAAGATTGTCATTTGCTTCATGGTATGGATTCAAAGTATTAGCTACCCAACTCCAATCACAGGGGAACCGATGGGATTTTAAGTAGTGATTGAGACTAGCTATAAAAGCTCCAGGAGCTTCACAAAGGTGTAGGGAATTCAGTTTTCCATTCTGAAAAGCTTCCTGTGGAATAAGTGGAAAGCTGCACAAAATTTCATGAAACTTACACCACGCTTGAGTACAAAGTTCAGCGTTTACAGATTTTTTCACATGAGAAATTATTTTTCCAGCTTTATTAGTAAAAGCAGTGTGTTCATGCCACTCATCCAATTTCTTGTCACTCAGTAGGTTTTTTACTTCATTTAGGGAGTTCTTCAAATCAAGCAATGCATTAAATTCCGTGTGGTCACAAGTGAAAATCTCACCGGGATCTGGTAATTGCCACTCGTTATTAAGTGGCTTGCCATAAGAAAAGTTCTTGGCAAAGAGTTCAAAAATGTCAGCAACAACATCTGGGCTGAATGTCTCAGGACTTGAACCCAGGGGTGGTTTTCTGCACTTACTCATTTTCAAATTAAATTAAAATCTAGAAAAAGAAAACACACAATTAAATGAATCAAATTTATTAGAGAGTGAAATCTCATCCACAGCAAATCGGATCACACTCATGATAAACTGCATAAAATGGGAAAGCTAATGTCAGCACATGCTGTTACATGAGACAATTTGGAATAAAGAAAAAGTAAAGGCTTTCATACCCAACAGATCTGAGCTCAATTTCCAACTCTGCAACTTAGAGCTACAAAGTAGCCTTGGGAAAATTACATCTTTGAGTCTGTTTCTTATTTGGGGTATCATTTTTTTTAGATAAGGATAGAACATGCTAGCGTATAAAAAGCATATACCAAAGAATAATCATCAGTGATGGCAGCTCATATTGCCATATTAATCCATCTAGCTCCTCCCAAAGTTTGCCTCTACCCACATGGCCCCAAACACACTCTCAGACTAAGATTCAGCCCTGAACACGACCTTTGATCAAGCTTTAACAAGCGACTTTTAGCTTTTTTTTTTTGTTTAAGTTTTTATTTATTTGAGAGACAGAGAGAGAGAGAGAGAGAGAGAGAGAGAGAGAGAGAACATGCACACAAGCTGAGGAGAGGCAGAGAGAAGGAGAGACAGAATCCCAAGCAGGCTCCATGCCATCAGCACAGAGCCAAATATGGGGCTCAAACTCACAAACTGTGAGATCATGACCTGAGCCAAGCTCAAGAGTTGAACGCTTAACCAACTGCACCACACAGGTGCCCCAAGACTTCCAGTTTTTTAGTCCCTTCTGAATCTCACCTCCTTCCAGGAGAAGATTCTACACCTAAACCCAGTAGTAATATTGCTACCAGACGTCTCTGCCACCACACACTTATTTACCTATAAGGACTGTCAAATACATCCTTCATCCAGATCTCCCACTCTTGCTAAAACATGCACTTTGGTGGTGCCAAATCACTTTCATAATCCACCTACTAACACTCATCATCATACTGCTTGTTGACTGTGGTGTACTTGACTGGTCAGTCTCTATTCAGTTCAATGCTGAAAGTGAACTACAGTTCAACCTGGCATGTCCATAAACTAGATTCTTGTCTCATCTGCTCAGACAGCTCCATACTTCGACTATATTTCTTCTTGCCACGTAACACACTTTGGGGCGCCTGGGTGGCTCAGTCAGTTAAGCATCCGACTTTGGCTCAGGTCACAATCTCATGGTTCATGAGTTTGAGCCCCACATCAGGCTCTGAACTGACAGGGCAGAGCCTGCTTGGGATTTTCTCTCTCCCTCTCTCTCTGTCCCTCCTCACTCACGCTTTGTCTCTCGCTCAAAATAAATAATCTTAAAAAAAAAAAAAAAAACAAGAAAAGTAACACACTTCGATAGAAGATCTTTAAATTGAAGAAATATTCGCAATGAATATACAAATTACAAATAGTCACCCTACATCTTGTGGTCTAACACTAAGAAACCAAAAACACTTGTCCAATGGAGAAGGAAAGAGATATAAGAGGAAGATACATGGCCTGATGGCATAGTGTTGGGTAAAGTCATAAATTCCAGCAGAGAGAGCTATGAGTATTACATAGTACTTGTCAGCTCAATGTTAATCAATAGGTGTTTTAGTTCATAAGTTCCACATTTCTCAGCATATTCAAAAAGAATCTAAATTTGTCAAACAAAAAATTCACAACCACTGTCCCACAAAAAGCCAACGTTTGATAATTAAAATGGGAAATAAAGATGAGCTAATGCCACAATAAATACAATAATATCCAGAAGACTGTATTCTATTAGCATTTACTTTGTACTGTTCTTTTGGCAGTTCTTTTATATTTTGTTTAAATTATTTACAATCCTGTCTATTCTACTAGCTTGTAAGCTTCTTGAAGTAACAAGTATCTTCTTAGTCATTTGTTTGCCACAGTATATTTACCATACATGTAAATTACAGCTAACAGTCACATGTGTCCATCAATATCTTTTTCTCAAAGCTTTTTTTTCACCGTTAGACGCTGTATTCAGACAAATTTCTTAAAGAAGGCAAAAATGGGGCATTGATACATTCACTAAAATCCTAAATGAAAGCAAATGAAAGTTTATTACAAGTTATTCTATCTTAATTTACACTGTGCTTACTGGAAACTACAACCATGTTTAGATTGCAACTATATTCTACTTTGGAAAAAGTCTGACTTTAGTCATTTACTTCACATATTAATTAATGGCATAAGGAAGCTCTGAAATGTCACCTAAGATAATACATAATACTTTCACATGAGAAAAACTAAAGTGATTCAAACATTCCATTGTTCTTCCTGACTACACCGGTGGTATGCAAATCAAGATTATGTCTTATATATTTATATATAAAATACATATCTTGAATATATATATATACACATACACACACACACACACACACACACACACATAGATCTTAAAAATATGTATATATATAAATACTGAATTTTCAGGTCTATAACCCGAACTTTGTTTCCTCCTACCAAATTCCCAGAATCCAACCACTTCTCACCCACCTCCAGATACCAGCTTCCTGATTGTAGACAGTGTCAACTCTCTGCTGGATTACTGCCATAGCCTTCTAACTGGTCTCTTCTATCTTTGCCTCCTTTGGCTCCCAAATAAATGCCACAGTCCTAACAGTAGTCTACAATGCTCTTGAAGATTTCTGCCTTCCAGCCCCAACCTATCTCTAACCTGATTGTCTACTATCCCTCCAATTCATTCTGCTCCAACCACATAAACTTTCTGTTCACTGAAACACGAGGCACACTGCAACCTGCAAATCCTTTGCACTGGTCAATCCCTCTGCCTGGAATGCTCTTTCTTCAGAGTACCTGCATAGCTAACTCCCTCACCTCCTTCAAGTATTTAATCAAGTGTAATTTTTCTAAGAGACCTACCCTGACATCCTAATTGCATCTTGCACTAACAATGGTAAAGGTAAGGATCTTGCTGTACTTTTTTTCTTTCTGTGACACTCTTTTCTAACATTAAATCTGCTTATTGTTTATTATTGTCTTCCCCAAACTAGAATCTAAGCTCCACAGGGCAAGGATCTTTTGTTTTGGTGACTCATGTATCACCCCGAGGTTAGAACAGTGCTTAAGGTACACAATAAACCCTCTGTGAGTATCTAATAAACAAACGTATATTATACTTAGCACAAACAGCTCTCCTCTAGGTTCCGAATATGAGTCATAACTTCAGCACTTCAATGCATGAGCAAAAATTAAAAAACAAACAAAACACGTGGTTTACAGACTACAGGAAAAAAGTTTCCAGTATACGTTCCTCTGGCCCTTCCATTAAGCACTGCTTAGAACTTTCTGGCATCATAATTCTGCTGAGGGTCAGTATTACCATTCTTAATTTACATATTCGAGTAGAAAGTCATGCCCGCCCCCCCCCGCCCCGCCCCAAGCCACAAAGGAAAATATCTGCAAAATCCGTGGGCCTGACACAAACCCCACAAGATCTTATCAACAGGCTCTCTTCAATTAACGCTTACAAAGTAGTTTTACAAGTGTTTCTGGCAACTCCTCTTCCCAGCAACCGTGAAAATAATAGAGTGTATCTAGCGCTTTACTTTGGGCCAGGGGCAGCCAAGATCTCGTTTCACCTGATGGGACTGAGTCTCAACCTATATTCAAGCGGCCCGAGCCCTCCTGACGTGGAAGAACCTCAGTCCCAGACCCTGCCTCATCCTTGCCTCATCCTCTGGAAAGTCGAAGGAAGACCCGAGCTCGGAAGCCAGGTCTGATTACCTTCGCTTACGCCCACCTTGGCTCCCCGAGTCTAGAGAGGCAGCGCTTCACTCACTCTCCCCACTCCAGGAAACCATTCTCCACTTCCGCTCCCGGAGCTGCTTCCCGGAACGGTCGCTCGTAGGGTATACGGCGCCCCCCGCCGCAGCGAAGGCAGGTGGTGCGCCAGAAGACAAGGAAGGAAGCCCGGACCCGCCCTCTCGACACCCGGAACCCACCTCCAGGCCGCGCCGCCGCGCGTCGCCGGCCGACAACGGCCCGAGCCCCGAAAGACGCACTGCGCACGCGCTTCACAGCCGAGTGGGGCTAGCGTCACGCGTCAACGTTACGTACGCCGGCAACTCTAGCAGTGCCCGGGCCCAGGCTCTCTATAGGTTTCTTTTCTCGACAAGTCCGGAGGAGGAAAGGCGTCTATGGCAACGGAAACCGCTCGAGGAGGCGGGGCGTCCTTTGGCCCCGCCCCTTCGGTGATGTGGGCGGGCAAACCCGTCCGAGACACTCCGGCTCCGCCCACCCAGACCCTGAGTTGGGAAGGTTTTCCAAAGTTATTAGGCAGAAGTTGGTTCCTAGTACACAGGCTGAGTTAAAACTGAGACTCGAAAGACAATATGAGGTTAAAAGCCAAACTAGGCCAACTGCGACGTAATACTCTGTTATAACATATATATGTTTATAAACCAGAAAGGAAAAAACAATCTCAAAGGAAAATTAGACAAAAATTCAAACAGACCATCTAAAACCAGTAAAATAGCGACTAAGGATGTACAAAACTTTTTAGCCTATTATAAAAGAAAGACATGGAAATGAAAATAAGTTTCATTTTCACCTGATTTAGCAAAGATTAAAAAGATTCACAGTGGCCACTATTGGTGAGAATAAGGAGAAACCGGTTTATATACCGGTTGTGCATGGGGGTAAACATTGGCATAAACTTCACAGATGGCAAACTTTAAAATGGCCTTGCACCCCAGCTGGGCAATTCCCGCTCCAAGAAATTTATCCTTAGGAAACGCAACATAACCAGCCCTCACTTAGGACAAAATATTCATCTCCTTAATGTCAACAATAAGAAAAACTCTAAATGTTGACTTTAAGGGAATTAATTAAATTCTTTGTGATACAGGGGTGCCTGGGTGGCTGAGTCCGTTAAGCGTCCAACTTTGGCTCAGGTCATAATCTCACTGTTGTGAGTTCCAGCCCCCCCACTGGGGGGGCTGACAGCACTGAGCCTGGAGCCTGGAGCCTGCTTCGCATTCTGTGTCTCCTTCTCTCTCTGACCCTCTCCCGCTCGCACTCTGTCTCTCTCTCAAAAATAAATAAAACATTTTTAAAAAATTATTTGTGATACATCCATATAATGGGATACCATTCAGCCAATAATAGGTTATGTGTGGCAACACTACTGCATAAAAATAGAATATAGAGCTGTGTGTAGAGTTTCAACCATTCATGTAAACACACACACATTATTTTCTAATTCCTCCTGGATGTCCATCAATAAAGAAAATTGTCTTTTCAAAAAATGAGTCTAGGACATTTGGATATTCATATGGAAAAAATTTTATTTGGATTCTTACATTATAAAAACACATTTCATTTGGGATGCCAATCTATATTTTAAAAGTCAAAAAACTCTCAGGGCACCTGGGTGGCTCAGTCAGTTAAGCGCCCACTCTTTATTTTCGCTCAGGTCATGCTCTCATGGTTCACATAATCAAGCCCCATGTTGGGCTCTGCATTGACAGCACAGAACCTGCTTGGGATCCTCCCTCCCTGATTCAAGTGGCTCGAGCCCCTCCCCCATGCACGTGCGCGCGCACTCTCTCTCTCTCTCAAAATAAAAAATAAACTTAAAAAAATTAAAAAGTCAATTATTTTAGCAGAAAACATAAGAAAACAGCTTTGTGACCATGAAGTAGACAAAAGTATACAACAAGTCAGAAAAAGCACTAATCATAAAGGAAAATTATATAAACTGAGCCATACTAAAATTAAGAATATCTATTCACCGTAAGATATCATTGGGAGTGAAAAGACAACATACAGAGTGGGAGAAGATATTTACAATACATACATATGACAAAGGACTTGTATCCAAAATATATCACTCTATAAATGATATATATATATATATATATATATATATATATATATATATATATGAAATTAGGGGAGAAAAAATGTTTTCCTTCTACCCTTCTAGGTTCTCTGCTGGGGCTCTGTAACAAATGATATATTAACAAGAGAAAAGCATGTGAATTTACTAATATTTTATGTGACCAGGAGCCTCCACAAGGAAATGAAGATCTGAAGAAACCATTAAAACTGAGTGTTTTCATACTAAGTTTGATGAGGAGTGGAAAGTTGTGGGGAAATGTGACAAATGAGTATGAGCTAAGAGTAGTACACTGGGGGAAATTTAGGCAAGGCATGTTCATCCAGATTCCTCTTGGAGTCCTTCCAACTTCAGAAATAAGAATATTCCTTTCCTCCCGGTATAGGGAGGGCATATCTCCCATGAGGATCTTGTGAGCTGCTTCAGGGCAAGGTCAGAGAGTCCTTCCTACACCTGCCATTTCTCAAATTCCTTCAGCTTAAAATACTTAATATGCCAATCAACATATTTTGGGGCAGCATGTTCTGAACCCTGTCAATATTCACCCATGTTGTTTTATGTATCTGTAGTTCATTCCTTTTTATTGCTAAGTAGTATGCCATTGTATGGATAAACCACAATTTAGTTATCTATTCTCTTATTGATGGACATTTGAGTTCTGTTTCCAGATTGAGGCTATTGTGAATAAACCTGCTATGAATATTCTAGTACAAGACATTTTTGTAAGTGTATGTTTTCTTTACTTTTAGGTGAATACCTAGGCATGGAATGAATGGCTAGGTCATAGAGTAGATCAGGGTTTCTCAACTGAGCATTAATGTCATTTTGAGAATCACGGAAGCAGATCTATGCGTAACTTTGAAGAAACCTCCAAAAAATTTTCCCAGAGTGCTTGAACGGTTTTGCATCCCTACCTACGATACCTAAGAATTCTGGGCCTTACAGACACAGTCCAGCCGTGGTCAACCCACATTGTTCTTGGACATTGCCATGGATGGTGAGCCCTTGGGCTGCATCCCCACTGAGCTGTTGGCAGACAAAGCTCCAAAGACAGCAGAAAACTTTCATGCTCTGAGCATTGGGGAGAAAGGATTTGGTTATAAAGTTTTCTGCTTGGACAGTATTATTCTGGGATTTATGTGCCATGGTGGTGCCTTAATACCATAATGACACTGGCAGCAAGTCCATCTATGGGGAGAAATTTGATGAGAATTTCATCCTGAAGCATATCGATCCTGGCATCTTGTCCTTGGCAAATGTTGGACCCAACACAAATGGTTGCCAGTGTTTCATGTACACTGCCAAATCTGAGTGATTGGATAGCAAGTGTGTGGTCTTTGGCAAGGAGAAACAGGGCATGACTATTGTGGAAGCTATGTGGAACACCTTGGATCCAGGAATGGCAAAACCAGCAAGAAAATCAACACTGCCGGGGCGCCTGGGTGGCTCTGTTGGTTAAGCGACCGACTTTGGCTCAGGTCATGATCTTGCAGTTTATGAGTTCGAGCCCTGCATCAGGCTCTGTGCTGACATCTCAGAGCCTGGAGCCTACTTCAGATTCTATGTCTGCCCCTCTCTCTACCCCTCCCCTGTTCACATTCTGTGTCTCTCTGTCTCTCAATAATAAATAAACGTTAAAAAAATAATTAAAAAAGAATCAACATTGCTGATGTGGACAAATCTAATAAATTTGACTTGTGTCATATCTTAACCGCCAGCTCATTCCTTCTGTAGCTTAGGAGAGCACCCCTTCACCCTCATCTCCTCAAAATATCCCATAATCTTTGTGTTCCTTGGGGCAGTTGTATGGTTCACATATTTTTCTTATCCTCCTCTACATCAAGTTCGATTGCAGAGTTAAGTTTATGATTATGAAATAAAAACTAAACAACAACAAAGAATTCTGGTTACTTCACATCCTCACCAACTTTTGCTGTTGTGAGTCTTTGTCATTTTACCTATTGGTGGGAGGTGGTTGCTTTTTTACATCTGTTTCTTAACAAACATTAATTAAAAATGAAGATCTGTGGATATTGTTCTTTTATGGGACTAGATACTAGATGAAGGATATATGGTCTCTTAAATACAATTACTATGTTCCCTGAGGTTTATAAATATTATCAGGAATATTCCAAACAACAAAACATACTGAACTTTACTAAAATAATCACAACATTAGATGAGCATTGAGGAGGGCACTTGTTGGGATGAGCACTGGGTGTTGTATGAAAACCAATTTGTCAATAAATTATATTTTAAAAATTAATTAATTAAATTAACATTTGTTGAGTACATAAATTAACATTTGTTGAGTTCAGCACTAAGCACTGAAAACTTCCCCTTTTTTTAATCCTTTAATCCTCTCAACAACTCCATGAAGTAGATATGTGTATTGTCCCCCTTTTATAAACAGAGAAATCAAGGACCAAAGTGATTAAGCAATTTGCTGAAGATCATAGAGTCAGCAATTAGCAGAGTCAGGGTTTGGACCTAGATGTGCCTAACTCCAAAGCCAATCTGTTCTGCAGAGAATTCCTAGAAATTGCACCAGTAATTTAAAAACAACTTTATTGTCCACATCCATGGCCAGAAATGTTTATATGAGGCCAGTGATTTTATTAAAAATGATCAGTTTTAGGGCACCTGGATTGCTCAGTCAGTTAAGCACTTTTAAGTCACTCTTGATTTTGGCTCAGGTCATTATCTCACAGTTCATGGGATTGAGCCCTGTGTCCCTGCTTCTCTCTCTCCCTCTCTCTCTCTCTCTCTCCCCAGCTCATGCTCTCTCTCTCTCTCAAAAATAAGCATTTAAAAAAAAAAAAATATATATATATATATATATATATATAAATGATGAGTTTCATTTATTTTATCCTAAAAGCAGGAGGGTTTGCAAAAATTTTTGGAAAAGATGAAATGTTATAAATGGATAAAACTGGCATCTGAAACTTTATTTATTTTTTTTTTTTATTTTTTTTAACGTTTATTTATTTTTGAGACAGAGAGAGACAGAGCATGAACAGGGGAGGAGCAGAGAGAGAGGGAGACACAGAATCTGAAACAGGCTCCAGGCTCTGAGCTGTCAGCACAGAGCCTGACGCGGGGCTCGAACTCCCGGACCGTGAGATCATGACCTGAGCTGAAGTTGGACGCTTAACCGACCGAGCCACCCAGGCGCCCCCTGAAACTTTAAAAAACTGAAGGAAATTAACCAAGCCCTGCAACTTTTAAATACATACATACATATATATGTATTTATCTGAGTGGAAGCTAGCTACAATTAGTTATTCTTTCCGATTCCTGAGCATTCTTTATACCCAACTGGCATGACAATGAGAATAGAAGTAGCATACAAGAATTAAAACAACCAGCTCCCCATCCTCTGCTCTGATTATACTTCTCTGCCAAAGCAAACAGAAACTAAACTGCTTCTGTGGTCATTTATCACCAATCAACTTGCTGAGTCTCTAATTACATCTTCAGACAGATTCTGTGAGGTGACAGTGTATAAATCATGGTTCCAAAATCCCAGAGGGAGTTGTCTGAGATGATGGAAATGTTCTATAGCTTGATAAGAAGGTTTAGGTTAAGAGGTATATGTACCTGTCAAAATTTATCAAATGGTATAATTAAGATTTGAGGATTTCAGTAAACATAAATGTTACCTTAAAAAAAAGCCATAAACAAATATTGAACTGTAGTTACCCACATGCATGCTGAAGTGTTTAGAAAGAAGTGTACTGACATCTTACTTTGAAGTGCACCACACACAAGATGGATCGTAAACAGAGGGATGGATTGGTGGTGAAGTGAGTATAGTATGATGTTCACAACTGTAGAATCTAGATGGTGGACGCATGGCTGTGCACCAATTCCTTCAGCTTTCCTCTGGTGAAATTTTTTTCATAGTAAAACAGTGGGAGAAATAAACAGAGATTCACATCATAAAAGGTAGGAATGGCACGTCTTCTTACTAAAAAAATACATGCAAGAGTATCTAGTATTTCCCATTAGTACAGGAAACAGAAGCTCTGAATAAAATGCAAAAGTATTTCCCATTAACACAGGAAACAGAAGCTCTGAATGAGCTTTAAGTGAACAGCATTGGATCTGGCAGCAACCAGGCCAATGTTCTTATGGTTCAGTCATTTGATCCATGTATCTGATTTGGTGAACACCATTCAGGCTTGGTTTTGACCATTACATGATCTTAAAGTGTTCCTATTCTTTTTTTTTTTTTTTTTTTAACGTTTTCTTTTATTTTTGAGATAGGGAGAGACAGCATGAACAGGGGAGGGTCAGAGAGAGAGGGAGACACAGAATCTGAAAGAGGCTCCAGGCTCTGAGCTGTCAGCACAGAGCCTGACGCGGGGCTCGAACTCACGAGCACAGAGCTCGAACTCACAGCACAGAGCCTCACGCGGGGCTGGACCACGAGATCATGACCTGAGCTGAAGTCGGATGCTTAACCGACTGAGCCACCCAGGCGCCCCTAAAGTGTTCCTATTCTTTGCCACAGAGTGTTCCAGTTCAATCTCTTCTTGACACCTGGAATGGACCATTGTTTAGAGGCAGCACACCAGGGCACCTGGGTGGCTAAGTTGGTTAAATGTTTGACTCTTGATTTTGGCTCAGGTCACAGTTTGTGGATTCGATCCCTGCATCTGGCTCCATAGTGACAGCGTGGAGGCTGCTTGGGATTCTCTGTCTCCCTCTCTCCCTGCCCCTCCCCTGCTCATGCTCTCTTTCTCTCTCTCAAAATAAATAAACATTTAAAAAAGTAAAATAAAGGGGTGCCTGGGTGGCTCAGTCGGTTGAGGGTCCGACTTTGGCTCAGGTCATGATCTCACAGCTAGTGAGTTCGAGCCCCGTGTCAGGCTCTGTGCTGACAGCTCAGAGCCTGGAGCCTGCTTCAGATTCTGTGTCTCCCTCTCTCTCTGCCCCTAACCCACTCGCATTCTGTCTCTGTCTCTCATAAATAAATAAATAAATAAATAAATAAATAAATAAATCAAATAAAGGCAGCAAACCAAGGAAGGGAACACTGACACTGAAATTCTACAAGTCAGCAAAGGTTATAAACCTGATAATAATTGTTCTAATTTCCCTCATGATCATCTTCACTAGGTCTTTAGATTGCATTCTGATCAAAATTCTCACACAGCACCTTAAGCTGTTGAAATACAATGTTAAAAAGAGAAAACATAGTAAAAGTTAAAAGCAATTTGTCTACTCAACTATCAAGTAGAGCATCTACATTGTGGTATTTGTGGGAAAGTGCTTGAAAATAGCCTGAAATCTCTTCTTTCTTACTGTTTAGGAACTAAACAAGATTATTAAAACAAATCAATTAATTTCTAGGCATAAACGCAAAATTGTAAACATCAGCTTATGAAAGCAGTTTTTGTCTATTTTTGGTGTTGTAATATGTAGTTGAACCTCATTCTGCATTTTAATAAACATTCAGGACTACGATGAAGAATGAAATGTCTTTCTCAAAACTTATTTTTTAGCAATTCATTCGTTTCCTTACATAGTTAAAGTTAACAGATTGAGTCTACTCAATTGAGTAGTAACTCGATTGAATAACTAAAGGGGGAGAAGTAAAAATGTGTTTTATATTTTAGATGAACTTTAATATTCATAATACAATCATTAATAATATGCCGACCTAAAATACTTATTTACTTAAAATCATTTCTTTATTTTCTTCATGTAGAAATGACCAAAATGACTTTTTAAAAAATTCTTAAGGGTTTAAGAAACAATATATATTACTGTGAGATGGGCACAGTTTAAAAAAAAAAGGTTGGTAAACACTGGCATATGGATAGAACACAAGACGTGGCCTACCCTCGAAGTCTTAATCATTTCATTGCAGACACAAGATGTTTAAAAATAAATAACACTATATGACTAAATGCTCTATTGTACGGTACAGATTAAGGGTTGTGGAAGTCTAAAGATGGGAGACATAGCAGGGAAAAGATGGGGGAAAGAGACTCTAATTTTTGTGTTAAAAGGTTGCTGTTATTTGGGTACAGGGAATGCCAGTCAAACTTAGGAAAAATAATGTGCTTGAGAAGACAGACAAGAAGAAGGGAAAATGGACAAAAGGGATGGAAAGTTAAGACTGAAATGGTATATAGGTAGTGTCTCAGGTCAGGCTGCTATAAGAAAATACTATTAGATGGGGTGACTTAAAGAACAAAAACTTAAAAAAAAAAAAAAAAAAAAGAACAGAAACTTATTTCCCCCAGCTCTAGAAGCTGGAAAGTCCAAGATTAAAGTGCTGGATGATTTGGTTCCTGTTGAGGACTCTCTTCCTGGATTGCAGATAGCCACTTTCTCACTGTGTGCCCACATGGCAGGAAGAGAGAGCAAGCACTCTGGTCTCTTCTTATAAGGAGGACACTAACCCTATCACGAGGACCCCACCCTCATGAGCTCATCTAAACCTAATTACCTCCCAATGGCAAAGGCTGCATCTCCAAATACCATCACATTGGGGGCTAGAGTTTTAACATATGAATTTTGTGGGGACACAATTCAGTCCATAGCCAAGTAGTGACAAGCCAGAATATAGAGGACCATGGAAGCCAGACTAAGGTGCCAGAATCTGCTGCTATAGGAAATGGTTAAGAGGGAAAAAAAATGACTAAGTTTGGTTTAAATAGAGTTAGGGATGATAGTGGAATAGTCAAGCAGAAATATCCAGGAGGGAGTTGGAAATCAACGGGTGGCTGAAGTTCAGGTAAGAAAACTAAAGGAACGTTCAGGGGTACCTAGGTGGCTCAGTCTGTAAGGCGTCGAACTTCAGCTCAGGTCATGATCTCGTAGTTCACGAGTTTGAGCCCTGTGTGGGGCTCTGTGCTGACAGCTCAGAGCCTGGAGCCTGCTTTGGATTCTGTGTCTCCCTCTCTCTCTGCCCCTCCCCCACTTGTGCCCCTCCCCCACTTGTGTTTTCTTAGAGAAGAAAACTAAAGTAACATTCAACCCTGTGGATTCTTAAGTACCTGCTTTATTATTGTTAATTAACAACAATTATGATACTTAATTTAGAAGTGGAATCAATACCAAAAGTTGTTAAAGCACTAGCCCTGGGGGACTCTTTACTGTTAACAGCTCACCTAGCATGTCCCTCCTTGGGATCAATATGGCTTCTCATCTTGAACTGTTAGGCACAACAGCTCTGACTTTGGAGTACCTGGGTTAGAATATCCACCCACTGGCTACACGGCCTTCGGCAAGCAACACCTGCAAGGGTCACAGTGAGGATTACCAAACTAATGTAAAACACTTAGCACAAGCTCTCGCACTCAGCCGACATCTGACAGATGTTAGTTGCTCCTGAACAATGTCTGTTCTTTTCTGGAAGATGGGGTGCTAAATTCAGACTCTCCTTGCAAGGTTCTCCTTTTGCTGTTTCTTCTTATATTCCAAACCCTTAATAGAAGAGGAGAGGAAAAGGAGGGGGGTGGGGAGACCAAGGAGAAGAAAGGGAAAAAAGAGAAGACACTTGAGACCAAGTTATTTCATAGCTGTCATTGAGAAGCTGTCAGATGTATGTGCTTTCTGTTTTCAACAATTTGGGCCGGTTTCAAAGAACAGAAAGAAGACTGGCTGTAAAATGAATGAACACATGAACCAACATGGATGCGTTTCAAAAACATAATAAAGGGAGGCTGCAGAACAGTTTTGCGTTGCCTACCATTTATGTAATGTTTGAAAACACATGAAACAATTCTGTTTCATGTTTATTGATACATAGTCAAAATATAAAAACACAGATGATAAAAACACACTAACTTCCAGAGACTGGCAACTTCTGGGAAGCAAGAGGAGATGGGAAAGAAGCACAAAATGGGTATGAAGGGTATCTGTAAAGTTTTCATTCTTTTTACTAAACTCTGAAGCTATGGCAAGATCTTGGCATCTTTAAAATCTAGGTAGTGGCTACATGGGTGTTATACTATTCACTTTTCTGAATGTTTGAAATATTTCCTAAAAATTTTAAACATAAAAAAGAAACCATTGGCCTCATTTCTAAATCCACTCAAACTCCCATGCACTTTAGAAACCCATCTGTTCAGCTAAATCACACATATGCATGATTTTCAGGAATGATTATGCTTCTCAGATTCAATTCGAGAAGAGTATAATGAATCTATTACAAATGGGTTATGTTTTGTGTTAGGTTTACATTACCAAAATATATTCCAAATTCTGATATCTGGGTTGAAATACACATATTATCCTATTATTACATTTTAATGTCATTAACACCAGATTACATCTTGGGTACGTTTTGTGGTTAACAGATTGCTCGTGTGTACCATAAGATCCGCAGTGGGTTTCATCTCAGGGACAAACTCCAACTGAGCGATAGTGGCTGGCCACAGTGCTCTGTTTAGACAGTTGGGAAACCACATCTGAGCTCCCCAGGAAGGGCAACGGTCAGGTAGGGAGCTGTGTCAAGAGCAGGGTGATGGAAGGTTTCCTATGTGTCCCAATAACATTCCTGCCACTTTCCTGATTCTCCTTCCACCTCTCACTGCTCTGTCTCGATCTCCCATCACTTCCCCATTCTAACTTGGTGCTCCTAGAAGTCCCCTCCTTGACTCTCATTGATCTTTACTCATGCTGCAATAATCCCTGACTGGTTTCATACCACAGCAATCCTACACGCTGATGAGTCCCTCCTCTTTTATTTTTCTGTGAAGCCTTCCCAGCCCCATCCAGGCTAGGTGAGAAACTTCCCTGTGGCACACACACAGCATTTATCTCTAGCTATCCCAACTATTTGTTTACCCATCTATCTCTGCTCTGGGCTTTGAAAGGACAAGACTGGATCTTATTGATCTGCACTCCCAGCTTCTCGCACATAGTAAAGCAATCAATAAATGTTTGTTAAATGAAAGAATGATTTAATGAATGGTGTCCTTATTTTGCAGAAAAGGAAACAGACTCAGAGTTGAGATTTTTCTCCAGGTTATACTTCCTCAGAAACCTTCCCATCTTTCCTCCAGGACAAAGACTGACAAATATTTTCTGTAGAAGGACCAGATAGCATATATTTTCAGTTTGTGGTCCGGAAGGTCTCTGTCACAACCACTCCACTCTGACGTTGTAGCTAAAAAGCAAATGGAGACATGGCCATGTTGCAATGAAACTGTATTACAGAAAAAGGCTGGATATTGCCCATGGACCAAAGCTTGTGGCCTTGCTGTAGAAGATGAAAAACAGAGCCTCCTACATGTCTACTTGCTTCACTGAACATCTTCTTGGCCTCAACCCAAATTCCAGGGTCCTGATCCCAATGTTTCCACAGTGCTTGTTGGAGTTAGATCAATATCCCCTCATATTTCCAAGCTAAGGAATTAAGATAGGCTCGAGAAAAAACTGGCTGCAAAGATGAGACCAGACGGGACAAGAGGAGTTGGTTGAAAATGACCTTTAAGATACCCAGAGGAATTCAAGCCCAACTTACCCACATTCTCCTTGAACATCCATTTTGAACACTCAACATGTTAAAAAGAAAAGAGGTCCATTTCTTGGGTTCAGTAGACAAAGGAGAAAGGGGAATAAATAACTTTCTTCCATTCTTCTTCACACTCCCTTTTCTGTGTTTCCAAATAACAAGTCTCTTTTTATTTCCCAGAGGCTATTTTAAACTTCTTCCACTCTCATATTTCCTACCCTATTGTCCTTTCATGCATTATCAGGAGATGACCTAACCTCCTCCTTCACAAAGGAAATAAAAGTCATGAAAGAGAACTCCTTCAGAATTCTGCCACTCACCACTGATTTATCTGTATCTATCCTACTCTCTTATCCTTCCTGTCATAATAGAATAGGTGTCTAAGACCAGTCCCTTCTGTTCTCTGTGTCCCAGGTTTTTCTGCCTTCTCAGGGAAACTGATTCCATCAATTCTCTCTGTCTCTGTCTCTCACTCTCCCCCACCCCCAACTTCTCTTTCCTCTTCTCCTTCTCCTTCTCTCCCTATCTCCTGTATTTATCACTCTCCTTTCTGTGTCTCCCTCTCCTCAATTTCATCCCAAAGACACAGAGGAGCTTCTCCCCCTCCCCCCTGAGAAACTCTCCTTCAACATTCAGGCATGCATGTCCCCACTATCTTGAAACTCAGTTTCTGAAACCTGTATCTTCTTCCAATAATTGCCCTATCTCTCTCCTACCTCCTTTCTTAAAAGAGTTGTTCCAGATTTGTTAAAAGAGTTGTGTCCTCAAGGTTTCCACTTCATCATCTCCCAGTAAGTTTTCAACTCATGAAAAATGTGTTTCTCCTTCATTACACCCCTGAGTCTCTCATTGAAAGACCCCAAATAACCTCCTTTTGTTGCTACATCTAACCTAGAATTTTTTGCCCTTATCTTTACTGAATTCCTGGCATTATTTAACCTGGTGATTTTCCTTCTTAAAACATTCTCTTCTCATGACTTTGGTGCCAACATGATCTCCTCCTATGGTCATTCTCCTCCTTTTCCTCCTATGGTCATTCTTCCTTAGGCTTCTTTGTAGAATCCAATACCTCTGCCTAATTATTAAATAATTTACAGGTAATCTTAAATATGTTGATGAATCTCAATTTACTTCACCAACCCAGAGCTCACTACTTAGGCTAGAGCCAGCCAGTCAATTGCCCTAATATAATTAGAAATCATCCCCTCTTCCCCTTTATTCACTACATCCAGTTCCGTGTTTAGAAAACATTATCTTGACCCATCATCCTAGCCAACTACCACCCCCCTTTTCTTTGTCCCATTCATAGCAAAAGTTCTTGAAAATTGTTTTTAAAGCCCCCCTCCAATCAGGCTCTGAACTATACAACTTCACTGAAACAGCTCTTGCCAAGTCACCCATGATAAAGGCAAAGGACCATTCTCAAGTCTCATTTTAGTTTAATCTTTCAACAAGCAGCATTTGACACAGCTACTCACCTACTTCTCATGGATACCTACCCTTTCATTGGCTTTCCAGATCTCACTCTCTTCTAGTTTACTTCCTACATCACTGAGCTGTCTTCTCCTTATTTGCTTGTTTCTCCTTTCTCCATGATTCTTAATATTGGGGTAAGCCAAGGCTCATTCCTTGACCCCATTCTCTACATTCATTCCTTGAATGATCTCACCCCATCTCAAGCCTTAAATGTCATCTCTACATCTGTGATTCCCAAATGTATATCTTTATCCCAAACCTCTCTTTCAACATCTAGTCTCTTATATAATACTGCCTACTCAATGTCTCCATTGGGATGTCTCACAGGTATCTCAAACTGAACTGAAATTGAGTTTTACTGCCAAAGATCCCCTCTACCCACAGTTTCCCATGTCAATAGAAAGCAACTTATTCCTTGGTGTCATCATACCTAAGTTGATTCATCTAGAGTCCTTTTACCATTGTTTCTCCACTTAAGTAATTTTTTACCATGGTTTTAAGAATTTATTTTTAAGAGGGCTTATAAGTGCCAAGTTTGAGCAAGTTTTAAATGGTCTCACACAGCCTTTATCCTCAAAGGACATTTATACTTTCTTTTCCTGATAAGTTTGTAGAATTTATTCCATGATCAACTGGAAATGAGTGTTGCATTAGTCTTTCTTTTCTTGACCTCCCATTCATTTTTTGGTTTGTTAAATTTCATCACTGAAATGAGGTTTTTGTTTTGTTTTTTTTCCTCTTGTCTTATTGAATCCATGTTCTTATTAATTTCCTCTGTAGCTCAAAGCAATTGCAGGGAACCTTTCCTACATCCCTTGGTGTTTTCTTGTCTCGATTTTTTTTCTTGCAGTCTCTCATCTGTTTTACACCTGCTATACTCATTTAAATCTTCCCTTCATTTTATTCACCTGCAGAATGCTTACTTAGTTACCATGTTGCTTCTTTTCTTCTTGCTTAGGCTCTAGGGACAGCTCTACCCAGTTCTTCCTTTTGCTTTGATAGAAGATGAATTCTCAGGGCTGCCTGGGTGGCCCAAATGGTTAGGCTTCTCTCTGACTCGTGATTTCCACTCAGGTCATGATCTCAAGGTTAGAGAGATCGAACCCTGTGTTGAGATCCAGCCCTGTGTCAGGCTCTGCCCTGACAGCATGGAGCCTGCTTAGGGGTCTCTCTCACCCTCTCTCTCTCTGCCCTTCCCCTGCTTGTGCTCTAAATAAACAAACAAACATTTTAAAAAAGAAACTTTTTTTAAACACATGAGACTTAGTGAAGTGGTACTGAAATATATTAGAGATAAATGTAAGTGAATATAGTGAAATGGGTGAAAATGTGTTTTGTTATAGGTCTTATTTAGAAAGATGAGGAACAGTGAAGTGAGCAGACATTTCTGAGGCAGAAAGAATGAAAAGGAAAGTTGAAACAGACATTCATTTTAATATGAATGAATGGTGAAAACTATATAAATGAAACTCAATAAAATAAATGCAATCAATACATAGTATTATAAGCCTAGCTTTAGTAGTCACACTTATAGCAGTGACTCAATATATAGAAGTCTCATTACTGTTAAGGTCTCCAGAGATTGGCTTACACCCATGTTAAGCATGTCATAAACCTGAACGTAATCATTTTCAGGGATAAAAAGAATGTAAAATAAATTAATTTACAGAAGAAAAAAAAAAAAAAAAGAAGGTGGATTCTCAGTGACAACTTCTGAACCTTATCTGGGACCTTCTTCCCTTCCAGCAACATTTTCAGGCCTGAGGATTGCGATCCACCCATTTTCTTATAGCCTGAGGGCAGGAACTTGGTAAGAACTTGGGAAATTTCCTGCAGTCTTTGGTATAGAACTAGACCTACCTTTTCTTCTAAGATTGTTAACATCCAGATTGAGGTACCCCTTCTTCTCACAGGGGTGGTACCCTTAGGTTTCAACTCAATCCCCTGATTTAGCATCAAATCCTGGCAGATGATGACACCCGGGGGGTTTTCCTGGCTCCACGATGATACTGAGATCATAGGCGGGAACCTCTACTCTTGGAAGAGATTTCCTCGACTTTTCTCTAAGCTCCCTGCCCCAACTTTATCAGCTTCTATCTAAATCAGGGGCTTCTGGGGAGAATTCTCTAAGTTTTCTGAGTCCCCTACATCACTTCTTCCTCCCTTTGTTTCACTTCTAGGGGAAAGGGGGATTTAGGGGCTGCACAAAGTCACACCAAAGCCTTCTGTTTTTCTTCTTGTCACTTTTCGGTTTATGGCAAGAAAATAACCTCTTTCGCTGCTGTTGGTAGTAATTATTTTAACTAGTTTATTTCACCGAGTGACAGGGGATGGTGATTCTGGAAGCCAAAAGGTATTGTTGTTTTATAACTGCGAGGAGTCTGGCCATTTCACCCGACCATCCTCAGGGACAGGGTGGGAATGGGAAACAAGGTGGAAGGGGATGACCCCAGCACACCCCAGTCTCATGGTGATGGCAGGCTCTACTCAGGGAGCCTGGTATTTTTTTGTGTGAAGTCTGTCTGGCTACCACACTTCCCATCTACTCTTTCTGCTGCCCTTTGTTCTCTCAGCAAGGAGTGGTGTCACCCTTAACACAAAGGGCTTTTGTTCAGCTTAACTTTAGTGTGTTTTTCTTAATGTTTATTTTTATTTTTGAGAGACAGAGAGTGACAGAGCATGAGCTGGGGAGACGCAGAAAGAGGGAGACACAGAATGCAAAGCAGGATCCAGGCTCTAATGTCAGCACAGAGCCATGAACCATGAGATCATGACCTGAGCTGAGGTGGGACGCTTAACCGACTGAGCCACCCAGGTGCCCCAAGGATGTCAATGAAAGTGAGGGAAGCTCAGGAAGCCACCTCAACTCCGCAGCCAGGCTCAGGAAGCAAGCAGCTCAGCCGAGTGAATGAGTGGAGAAGAGGGGCAGACAGCCTGAGCCCCTGGCGACTGCCAGAAAGTCACAGTGTGGCAGGAGACAGGTAGGAAATCCGGGGCTGGGCAGTGGCCTTGGGATGCAGTGGTATGAACAGGGAGGCGAGCGATGCCTGGGTGGCTCAGGCAGTTACGCATTCGACTCTTGGTTTGGGCTCAGGTCATGATCTCATGGTTTGTGAGCTCAATCCCCACATCAGGCTCTGAGCTGACAATGCAGAGCCTGCTTGGGATTCTCTCTCTCCCTCTCTCTCTCCTCCTTCCCTGCTCACACACACACACATACCCTCTCTCTCCATATAAACAAACAGACAAACAAACTTTAAAAAAAAAAGGGAGGTGAGGCAGGTGGGAAATCTACAAATCCAACACCTCCCACACCACCCAAGCCCCACGGCTCCTAGTGGGAGAAAAACAGCATCCCTGAGAAGAAATGAAAACAAGATAGCTGAACATCCGAGCTTGGAATTAATGAGCAAATCCCATCAAACCTTTGACACCACGGGCTTTAGCCTCAGAAGGCAGAAACCTTTGAAGCAGCACTGATCACCCACATGCTCTTCATCTTTGGGTTTCATCTCTGGGATAAACTGCCACCTGCGTAGTGCCCTGGCATTTCCACACACAAAATAATCGGCCGCAGACAGTCGTTGGATGCCTTTGTGTAAAGGAAACTGTGAAAACAAATTCTATTCCATCAACTCCAATATTTTTTGATATTCTGAATCTGAGACCATGAATTCTGTTACTTGACTTCTCTGTGACAGGAAATCATTCTTTACAATAAAAACCAAAATAAGGGAAGTGGAAACAGTTCTTTATATTTAGTAGTTAAATTGCCACTTGCTTCAGAGATTTCTCAGTATTTTATGTTTCTCTCTATATCATTTCTGCAAGGGGCATAGAATTCTTTAGGCTTCTCTGATGAAGAAACTGAGGCACCAAAAATCCCAGCATCTAAGGTTAGCAGAGCTGTGAAAGCTCAGTAACATAGCTAAGCTTTATTGCTATCACTAATATTGATTATTAATATTAGTATAACTCGACTACATGGAAGCGCTGGGTTTACTCATTTAGTCCCCGTAACAACCACATTATTACTACTATCTCTATTTTACAGAAGAGAACGTGACTTGCATAGGTAGAATAACTTGCACAAAACCACACCGCTGGTACATGGCGGAGTTAGGATGAGACACGGGTCATCTGACCTCACAAGGTGCCTGTATTCGTTATCTATTGTTATATAAAGAACTACCCCCAAATTTAGTAGCGTGGCAGGGGGTGGGGGGAGGTCTTCTGGAATGGTGGAGCAAAACTTAGTGTCTTTTTTTTTTAATGTTTATTTATTTTTGAGAGAGAGAGAGCACATGTGAGCAGGGAGGGGCAGAGAGAGAGAAGGGGACAGAGGATCTGAAGGGGGCTCGGTGCTGACAGCAGAAAACCCAATGCAGGGCTTGAAGTCACAATCCATGGATCATGACCTGAGTCAAAGTTGAACACTTAAGCGAGCGAGACACCCGGGTGCCCCAAAACTTAGTGGCTTAAAACATCCCGTGTTATGGGGAGGGAGCCAAGATGGCGGAACAGCATGGAAGTTTTTTGCGTGTCTCGCGTCCATGAAATACAGCCAGACCAACACTAAACCATCCTGCACACCTAGAAAATTGATCTGAGGATTAACAAAACAATCTGCACAACCTGAACCACAGAACTCAGCAGGTACGCAGTGCGGAGAGATGAACTTGGGGACAGAGAAGCTGCAGAGGGCAGGGAGCTGGTTTTGCTGGTAGAGAGAGGACAGAGATGGGGCAGGGAAGAATACAGGAAAAGCACCCCTCCCCAAAAGCAGCTGGAGAGAAAGTGGAAAATTGGAAACAGCCGCAGTGACTAAACTACAAAGGGAGAAAGGAGAAAGTTTAAATTCTATTAAGACTGTAAACAAGGGGAGTGCAGAGTCTGCAACTCTACAGCTCAATACCTGGCGGTGCTCTGGTGGGAAGGGCGAATCCCCAGGAGCAGAGTGGGGTCCAGGAGGTTCTCAAGCCACATGGGGAAAAGCGGCTCCACTGCTGGAAGGGCATTTGGTAGAGACTGTTGAAGCCACCTGGTCCCAGCAGACCCTAGAGAAGGGCCACATTCGCTGGTGCTGGAACAAGGTCATTAAGGGTGAAGTCTGGTGTCAAATGTGTGTTGTGATTTTCCATACTCCCTGAAAATGCTGCTGCTACACTATCTCACAAACTTTTTCTCGGACGGGCTGGCACCTGGCCACAGTCTTTGGGCATCGGCAGCAGCATGGTCCTGCAAACATTCCTGGGTGCAGCCAGCATCCGGCCATTGCTCGGTGAGACCCTCCTGCAGAGGGGCAGAAAGGGTCAAAGCTGCAGTCCCTCAGAAGTAAGGGGCCAGGGAAAACAGCTGCATCTGAGACAAAACTCAGGAGAGAGGTACTACCTGGGGCTTGGTCATGGAGAGTGTAAAAGCAGGGAGTGGATGAAAGCTGAAGACGAAGGACGGGTGCATGATTGCTGATGGGGGAAAAGAGAGTTCCAATACCAGAGACTGGGTAGCTGGGTGATGCCATTTTCACATCTCCTGTGCAGGTGCATCCG
The DNA here is from genome assembly GCF_023721935.1 of Panthera uncia. Taxonomy (NCBI): domain Eukaryota; kingdom Metazoa; phylum Chordata; class Mammalia; order Carnivora; family Felidae; genus Panthera; species Panthera uncia. Next base: position 12,340,900 of record NW_026057589.1, on the reverse strand, counting down.
CACCTAGGAGCGCCACAACAATCCACCCCAGTATGTTAGCAGCACCATCTAGTGGAGAATGGAGCCATTACACTAAGCTCCGCCCAACTGAACTAACCTCGCTCTTCAAGAACACAATTCTCACCACCTGCTACGTTTATGGACTACAAAGCTTCATAGTCTGACTTCTAGGGTAAAAAATGAAGTAATTTCAGTCGTATTTCAATCTGTTAGCAGGTCCATCTACTCAATTTTCTTTCTTTTTTTTCCTCTTTTTCACTTCTTTTCTTTTTCTTGAATACAGAAAGAGAAAAATTCATTTATATTATCAATTTTTATTAAAAATATTTTCTTTAAATTTTTTACTGCATTTTTTACTTTTGTGTAAATTTTTTCAAATTCTATTTTACTTCCATCATTTCATTTTAGTATACTTCAGTGTATTAATTTTTTCAAATTTTCAAATGATTTCCCTTTTTTTCTTTTTTTTCCCCCCTTTCTTCTCTAATCTATCAAGCCACTTTCAACACCCAGACCAAAACACACCTAGGATCTAGCATCATTGATTCGATTTTGTGTGTGTGTGTTTTTATTTTTTAATTTAAATATTTTTTAATTTTAATTTTTCTACATCATTAATTCCTTTTCTCCCTTCAAAATGATGAAATGAAGGAATTCACCCCACAAGACAGAGCACGAAGAAATGACAGCCAGGGATTTAACCAAAACAGATACAAGCAAGATGTCTGAACCAGAATTTAGAATCACGATAATAAGAATACTAGCTGGAGTCAAAAATAGATTAGAATCCCTTTCTGTGGAGATAAAAAAAGTAAAAACTAGTGAGGATGAAATAAAAGATGCTATAACTGAGCTGCAATCACGGATGGATGTCATGGCGGCAGGGATGGAGGAGGCAGAACAGAGAATCAGTGATACAGAGGACAAACTGATGGAGAATAATGAAGCAGAAAAAAAGAGGAAGATTAAGGCAAAAGAGCACGACTTAAGAATTAGAGATCAGTGACTCGTTAAAAAGGAACAACATCAGAATCATATGGGACCCAGAAGTGGAAGAGAGAGAAATGGGGGTAGAAGGGTTATGTGAGCAAATCATAGTGTAAAACTTTCCTAACCTGGGGAAAGACACAGACATCAAAATCCAGGAAGCACAGAGGACTCCCATTAGATTCAACAAAAACCAACCATCAACAAGGCATATCAAAGTCAAATTCACAAAATACTCAGCCAAGGAGAGAATCACGAAAGCAGCAAGGGAAAAAAAGTCTTTAACCCACAAGGGAAGACAGATCAGGTTTGCAGCAGACCTATCCACAGAAACTTGGCAGGACAGAAAGGAGTGGCAGGATATATGCAATGTGCTGAATCAGAAAAGCATGCAGCCAATAATTCTTTATCCAGCAAGACTGTCATTCAAAATAGAAGGAGAGATAAAAAGTTTCCCAGACAAACAAAAATTAAAGGAGTTTGTGAACACTAAACCAGCCCTGCAAAAAATTTTAAGGGAAACTCTCTCAGAGGAGAAAAGATGAATGAATGAATGAATGAATGAATGAATAAATAAATAAATAAATAAATGAATACCAAAAGCAACAAAGCTCAGAAAGGACCAGAGAACACCACCAGAAACTCCAACTCTACAAGCACCATAATGGCAATAAATTCGTATCTTTCAGTACTCACTCTAAACGTCAATGGACTCAATGTTCCAATCAAAAGACATAGGGTAACAGAATGGATAAGAAAACAAGATCCATCCATATGCTGTTTACAAGAGACCCACTTTAGACCTAAAGACCCCTTCAGATTGAAAGTAAGGGGATAGAGATAATCCGGGAAGATGGCGGCGTAGGAGGACGCTGGGCTCACCTCATCGTGCTAATCACTTAGATTCCACCCATATCTGCGTAAATAACCCAGAAAAACGCCAGAAGACTAGCAGAATGGACTCTCCAGAGCCAAGCATAGACAAGGGCCCATGTAAGAGGGTAGGAAGGGGGAAGAGGCAGTGTGTGCTACACGGACTGGTGGGAGGGAGCCGGAGAGGTGGAGGGGGAGCCCTCCCGGCAAGGCAGAATACCTGAGTCTGGCTTGCAAAAGCAGAGGGGCCAGACTGCATGAGTTCTGACAGCCAGCGGAACTTAACATCTGGAATGTTATAAGTCAACAGCCCTGCTCGGAGAGCAGGAGAGCGTGAGGACACCGGGAGGGAGAGGTGTTGAGCTCCAGAAGACAGAACTCAGCTCAGTGGGGAACAAAGGCGCTGGCCAGTGCCATCTCCCTCTCCCATCCCCCAGCCAAAATCCCAAAGGGAACCAGTTTCCAGCACCGAACTTGCTTCCACCGTGCAAACACCCAATGCTGTGCTTCTCTGGATCCATCCCTATGATGGATCTGCCTGCCTCCCTCCCTCCCTGTGCTGCAGGGTCCCTTCCACAGGGGACCACCGACAGCAAAGCCAGCTGAGCCTGCCCCTCCTGCCCCTGTGCACCTTGCAGATCCACCCTGGCTAATACGCCAGATCCCATCAAAGCAGCACCACAAGCCTGGCAGTGTGCAATTAGCCCAGACAGGGGCCACACCAATCCACAGTGAGTCCTGCCCCTGGGAGAGGGGAAGATAAGGTACACACCAGTCTGACTGTGGCCCTAGCAGTGGGCTGGGGACAGACATCTGGTCCGACTGTGGCCCCGCCACCAACACAAGTTACTCCAGACAGCACAGGGGAAGAGCCCTCCAGTTGCACGCCACCCCAGAGACTATTCAAAATGACAAAACAGAAGAACTCTCCTCAAAAGAAACTCCAGGAAGTAGCAACAGCTTACGAATTGATCAAAAACAATTTAAGCAATATAACGCAACAAGCATTTAGAATAATAGTCATAAAATTAATCACTGGGCTTGAATAAAGTATAGAGGACAGCAGAGAATCTATTGCTACAGAGATCAAGGGACTAAGAAACAGTCAGGAGGAGCTAAAAAAATGCTATAAATGAGGTGCAAAATAAAATGGAGGCGACCACAGCTCGGATTGAAGGGGCAGAAGAGAGATAGGTGAATTAGAAAATAAAATTATGGAAAAATAGGAAGCTGAGAAAAAGAGAGAGAAAAAATATCCAGGAGTATGAGGGGAGAATTAGAGACCTAAGTGATGTAATCAAATGGAACAACATCCGTATCATAGGAATTCCAGAAGAAGAAGAGAGAGAAAGGGGCTGAAGGTGTACTTGAACAAATCATAAATGAGAACTTCCCTGACCTGGGGAAGGAAAAAGGCATCGAAAGCCAAGAGGCACAAGAACTCCCTTCAGACGTAACTTGAATAGATCTTCTGCATGACATATCCTTGTGAAACTGGCGAAATACAAGGATAAAGAGAAAATTCTGAAAGCAGCTAGGGATAAACACGCTGTAACATATAAAAGGAGACCAATAAGACTAGTGGCAGACCTATCTTCTGAAACATGGCAGGCCAGAAAGGAATAGCAGGAAATCTTCAATGTGATGAACAGAAAACCCATGCAGTCGAGAATCCTTTACCCAGCAAGTCTGTCATTCAGAATAGAAGGAGACATAAAGGTCTTCCCAAACAAACAAAACCTGAAGGAATTCATCACCACTAAACCAGCCCTACAAGAGATCCTAAGGGGAATCCTGTGAGTGAAATGTTGCACAAAGTACCAGAGACATCACTACAAGCATGAAACCTACAGACATCACAATGACTCTAAACCCATATCTCTCTATAATAACACTGAATGTAAATGGACTAAATGCTCTAACCAAAAGACATAGGGTATCAGAATGGATAAAAAAACAAGACCCATCTCTTTGCTGTCTACAAGAGACTCATTTTAGACCTGAGGACACCTTCAGATTCAAAGTGAGGGGATGGAGAACTATCGATCATGCTAATGGAAGTCAAAAGGAAGCTAGAGTAGCCATACTTATATCAGACAAACTAGACTTTAAATTAAAGATGTAACAAGAGATGAAGAAGGGCATTATATAATCATTACAGGGTCTATCCATCAGGAAGAGCTAACAATTATAAATGTCTACGCACCAAATATGGGAGCCCCCAAATATATAAAACAATCACAAACATAAGCAACCTTATTGATAAGAATATGGTCATTGCAGGGGACTTTAATACCCCACTTACAACAATGAATAGATCATCTAGACACACAGTCAATTAAGAAACAAGGGCCCTGAATGATACATTGGATCAGATGGACTTGACAGATATACTTAGAACTCTGCATCCCAAAGCAACAGAATATACTTTCTTCTCGAGTGCACATGGAACATTCTCCAAGATAGATCACATACTGGGTCACAAAACAGCCCTTCATAAGTATACAAGAATTGAAATCATACCATGCATACTTTCAGACCACAATGCTATGAAGCTTGAAATCAACTACAGGAAAAAGTCTGGAAAACCTCCAAAAGCATGGAGGTTAAAGAACACCCTACTAAAGAATGGATGGGTCAACCAGGCAATTAGAGAAGAAATTTAAAAATCTATGGAAACAAATGAAAATGAAAATACAACAATCCAAACACTTTGGGATGCAGCGAAGGCAGTCCTGAGAGGAAAATACATTGCAATCCAGGCCTATCTCAAGAAACAAGAAATATCCCAAACACAAAATCTAATGGCGCACCTTAAAGGAAATAGAAGCAGAACAGCAAAGACACCCCAAACCCAGCAGAAGGAGAGAAATAATAAAGAGCAGAGCAGAAATACACAATATAGAATCTAAATAAAACTGTAGAGCAGATCAATGAAACCAAGAGTTGTTTTTTTTTTGAAAAAATAAACAAAATTGATAAACCTCTAGCCAGGTTTCTCAAAAAGAAAAGGGAGATGACCCAAATGGATAAAATCATGAATGAAAATGGAATTATTATAACCAATCCCTCAGAAATACAAGCAATTATCAGGGAATACTATGAAACATTATATGCCAACAAACTAGACAACCTGGAAGAAATGGACAAATTCCTAAGCACCCACACACTTCCAAACTCAAACAGAAGGAAATAGAAAACTTGAACAGACCCATAACTGGTGAAGAAATTGAATCAGTTATCAAAAATCTCCCAACAAATAAGAGTCCAGGACCAGATGGCTTCCCAGGAGAATTCTACCAGACATTTAAAGCAGAGATAATACCTATCCTTCTCAAGCTGTTCCAAAAAATAGGAAGGGAAGGAAAACTTACAGATTCATTCCAAGAACCAGCATTACGTTGACTCCTAAACCAGACAGAGACCCAGCAAAAAGAGAACTACAGGCCAATATCCCTGATGAATATGGATGCAAAAATTCTCAATAAGATACTAGCAAATCGAATTCAACAGCATATAAAAAGAATTATTCACCATGATCAAGTGGGATTCATTCCTGGGCTGCAGGGCTGGTTCAACATTCGCAAATCAATCAATGTGATACATCACATTAATAAAAGAAAAGAAAAGAACCATATGATCCTGTCAATCGATGCAGAAAAAGCATTTGACAGAATTCAGCATCCTCTCTTAATAAAAACCCTCAAGAAAGTCGGGATAGAAGGAATGTACTTAAACATCATAAAAGCCATTTATGAAAATCCCACAACTAATATCATCCTCAATGGGTAAAAACAGAGAGCTTTCCTCCTGAGGTCAGGAACACAACAGGGATGTCCACTCTCACCGTTGCTGTTTAACACAGTGTTGGAAGTGCTAGCATCAGCAATCAGACAACAAAAGGAAATCAAAGGCATCAAAATTGGCAAAGATGAAGTCAAGCCTTCACTTTTTGCAGATGACATGATATTATACGTGGAAAACCCAACAGACTCCACCAAAAGTCTGCTAGTACTGATACATGAATTCAGCAAAGTCACAGGATACAAAAGTAATGTACAGAAATCAGTTGCATTCTTATACACTAATAATGAAGCAACAGAAAGACAAATAAAGAAACTGATCTCATTCACAATTGCACCAAGAAGCATAAAATACCTAGGAATTAACCTAACCAAAAACGTAAAAGATCTGTATGGTGAAAACTATAGAAAGCTTAGGAAGGAAATTGACGAAGATATAAAGAAATGGAAAAACATTCCGTGCTCATGGGTTGGAAGAATAAATATTGTTAAAATGTCAATACTACCCAAAGCTATCTATACATTCAATGCAATCCCAATCAAAATTGCACCAGCATTCTTCTTGAAGCTAGAACGAGCAGTCCTAAAATTTTTATGGAACCACAAAAGGCCCCGAATAGCCAAAGTAATTTTGAAGAAGAAGACCAAAGCGGGAGGCATCACAATCCCAGACTTTAGCCTCTACTACAAAGCTGTAATCATCAAGACAGCATGGTATTGGCACAAAAACAGACACATAGACCAATGGAATAGAATAGAAACACCAGAATTAGACCCACAAATGTATGGCCAACTAATCTTTGACAAACTAGGAAAGAATATCCAATGGAAAAAAGACAGTCTCTTTAACAAATGGTGCTGGGAGAACTGGACAGCAACATGCAGAAGAATGAAACTGGACCCCTTTCTTACACCATTCACAAAACAAACTCAAAATGGATAAAGGACCTGAATGTGAGACAGGAAACCATCAAAACCCTAGAGGAGAAAGCAGGAAAAAACCTCTCTGACCTCAGCCACAGCAATTTCTTACTTGACACATCCCCAAAGGCAAGAGAATTAAAAGCAAAAATGAACTACTGGGACCTCATGAAGGTAAAAAGCTTCTGCACTGCCAAGGAAACAATCAACAAAACTAAAAGGCAACCCATGGAATGGGAAAAGATATTTGCAAATGACATAGCAGACAAAGGGCTAGTATCCAAACTCTATAAAGGACTCACAAAACTCCACACCCGAAAAACAAATAATCCAGTGAAGAAATGGGCAGAAAACATGAATAGAAGACATCTTCTATTCATCTAAGGAAGACATCTCTAAAGAAGACATCCAGATGTCCAACAGGCACATGAAAAGATGTTCAACGTCGCTCCTCATCAGGGAAATACAAATCAAAACCATACTCAGATACCACCTCACACCAGTCAGAGTGGCTAAAATGAACAAATCAGGAGACTATCGACACTAGCGAGGATGCAGAGAAACGGGAACCCTCTCGCGCCGTTGGTGGGAATGCAAACTGGTGCAGCCACTCTGGAAAACAGTGTGGAGGTTCCTCAAAAAATTACAAATAGATCTACCCTAGGACCCAGCAACAGCACTGCCAGGAATTTACCCAAGGGATACAGGAGTGCTGATGCATAGGGGCACTTGGATCCCAATATTTTTACAGCAGCACTTTCAACAATAGCCAAATTATGGAAAGAGCCTAAATGTCCATTAACTGATGAATGGATAAAGAAACTGTGGTTTATATACACGATGGAATACTACGTGGCAATGAGAAAGAATGAAATATGGCCGTTTGTAGCAATGTGGATGGAACTGGACAGTGTTATGCTAAGTGAAATAAGTCATACAGAGAAAGACAGATACCATATGTTTTCACTCTTATGTGGATCCTGAGAAACTTAACAGAAGACCACGGGGGAGGGGAAGGGAAAAAAAAGGTTAGAGAGAGAGGGAGCCAAAACATAAGAGACTCTTAAAACCTGAGAACAAACTGAGGGTTGATGCAGGGTGGGAGGGAGGGGAAGGTGGGTGATGGGTATTGAGGAGGGCACCTGTTGGGATGAGCACTGGGTGTTGTATGGAAACCAATTTGACAATAAATTTCATATTAAAAAAAAAAGTAAGGGGATAGAGAACCATCTATCATGCTAATGGCCAACAAAAGAAAGCCAGAGTAGCCATACTTATATCAGACAATCTAGACTTTAAAATAAAGACTGTATCAAGAGATGCAGAAGGGCATTATATCATAATCAAGGGGTCTATCCACCGAGAAGACTTAACAATTGTAAACATTTATGAGCCAAATGTGGAAGCACCCAAATATAGAAGTCAATTAATCACAAACAAAGAAACTCATCAATAGTAATACCATAATAGTAGGAGACTTCAACACCCCCCTCACAGCAATGGACAGATCATGTAATCAAAAAATCAACAAGGAAACAATGGCTTTGAATGACACACTGGACCAGAGGGACTTAACAGTATATTCAGAACATTTCATCCTAAAGCAGCAGAATATACATTCTTCTCCAGTGCACATGGAATGTTCTCCAGAATAGACCACATACTAGGACACAAATCAGCCCTCAGCAAGTACAAAAGATGGAGATCATACTATGCATATTTTTAGAACACAACACTGTGAAACTCAAAATCAACCACAAGAAAAAAATTGGAAAGGTAACAAATACTTGGAGACTGAAGAACACCCTACTAAAGAATGAATGGGCCAACCAAGAAGTTAAAGAATAAATTAAAAAGTATACGGAATCCAATGAAAATGATAACACCACAACCCAAAACCCGTGAGACGCAGCATAGGCAGTCATAAGAAGAAAGTATATAGCAACCCAGGCCTTCCTAAAGAAGGAATAAAGATCTCAGATACACAACCTAACCTTACGCCTTAAAGAGCTGGAAAAAGAACACCAAATAAAACCCAAAACCAGCAGAATACAGTAAATAATAAAGATTAGAGCAAAAATCAATGCAATCGAAACCAAAAACAAAAAAACAAAAAACCAAAAAAAAACAGTAGAACAGATCAATGAAACCAGAAGCTGGCTCTTTGAAAGAATTAACAAAATGATAAACCACTAGCCAGTTTGATCAAAAAGAAAATTGAAAGGACCCAAATAAATAAAATCAAAAATGAAAGAGGAGAGATCACAACCAACACAGCAGAAATAAAAACAGTGATAAAAGAATATTATGAGCGATTATATGCCAATAAAATGGGCAATCTGGAAGAAATGGACAAATCCCTAGAAAAATATACGCTACCCAAACTGAAACAGGAAGAAATAGAAAGTTTGAACAGCCCCATAGCCAGTAAGGAAATCGAATTAATAATCAAAAATCTCCCCAAAAACAAGAGTCCAGGGCCAGACAGCTTTCCAGGGGAATTCTAACAAACATTTAAGGAAAAGTTAACACCTATTCTCTTGAAGCTGTTCCAAAAAATAGAAATGGAAAGAAAACTTCCAAACTCATTCTATGAAACCAGCATTACCTTGATTCCAAAACCAGACAGAGACCCCACTAAAAAGGAGAACTACAGATTAATTTCCCTGGTGAATATGGATGCAAAAATCCTCAACAAGATATTAAGCCAACCAGATCCAACAATACATTAAAAAAATTATTCACCACGACCAAGTGGGATTTATACCTGGGATGCAGGGCTGGTTCAATATCCACAAAACAATTAATATGATTCATCACATCAATAAAAGAAAGGACAAGAACCATATGATCCTCTCAATAGATGTAGAGAAAGCATTTGACAAAATACAGCATCCTTTCTTGATAAAAACCCTCAAGAAAGTAGGGATAGAAGGATCATACCTCAAGATAATAAAAGCCATATATGAATGACCCAACGCTAATATCATCCTCAATGGGGAAAAACTGAGGTTTTCCCCTAAGGTCAGGAACAAGACAGGGATGTCCACTCTCACCACTGTTATTCAACATAGTATTGGAAGTCTTAGCCTCTGCAATCAGACAGCACAAAGAAATAAAAGGCATCCAAATCAGCCAGGAGGAGGTCAAACTTTCACTCTTTGCAGATGACATGATACTCTACATGGAAAACCCTAAAGATTCCACCAAAAAACTGCTAGAACTGATTCATGAATTCAGCAAAGTCACAGGATATAAAATCAACACACAGAAATCTGTTGCATTCCTATACACCAACAATGAAGCAACGGAAAGAGAAATCAAGGAATAGATCCCATTTACTTGCATCAAAAAACCATAAAATACCTAGGAATAAATCTAACCAAAGAGCTAAAAAATCTATACGCTGAAAACTATAGAAAGTTTATGAAAGAGGGGCGCCTGGGTGGCGCAGTCGGTTAAGCGTCCGACTTCAGCCAGGTCACGATCTCGCGGTCCGTGAGTTCGAGCCCCGCGTCAGGCTCTGGGCTGATGGCTCGGAGCCTGGAGCCTGTTTCCGATTCTGTGTCTCCCTCTCTCTCTGCCCCTCCCCCGTTCATGCTCTGTCTCTCTCTGTCCCAAAAATAAATTAAAAAAAAATGTTGAAAAAAAAATTAAAAAAAAAAAAAAAAAAGAAAGTTTATGAAAGAAATTGAAGAAGACAAAGAAAATGGAAAAAGAGTCCATGCTCCTGGATAGGAAGAACCAATATTGTTAAAATGTCAATACTACCAAAAGCAATCTACATATTCAATGCAACCCCTATCAAAATAACACCAGCATTCTTCACAGAGCTAAAACAAATAATCCTAAAATTTGTATGGAACTAGAAAAGACCCCAAATAGCCAAAGCAATCTTGAGAAAGAAAACCAAAGAAGGAGGGATCACAATCCCAGACTTCAAGCTACACTACAAAGCTGTAATGGTAAGACAGTATGGTACTGGCACAAGAACACTCAGATCAATGGAACAGAATAGAGAACCCAGAAATGCACCCACAAACGTATGGCCAACTAATCTTTGACAAAGCGGGAAAGAATAACCAATGGAATAAAGACAGTCTCTTCAGCAAGTGGTGCTGGGAAAACTGGACAGCGATATGCAGAAGAATGAACCTGGACCACTTTCTTATGCCATACACAAAAATAAACTCAAGATGGATGAAAGACCTCAGTGTAAGACAGGAAACCATCAAAATCCTCAAGGAGAAAGCAGGCAAAAACCTCTTTGATCTTGGCAGCAGCAACTTCTTACTCAACACATCTCTGGAGGCAAGGGAAACAAAAGCAAAAACGAACTATTGGGACCTCATCAAAATGAAAAGCTTCTACACAGCAAAGGAAATAATCAGCAAAACTAGAAGGCAACTGACAGAATGGGAGAAGACATTTGCAAACGACATATCAGATAAAGGGTTAGTATCCAACATCTATAAAGAACTTATCAAACTCAACACCCAAAGAACAAATAATCCAGTAAAGAAATGGGCAAAAGACATGAATAGACACTTCTCCAAAGAAGACATCCAGATGGCCAATTGACACATTAAAAAATGCTCAACTTCACTCATCATCAGGGAAATACAAATCAAAACCGCAATGAGATACCACCTCACCCGTCAGAATGGCTAACGTTAACTCAGGCAACCACAGATGTTGGCGAGGATGCAGAGAAAGAGGATCTGTTTTGCATTGTTGGTGGGAATGCAAGCTGGTGCAGCCACTCTGGAAAACAGTACGGAGGTTCCTCAAAAAACTAAAAATAGAACTACTCTACGACCCAGCAATTGCACTACTAGGTATTTATCTAAGGGATACAGGTGTGCTGTTTTGAAGGGACATATGCACCCCCATGTTTATAGCAGCACTATCAACAATAGCCAAAGTATGCAAAGAGCCCAAATGTCCACCAATGGATGAACGGATAAAGAAAATGTGGTGTATATATATACACATATATATATATATATATATATATATATATATATATATACACAATGGAGTATTACTTGGCAATCAAAAAGAATGAAATCTTGCCTTTTGCAACTATATGGATGGAACTGGAGGGTATTATACTAAGTGAAATTAGTCAGAGAAAGACAAAAATCATATGACTTCACTCAAAAGAGGACTTTAAGAGACAAAACAGATGAACATAAGGAAAGGGAAATAAAAATAATAAAAAACAGGGAGGGGGACAAAGCATAAGGGACTCACAAATATGGAAAACCAACAGAGGGTTACTGGAGTGGGTGTGGGAGGGGGGATGGGCTAAATGGGTAAGGGGCACTAAGGAATCTACTCCTGAAATCATTGTTGCACTATACACTAACTAATTTGGATATAAATTTTAAAAAATAATAATAAAATTTAAAAAAAAATCATGTGTTACCCCACAGTTACTGTGGGTCAGGAATCCTGGCACAACTTAGCTGGTGCCTCTGCCTCTGGGTGTCTCATAAGGTGACATTCAGGAAGTCAGCCAGGGCCACAGTTAACTCAAGACTCAACTGGCCAAGGATCCACTTCCAAACTCACTATCATGATTACTGGCAGGATTTAGTTCCTTGCTGGCACTTGGCCAGCTGCCACCCTCCTTTCCTCACCACATGGACTTCTCCTTAGGGCACAATATAGTAGCCTGCTTTATCAGAATAAGTACACAAGAAGAAACAGAAAAAAAGAGTTTGAGCAAGGTACAAGTCCCAGTCTTTCGTAACCTAATTTTGGCATAGTCTATTCATTAGAATCAAGAGTCACTACGTCCAGCCCACAGGCAAGGGGAGGAAATTACACAGAGTGTGAATGCTGGGAAGTAGTGATCACTGGGAACCATTTCAGAAGCTGCCTACCACAATGCCCTTCTCGGGTAACTGTCCCCTGCCTCACCACTCACTTGAGCAGGCTAAATGGTAACACGTGACCTGTGACACCCACCCCCAGCCACAGCTGACTGGAGATGGGCACCTGACCCAAACCTGACCAATGAGATTCCTTCCCCCAAGAATTCCACATTGCAACCCAGAGACACTGATTATTTTCTGCTAGAGGCTTGAAATGAAATGATATTAGGAACTATGGGTCAGCTATCTTGTGCTGTGCTCAAAGATGGGTCGACAGAGCCAGATACGAAAAGAGAAAGGCACTATACTTCCTTCCCTGGATTTGAAGAAGTATAATAAAAACCATAGGTTTCTGTCACTTACACCCAAGGGTGATGATAGTCATAATATTTAACAACCAATAAGACCCAAACATAGACCAATCCAGAGGGAACTCACCATAAACATCTGGTGCAGCCCCATTTCTGGACACTGGGCACCCATCAGCTGTTTGCCACGTGGAAGCATACCCCCCTCTCACCTTGACCAACCTGCCACCCTCAGGGAGTGAAGCTGAGGGAAGGTCTGACCCAAGAACCTCAGGATCTCTTGAGTGGGAGTCCAGTGGCAGCCCAGCACAGAAACCTCCTTGTGATCACAGATTTCCTCTATAGCCCACTGGGGAGCCAGTATCTCTGCCAGACAGTTCACAGATGAATTTCTGTAATGTCAAGGGCATTCACTGTGATCCCTGGAAGAATATACAGAGACGACACGCCTCCATCTGATCTGTGTGAGAAGGGGCTAGAAAGATCCATCACTGAGTAATGGGATTTGGGAAACTTGCTATTCCCTTTGAAACAGTACCATGGAGCTCCTTGATGCCCTTGAGGGACTGTGAATCCCTTGTCTGCATACAGAGTACTGTGGGTCTTTCTACATATATAGCTAGTATCGGATACCCCAATGACATGGCCAAGACAAAACAAAACAAAAAAGGCTAAAAGCCAGTACTTAGGGAAACAGTCAAGTTTATTATTTTTATAATTAGATCAACTAAGAGTCAACAACATCAGTGAACGCCCACCCACTCTAATTCTGCTCAGGACCAAGAAGTTGCCACGGCATTCCTCTCTAGTCTGGGGAGAATTTCCACCCCCAACTCCTCATCTCCCTCGTAACTGTCCTTCTCCACCAGGAATTTCAACTAGTGCATCTGAAAGCAGGTGAGAAATTGATCACCGAAGGAAGTTTTGCCCTGAACATTAAATCTACATCTGATCTCCTTTTCAGATCTCCTGTCAAGTTAAATCTTTACATGAGAGCTATGTAGTCAGGTTATTTTTTTTCCGCCTTAGCTATGGTGGATAATTGCTGTTACCTTGCTCAACAAAATAAGAGGTAAGTTGTCACAACTTGCAACAAAGAGAGATTTATGCCCCTATCTCACAATTGAGCATGGTGTGCACATTTCCTTTCTAAGAAAATAGGGTCTGCCACAATGCACTGAAGTAGAGTTCAATATTCATAATTATAAGTCATGACTCACAATACGTATTTTCTTTGTATCAGGAATTTTGCCCTAGAAGAGACTTTGATTAAGGTATACAGTATAGGTTACTTTTATAATTAAAGAAAGGAGGAAAAACATATATGTAATTGTAATTCTCCTTTTATCGAAGCTTTAGAAGAATTCACTGCAAAATCCTGCCTGGATTACCAGTTGGACCTACAGCAACCATGTAGTCATATGTAGAGATGTCCTTGGGAGGTTAAATTCATCATCAGTAAGAATGCTTAGCATTTGTTCAGCACTTGCTACATGCCAGGCACCACACTAAATACGTACGTTAGCCCATTTTATCCTCACAGCCTTCCCAGTAACTATTATTATCCCCATTTTACAGAAGAGGAATTGAGTCATAGAGAAATTTGACGTTTAGTAAGTAGAGCAGAGATTTGGAACCAGGTCTGTTTTATTCCAGTGTTTACTCGGAATCACCATGAACTGTCTCTGAACTTGGGAGAAATATCATACTAAAAATATCACACTGCTTTAAGTATTTAGTAACATAGTTAGTAATCTTCCAAAGAGTCCCACCCCAAATTACCCTCCTTTAATTAGCCTACCTAAAACTTGTTAGTGTATCAGTTATCTATAGCTGCATAGTAAACTCTCCTCAAAGTTAAGCAACATCAAACTATAAACTTTTTGCTGCTCATGAGTCTATATGCGTGAGTTGAGCAGTTCTGGTCCCAGCTATATGGGTGCCTGAGGTCAGCAGTGGGTCCAGCGGGCAGTCCCGCTGATCTTAGTTGGGCTCTCTCACAAGATTGGGGGTCTATGTATGGGTTGATAACACCCACTAGGACACCTGAGCTGTAGGTGTGGTTCTCATCCTCCAGCAGGCTAGCCCGGGTTTTTCATACAGGAGTGGCAGGGTTTCAAAGCCAGCAAGAGATTGCAAAAGAGTACAAGGCTCCTGGAGGCCCAGGCTTGAAACTAACAGATGCCCCATTCTGTTGGCCAAAGCAAGACACAAGGCCAGCTTGAAGTCAGAGAGGGCAGGGTCTAGAAATTATCATGCCAAAGGATGTGGATACAGGAAGTCATTAATTAGGCCCCTGATGTAATCAATAGTCCACAATGAGTAGCTATGAAAACAGTCGATCCCCTTTTTGACACCAGGAGCAATATTAGTTGAATTCAGAGTCTGTGCAGGCTCTATCACGACTGCTCTATTACAATTGGCCCTTATATGAGAAGAAGCAAAGTTTAAAGACATGAAGAAATTTGCTTACAGTCCAATGTTTCTGCACAAAGGGTGTGGCCTTAGCTTTCACTGGCTCAGTCCAACCAACTGGCCCCTGAGCCAGGGGGCCCCGGTGGCTTCTTTCTTTTCAAAAGCACAAAGATTATCTATACCCACCTGGTCCCGAGCATGTATTCAAAGGGTTTAGCCCTTTGGCTTTTCATCCTTTCAGTGGAGGCCCTCATGCAACTGACAGTTCCTCACGGCCCACAACTCTGAACGAGCCCCTTCTCAGTTTATTGCTTTGGCGGTTTGTGCTCTAATTCCAAGGTGCATGTGGTGCACTGGTGGCATGATCGCCTTCTCCAGAATAAGAAACACGATAAGCCTCGACCTGGCTTGCATGTCCTGTAAGTATACTGGAGGGAAGAACAGGAGCTAGGGACCAGGTACCTCTAATAGGCCTTTGTTTCTTCGTCTGTAAACGATAAATATTTAACCTGGCCCTGTCTCTCTCAAACAATACTTGGGAGGATGCCAGGAGGCAATGGGTATGAGCTCGCTTTACAAAGATAAAAGGTGAGACATAGGGATGTAAGGCAGAGCAAAGGATGCAGAATAGAACAGGAGACAAGAGGAAAGAGGAAAGAATGGGATCCTGGAGGAGAAAGAAGGTGGTGTTCTCTACCCAGAACCTGCCCAGATGGGTGCAGTTTCAGGCTGCATAAACTCTTCTTTGGACCCCTGTGCCAAAAGCAGACAACCCCTCACTCACAAGTAATACATTGGCTGCACTGCCCCCTGCTGACCATCATATGGAAGAGCACAGACACTGAGCAGTCCTGAAAACCATGAACTTGGGTTTCAGAGACCACCAGACCACACGTGTACCAGGAAACCTATGAGGACTTTCTGCTCTCCCAGCCCCAAGGCTGCCTATTAGGCCTAATACAGAATCCCCCCTCTCACCTCCACTTTTCCTTTTTCTCCAGAATCCAGAGAATGGACATCTATTCCTTTCCCTGAGGCATGGGTACAATCTACTCACTAAACCATGGCTATAACACCGGACCCAGTCTTCCCAGCTTCTCTGTCCTTTTCAAAGACAAAGCACAAGGATCATATCTCTTTCCGGAGTTTTACTACTAACCACCATGGGAAGCAGCGGGGAGAGGGATGCAAGAGAGCAAAAATTTCAACCATATCACAAAAACTGAAGTGACATGACCAAGGTCACAGAGTTAGTAAGCAAAAGAGCTAGACTTTGAACCCAGGCAGTTTGGCTCCAACACCCACCTGCCTAACCACTGGGCGATACCACCTCTCACTACAAGTAATGAGACTGATCTTTGTGGCATATGGGCTCTGGGAGTTAATCTGTGTTTTAATCCTCACTCCACCTCTCTGTCATTTGCTGTCTATGTGAATTTGGCCACTAAAGTTTTTGAAGTTTCAGTTTCTCTATTCGTAAAATAGAAGAAAGAAACCTAACGTAGATAATTATGACAACTATTAGATAAATTGCTGCACATAAAGCATGTAGCACAGAGTCTGGCAACACTGAGCATTTAATAAATTTTAACTACTCTTTTATTTTTATATTTTTTCAAGTGAACTGAATCCACTTGTTGTTGGAATAAACCTGGTATTTTTACCCCTGGCTCTGCCATTAACTCGCTGTGTGATTAAGGAGTTATCATTCATTTGGATCATAGAAGAAGCCTCTTCCCTGTCCTGCAGGCTTATCCATTACCAGCTCCGATGGACTATTTCCCTTAAACAGGTAGAGTAGTCCTTTGAAAAATAATATTAAATCACTTTGCTTCCCTACTTAAAGCTTCCCCAGATTTCCCACTGCACAAAGAGTGAAATCCAAACCATGTGCCATGACTTACAAAGCTGTGCATGATATGACGGCTGCCCATCTCTCGCCACCCCCTCCCTCACTGTGATCCAGTCACACTGGCCTTCTTTCTGTTCTTGAAGATAACGACTTATTCTCATCTTGTGGTGTTTGCCAGAGAAGCAGCTGGAAACTCTTCACGTGGAACTTTGCAAGGCTGACTCCTTGCCATTTAGATCCCAATTCAAATATTCATGTAAAGGCGTGCTCCCTTATTCTCATACCCAGCCCCTCTCTCAGTCACTGTCTCATCGCCTTGTTTTATCTCCCTCACAGGATTCACCACTATCTGAAACCATCATGCTCATTTATTTCTTCAGTAGGTTTTCTCTGTGTCATCAGAATAAACTACACAAAAGCAAAGAATGTAGTTAGGATGTTCCTGTTTCATTTACTACTGTGGCCCTATAGAACATGAGCTCCCTGCTTGGCATCTGGTAGATCTTCAAGACACAGAGGTTGAATCAGGGGTGTCTGGGTGGCTCAGTCAGTTAGGCATCCAGCTTCAGCTCAGGTCATGATCTCATGGTTCATGAGTTCAAACCCCACGCTGGGCTCTGTGCTGACAGCTCAGAGCCTGGAACCTGTTTCAGATTCTGTGTCTTCCTCTCTCTCTGCGCCTCCCCCACTCACGCTTTCTCTCTCTCTCAAAAATAAACACTGGGGCGCCTAGGTGGCTAAGTCAGTTAAAGCGTCCAACTTCAGCCCAGGTCACAATCTCACGGTTCGTGAGATCCGCATCGGGCCCTGTGCTGGCAGTTCGGAGCCTGGAGTCTGCTTCAGATTCTGTGTCTTCCTCTCTCTCTGCCCCTCCCCCGCTCACACTCTGTCTCTCTCTCTCTCAAAAATAAACATTAAAAATTTTTTAAAATAAATAAACATTAAATTTTTTTTTAAAGACACAGAGGTTCAGTCAATGAATAAAATTAAGGAATTCAATTAGCTTGAGACAGTTATGAAATAAGGTCATTTGGATCCAACGATATCAAAAGTTCTTTCTAAAATTCTAAGAAACTTGGGGCATCTTGGAGTCCTGAGCCAGTGGAGAAAAGAGAAACAGAGAGATCTGTCTAGATTGTGGAATTCTAGGAGATGCTATAGATAATTCCAACAATGGCAATCAGGCTTTAACCATCTTTCACGGAACTCAAAAAGACTTTTTGTGAAAATGTCCCCAAAACTTCTCTCACTGCAATATTCAGGGCCCACTTCTAGATTTAGCTTTCTTATCTCTTCTATACCTCCATAATCACATCCCATGACGATCAAAAGGGCACTGTCAAAAAAGATGGTAGTTAACCTTGGCCGGTGCGACCTTTGCCTCTAATCCAGAGATGTTTGTTGACTCTCAGAGTTTTCGCTTTATAAGTATTTTCTCTTGAGAATGTTCCATATCATACCACCTAGGAACAATGAAAACCATTTCTTTTTTTTTTGTTTTTTTTTTAACAACGTTTTTTATTTATTTTTGGGACAGAGAGAGACAGAGCATGAACGGGGGAGGGGCAGAGAGAGAGGGAGACACAGAATCGGAAACAGGCTCCAGGCTCCGAGCCATCAGCCCAGAGCCTGACGCGGGGCTCGAACTCACAGACCGCGAGATCGTGACCTGGCTGAAGTCGGACGCTCAACCGACTGCGCCACCCAGGCGCCCCTGAAAACCATTTCTTGATGGACCTGGGCTTTATTCAACATCTTGGCACTAAGACAATCACGTGGATACTTGCCTGTATCATTTTCTAATTAATTCATTCAATAAACATGTATTTGGCACCTACCAAATGTAATCAAAAGGAGATCAAGAAAGATGCCAATACCTATGTTTATGGAGCATCAATCGATCAAGCACCAAAATTATGTATGTGCTCCTTGTTAACTATGATAAAAATGATGGCAAAATATTCTCAGGAATCCTGTACAGTAGGTAAGAGAATGAAGGTTGAGAGCAGAATACTTACTGATGAAGAACAAAGGATAGGAAATACTCATTCACGACATAAGCAGAGTTCAGAATAGCTTTCCACACTTAACCTCTTTGAAGCCACCCTCTTCTGAGTCTTCACTTGTTTATGGGGTTCAAATTACTATACTTGATTAGAAGTCGGGGAACCATGGGGAAGAGAGCCTATCATGTCTGCACAGGGAAAACTGGCTTTCTTAAAATCCTGATGTCATCCTGTGCGAGTCTCGAGGCACACATTAATTTGTGTTCACCTCTGGGGAGAGGAGGGAGGAGTTTGCAAAAACAGAACTGAAGAACTGAAAGAGACAGGTGATGCTTCGGGCAATGCACAAAGCCCTGTAATAGACAGCTGTGGAAGGGAGGACACTGCCTCACTTCAATAGCACATGAGCCTTGTCTTATTTTTCTTTGCTCATCTGACCAGGTATTCCATAAATGTCAGACAGAGGATGAGAAGAAGTAAACACGTTATTATGAAAAAAGAAGGGAGGCATCTGGTTCACGTCAGATGTCTGGGCTGTAAAATATTGCCATGCCTAGGTGACCTTGGGGAAGCTTGTACTGGTATAATATCGGCCATTTACATAGGTATACTAAACTCCCTGGTTTGAGCATATTTATGTGCATTTATGTGGATTGCAAATAGAGGCACCCTTTAAATATGTGTGCTCTCTTCCTGCTCTCTTGAGTTAGCTGTGTTCTCTTGCTGGACTTGCTGTTAAGGGAACATACAGAAGCATGTGGAAAGTATGTTTTGCTTCAGGAGAGCCTGCTGGGTTTAGCAATTCCTCAAAACATAAAAGAAGCATTTCTCCAGATGGCAGGGTGCTTGGAGCTCAGAGGAATGTGTTTTTGGCCATAAGCAGGGCTTAGTCATCAGTTCGGCCAGTCACCCACACTGAATTATGCACTACGACAATCCGCCACGGCTCTGAGCCCTAGGGTGAGCACTGCTATTTGGACCTTCCGTAAAAAAAGTAAATACTATGCTGTGGAATTAATCTGAATTATTCAGCTCCCATACCTACACCTCTTAAGGAGAAATTTTATTAAAAATCTTTGAAGTCAGAGAGGTCTGGATTTAAATCTCACCTCCACCTCTATGTAACTGTGGGACCCTGAGCAAGTCCTAAAATCTCCTTGAGAATCCACTTATTTATTTGAAAATGGAGATAAGAATTATGTCTACTTTTTTTATGAATGGGGTTAGTACAAGGATTAAGAGAGAGAGACTGTGTGCAAAGTGCTCAAAACAGTGGCTGACTGCTAGCAAGGACTGTTGTCATTCCACACAGTTCTGCATTGATACTTACAGCCCTGTGGTCAGAGAATGTTTTTCAAGGTAGGAAAGAAGAGAAACCAAGCATAAAAGTGCATCTTCTGTTGGCTAACTCAAGAGGTTTTAGGATGCTTTTTCTTATATAACAAGTCAATTCAGTAGGCAGGAATCAACAATGTGGACAGCTCTACCAAGAGGAAATAGGGCAGAAGTAGTTGGCTTTGAACTTGGACCATCTATATCAGTGTTTTTAAAATTATGGATCTGTGCGAAATCAATACTAGAGGGTTTGACTAGCATTTTAAAAAGAAAAGAATGGAATAAAAAATGCACCATATATTGGCACATAGGGTAAGTACTGTTTTGTAAATTTTGTGCTTCTCTGTGTGTGTGTGTGTATGCTGAAATTTAAAATATATATGTCAGAAGTCGGAAAACAACTGATCCATAAGATCACTTTTCTCCAAAAAACCTACTCTCAAACTATTTCTGGCTTGACTGACTATTGGTGTCTCCCTCTGATTAAAGTTACACATGGCATTTCTCATGACACAGCCACAATGAATAAGGCAGGCCCAATGGCCCAGCAGGCCCTCCTTAAGGGTACTTAAGGTAGCACCCTAAATATCAAAAATATTGACTCAAAAATTCAGCCAGACATTTGGGGTTTGATCTACTTGATGTCAAATAATTAACTGAACTATTTCCCCCCACAAGGCTGACAAATTGCAGAGTACTACCTACAAGTTAATTAATTTTGAGGCACTAGTTAAAGTGCTTATGAATTGGGGAAGGCCTCCATAGACTCATCTGCCTTAGAATTCCGATCTGGGTAATATCAACCCAGGAGAGATACTAGGAGGTTTGACTTGGCCTCGGACCACAGAAAAGTTTCCTAGGAAGCATCTTGCCAAAGATCTCACAGGTTACTCAGTGAAAGGAGCTGGGGCTCAAAGACAAATGCGGGGTTTTGTTGTTGTCGTTTTGCACATATTAAGCTCTAATGAATGTCAATTCAATGAATGAATTAATGAACTAACATCTTCCTAGAAAGAGATGTATGAGAATGGTGTCCTTAGCCCGTCACCTATGTATAATCCGCAGCTAGGCATTCACATCTTTCCTCACAGAAGGACTTAGACCTCAGGCATTCCACTAATGGCACGTAAGATGCATAACTAACATGAGGATTAAACCTTTACAAAACTGTAGCGGCTACGTAACTTAGCACACCTTATCGTTACCTTCTGTTTATGGCAAGTGATCACGGTTTTGGATGAACGGTGGCGAGATACATTTTCCTTATAGAATAAATTATTCAAGCAAAAATATGAGTCAACTGTTTTAAACTGTATAAATAAGAGCAGAGGTGGTACAAAGATGTGGTAAGAATCAAAATGGCAACATAAGAATGCCTGGATATTTAGGAAATGCTCTATCACACACTGTAGGCAAATAACCTAAATTCAAGACCACAACTTGAAGCTTGGCTTCTTCTTGGGCTTGTTACACATAGCAGCCCATCCCCCCTCTAGCTCAGTCTCTACAGCTACTGAGCAGGGAATCAGTGCTGGCAGTGTTCATGTATTTGTTATGAAGGGTGGTACCTAAGCACAGCCACAAAGTGGTAGAGAAAACCCAAACACCATAGCAAATTGAGATCCCGAGTCTCTCACACACGGTCCACTAGGCAGCTGTTGATGCTTACATGTTTTAGACAGTTTTGCCTTGGGCTGGATGCAATTCAGTGACCTTGACAGGAAAGGCTGTCTGTGTCCCAGTTATAGATTCTGAGTTGTATTGCCCTGTCCCTCTGCTCTTATAACTCATATCAAAGTGGGCTCTAAAAGACAAAGTGTCTTCCTTAAACCACCTTAAATAAGGTGGCTTTTAAAGTCATAATAATACTAGGCGTCTGAGTGGCTCAGTTGGTTGAGCATCTAATTTTGGCTCAGGTCATGATCTCACGGTTCACGGGTTCTAGCCCTACGTTGGGCTCTGTGCTAACAGCTCAGAGTCTGGAGCCAGCTTTGGATTTTGTGTCTCTGTCTCTCTCTGTCCCTCCCCCGCTCACGCTCTGTCTCTGTCTCTGTCTCTCTCTCTCTCTCTTAAAAATAAATATACATTAAAAAAATTTTTTTAATTAAATTAAAGCATAATGCCCACATAGCTAAGTGCATGTTTATGGATGCATCCCCTAGGTACACCTCACTAATCTTGCTAGTCAGAAGGCATATTTCAGAGAAATTATTCCTAAGGGGTGATAGTTGTAGGGCTAGAGTGCCAATCTTGAATTTTTAAAAAGATAAAACAGTAGCAAAGATGAAATAGTATCTATTAAATCGGGAGTGCCACTCTTATGTAATATACTTGGTTGTTATAAAGCAAAAATTGCAAACCAACAGCCCACAGATTGAATCAGACTTGGAAGGGGGGGGGGGGAGGGCAGGGAGTGGGTTTGCCTGGGGAAACACAAGGGAAGATTTATTAGAATGAATTGCTCATATCTTAAAATTGGGAACTCTCTCATAAAAATGTAAATAACCACGTTCCTTTGACAAAATACAAATATCTAACAACACTGGGCCTCAGGACCACATTCAGCTGGAATTCAGGACTGGTTGTCCCCCTTACGTGGGCCCTGAACTTTCCAGCTAACCAGAGTCTCCACTTATCTCTATTGTACTACACCCAACTCCTTTGCCTTCCTTATATTACCTGCCTGAGTAGGTATAGGTATATGAGTAGGACAGTAGAAGGTCACACTCACTGCCCATCATAGAATTGGCTTTCTCTGTCCAAAGGTACTCAGAAAGGAGGTGGTAAGTTTCATGAGGGCAGGCATTCACTGTGTCCATTTTATTTTCTATTGTATCCCTAGCATCTAACATATTCAGAATACCAGTATATTTCTGGGATGGATGGGTGGGTGAGTGGATGGATGGATGGATGGATGGATGGATGGATGGATGGAAAGCTTGGGCCTCATTTGAGAAGAGAAACATGTGGAATACCTCAAAGCCATCAGAGACTATTGCCTTGTTAATATGGTTTATGAGAAGTATTGTGGCTCCATTGTCCAACCACACAAAGAGTTATCAGCCCACACTCTACCCATTACTTGAAAAACTATTTCTCTGAAGAGGATAGAGGCAAATGAAGGAAAGAAAAGAGAGAATTCCCCAAAGATTTCTTTTTTAGGTACACTGGCTAAGACCATGGACTTTGGTATCAGAAGAACTTGGATTTGAGCCTTGGATTTCCCACTCACTAGGTTTGACTTTAGCTAAGTTGCTTGACCTCCCTCGTCCTCAGTTTCCTAATATTTAAAAGGAAGATGATGTTTACCTTGTAAGGTTTTTGTGAGTATTTAAAAAGGTAATTCAAGTAAAGCATTTAGCAAACAGTAAGATCTTAATATATAATTCTAGTTATTGTACCCTCTTTACTGAATCATCAGGGTTTTTTTTCTTTTCCACTGGATTATTTCCATAAGCATAAAACATACTGTAATTGCTCTTAATTTTTTTACTGATAAATTAAAAATTCTTCTCTTCATGCATATCCCTCTTCTGCTACTGCCCCATTTCTTTGCTCCCTTCAGAGCAAATCTTTAAAAAGCTATCCAAACAGGGGCACATGGGTAGCTCAGTCAGGTAAGTGTCCAACTTCAGCTCAGGTCACAATCTCATGGTTCGTGGGTTCGAGCCCTGCATCTGGCTCTGTGCTGACAGCCCAGAGCCTAGAGCCTGCTTCAGATTCTGTGTCTCTCTCTCCCTCTGCCACTCCCCTGCTCGCGATCTATCTCTGTCTCTCAAAAGTGAATAAGCATAAAAAAAAAAAAAAAAAAAAGCTACCCAAGCACAATGTGTCTGGGTGCTCTCTTCCCATTCTCTCTCTTTTTTTAAATTTTCTTAAATTTGTATTTATTTTTGACAAAGAAAGAGAGAGAGAGAGAGAGGGAGAGAGAGAGAGAGAAAGACAGAGCATGAGTGGGGGAGGGGCAGAGAGAGAGGCACACACAGAATCTGAAGCAGTCTTCAGGCTCTGAGCTGAGAGCACAGAGCCCGATGCGGGGCTCAAACTCACAGACTGCTAGATCATGACCCCAGCCGAGGTCAGACACTCAACCAACTGAGCCACCCAGGCGCCCCTCTTCCCATTCTCTTTTGGGGCTGTCAGATTTTTATCGCCACCACTTCCCTAATAAGAGTCCTGGTTAGTATTACATGGCTAAATCCACTGATGAATTCTCAGTTCTCATTTCACTCGACCATTTCATCAACACTTGACATAACTGATCCCCATCCTTTCTTGAAAACATTTCTTTATTTGGCTTGTAAATGCTACTTCCTCTCTCTCACTGGCTAGTCCTCACCTTTGCTCACTCCTCATCTCTCCATTGTTAGCTGTTTTTTGCTTACAAGGAAGTCTCATCCAGCCTTATAACTTTATTACCACTTTCATTATGATGACTGTTGAATGTGCATCTCCTCCAGTCAACACCCTTCCCAGAACTCCAGGCTGCTATATAAAACTGCCATTTGGGTATACATCTCTACTTGAATGTCCAGTGAGAGGCTTGAACCTAGTATTACTGAAATTGAGCCCCTGGACTAGAAGCAACAACATTCCAGTAGCAGCAAGCACGTGTCTCCTAGATGTTGGCGGTACCATTCTGCAATAAAAGGAACCAGGGCTCCTTGGAGATTAGCTGATTCTGGAAGTGGGGCAGAAAATACACAAGACAAGCCTGGAGCATGCTATAGTGCTAGGAGGTAATGAAATGCTCAAAGAAAAAACAATAATAATGATGGGGATATGTCAAAAAAACAAACAAACAAACATAGGAGCGAAATAAAAGAGTTCCCAGGGGCCAAATTTGGAACGACTTAAGCAACAAAATAAAGTAGCACTGGATTATAGCCCAAAGTGTAAAATAAAGATCCATGAGTCCATACAGATACAAATGACTGAATAAATAATAAGTAAATGGAGGAGACTAGCTAAATATAGAAGAATTTCAAATAATTTCTATAGAGACTCTGCCCTCAAGGAGGTGGATGGAGCACAACACGCCCTAAATGTAGGCTGTGCAAAATGACTTCCTTTCAAAAGAGTACAGCAGGGAAAGAGGGTAAAAGACTAACTTCAAAGATATTTTTAAAAACACTATCTTATCCAGACTATCAAGTTCAACATCAACATGGTAAGTCATTTAATATGATATGATGAGAAGAGTACTCTATTTCTGAGGCCTGCCTCCAAAAAAAGAAAAAGAAAAAGAAAAAAAGAAAAGCAAAAAACCACAACCCTAATTGTGAGAAGGGGAAAAAACAGACACATCCTAATGGAGAGATATTCTACAAAATATCTGACCTTCACTCTTCAACACTGTCAAGTTCATCAAAACCAAGGAAAGTCTGAAAAACTGTCAGCCAAGAGGAGCCTGAGGAGACATGACAATTAATGTAATATGGTAACCTGGAAGGGATCCCAGAACAGAAAAAGAACATTAGGTAACAACTAAGGAAGTCTGAATAATGATGAATGGACTTTCATTAACAATAATGTATCATTATCGGTTCGTTAACTGTGACAAATGTATACTAACATATGTTAAGAATAGGGGAGGCTGGATGTGGGGTGTATGGGGACTCTGTATTATCTTCAGAATTTTTCTATATATCTAAACTATTCTAGCATAAAAAGTTTATTAAAAAATTAAATCTCTCCCACAATAAAATACAGTATTTCTCATCTTAATAAATGGAAACTTCATTCTTCCAGTTGTTCAGGCCAAAACTTATGGAGTCACCATTGACTTTATTCTCTTTTCCACAGGCCACACCCAACATCAAAGCACATTCCCATCTCAGGGTCTTTCAGTTGCTAATCCCTCTGCCTACCACACCCTTTCCTCTGCCCACGCAACCTCCTCCTTTATATCCTTCCGGTTTCTGCTCAAATGTCAACTTCATCAGTGAGGCCTTCCCTGAAGAGACCTATAAAATGAAAGCACACCTTGCCACACTACACCTTATCCCCACCCCAACCCCCAAAACTGTCTTACTTTTCTTCACAGAATTCATCACCAGGAGAAAGAGAAAAGCAGCCCTAACAGCCAAGAACTTGCCATTGGGTGGGCCATGGTGTTTTCCTATTGAACACGAAAATTTTTAAGGAACAACATCAGACAAAGCCAATCTGTGTCTATGATGGATCAAGACAAAAACAAGACTACTCCCTAATCACATTCAAACAAACCAAAAAATATGAACATTGTCCAAAACGCAAAAGTGACCAAACGTCTCCATATTCCGGCTAATGTAAGTGATTACTGTGGCTTTACCAGTTACATAGCTGGCCTTGCCCCATCCCTCTTCCCTTCTAGGTGAGAATTATTAAAATACTGTGGTAGACTGAATATTGCCTCCCAAAGATGTTCACATCCTAGTCCCAAGAACTTGTGAAAATGTCACTTTATATGGCAAAAGGGAATTTGTAGATGTGATTAGGGTGAAGATTTTTAGTTGGGAAGGTGATCTTGAATTATCCAGGTGGATGCAATATAATTACAATGGTGCCAACAGGAGGGAGGCGGAGGAGACGTGGTAACGCTGCAGTGAAGCTGGAGGAGTGCAGGCAGCCTCTGGAAGCTGGGAAAGGCAGGAAGACAGATTCTCCCCGGAAGCCTCCACAAGGAACCATCCCTGCAGACACCTTGACTTTTAACCCAGTGTGAATGATTTCAGACCTAGAAACCTGATCGCCAAAACTATAAGAATAAATTCTTGTTGTGTTAAGCTTAGTTTATGGTGCTCCGTTACAGCAGCGACAGGAAACTAATGCAGAGTTATCCCTATTTCTTTACAGCATCCAATCCGGATCAAAGCCCCACCTCCTGGAATTCTCTTCCAAAATACCCAACACAACCCCAAGTCCTATAATCAGTCCTTTCTCACATCTTCCTGAGAAACCCCATGGCCCTCTAGTATACATTCTCCCTCACTGCCAACAGCCAATAAACCGGTTTTGGTCAACTACAGGTCAACCCTCGTGGTCTTGGCTGTAGGGCATCAACACCCATCTGATGTTCCAAATGTTTAAATGTTTATTGTCTTTCTGACCCAACACTGTATCCCTGGTGCCAGGATGCTAGTAGTCATGCGATAAATATATAAACAAGCTATCCATGAATAATGTTATTTTTAAGCATCCTCAGACAAATATGATGAAAGAGAAGCATTCGAGAGCTGTACATCAGATATGCAAAGCCAGCCAAACCAATTCTTTGGTAGGCAAACATTTATTTGCTTAATTTTTTATTTTTAGACACTAAAAGGGTTAATCAACCCTTCTTTTCTTAGTGAAGTTCCCCTAGAAAACTTCTGGCCTTGGAAAAATGGAGCAGGGTAAGGTCTATACTGAAGCCAGGAGAACCTGGCTGGATTAGTGGTGAGGGTGGGCAAGAGAGTGACCCAGAGACCTACCATGGTAGTGATGTCACAGTAATCATTACTAGTTTTTTACCATCTTACTAGGTGCCAGGCACTCTTTGAGAACATTGTCTAGGGAGATCCTATAAATAGTCCAAGAGTTAGGTACAACTATTGCCCTGTTCTACTGATGAGAAGAGTGAATCTCAAAAAGATGAAGTGATTTGCCTGAGGTCATGTAACTAACAGGTGACAAATGCTGGATTGGAATCCAAATCTGTTGGATGCTGAAGTTCATGATCTTCACTATGTTATAGTCACCAGTCTAAGAAACCTGCCTGTGTTCTCTGGGCTGATGGCTCGGAGCCTGGAGCCTGCTTCCGATTCTGTGTCTCCCTCTCTCTCTGACCCTTCCCCGTTCATGCTCTGTCTCTCTCTGTCCCAAAAATAAATTAAAAAAAATTAAAAAAAAAAAAAAAAAAAAAAAAAGAAACCTGCCTGTGTTGAGGCAAGGGATCAAGTAACAGGTCACTGCTCAGTGAGGAAAGTTCCAGGCACACACTAAGATGCTGGTTTCTTGGGCTCACACTCCTCTTGAGTCCTGTACAGCTAATGACTAAACATGAGGCCTCAGCACTCCTCACAGACCTTCCACGTTCAAAAGTCATTAGTTACAGAGGCCATTTATTCCTGTATTCATCCATTCAGTGTTTATTCATTGAGTGCCTAGGATATATCAGGCGCTGAAGCAGGTTACAAGACCATCTGCTGAATTATTTCCAACTGGAAAATATTCCCAGGAGGTCTGGCTGGCCACAGTTTGGCCTGGAGATCCAGAAGTAGACAAGATAACCATAGCATTCCCTTCCAGCTTTGGGTATGCTGATCCTGGCTGCTTCTGAAACTGTTCAGAGGGATTAACAGGACAAAGCAGCGGCCCATGCATCCCAAATGCCTGGCTGGCCACAGTGTTCAGCCCTTGAACAAGCTGGGAAGTCTTGAAATAGCCCCAAGGTGCTCCCTGTGGGATCTCCAGGAAGCTTTGCTAGGGTCTATTGGCATTTTCTATAAAGATCTCTTAAATCCAGGCCTTCGTCCTACAGCTAAGACTCTGGGACAATGTCTGCCACATGGTGGGGAAGAGATGTGGAAGTCACAGCACAGGTTGGCAGAAGGATAGCGCCATCTGATGCCTGCTTTTCCACAGGGGCAGCAGCAGGGGCCATCCTGAGGGAATTGCAGTGCTGGAGGACTGGAAACCACAGCAAGTTCAAGAACTACCTCATGCAGGGCATGGCAGGGAAAGGCTTTGGTGGATCTAACCAATTTACTCCTATTGATTTTTAGATCAAAGAGGTTCAGCTCACAATTCAAAAGATCTTTATCGCTCCCTCCTGCTGTGTCTGCTGCCTCTCCCAGACACCTCACAAATCCCCCTTTGGCCTTGATTTGCCTCTGTTGGAAGCGAGGGGGAGGGGCAGGGATCCTAGGTGTAATTCTGGGCCACATCAGTCCATTTGACCCGGGCAGTGCTCAGAGGTCCTGGGCAATGGGACCATGTAGCTCAATGGTGAGAGGGCTGGGAGCTTGGGTCCTGATGTTGGCATCACCACCCACTTGGTTTATAACCTTTCACAAGCCACTTTAACCCTCTCTGGGTTTCTTTTGCTCAACTCTCAAACAAGAATAAGAGCTACCCTAGCCTTATAGTTAAGGAGCAGGGCCTTCAGAATTAGACACAACCAGATTCAAACTCCAACTATATCCTCTGCGGTCTCAGACAAGTCAGTTCACCTCTCAGAGCCTCCATTTCTTCACGTGAAAAATGGGCTTCCAGCAGTTCTGGCCCCTTGGGTCATTGTGAGAATGAAGCGTATAAAAGTGCTCAGCATTTCCTTGACATATGGCAAGACCCATAAACACCCCCCTATTACTAGCAAACCAGGGTTTGGTGAAAATAAGGCAGAGTTGTGTGTATAAAAGACTTTGAAGCGTATAGGGTACTAAAACACAAACAACGAGCAAACTCTAAATGTTTCTGGGAATCACGCCAGTGCACCTCAGAGTTGGGGTTCAGGAGGATGTCCTTCAAGAAGGGGTCAAAAGAAGGACACACGAGACAAAGAAGATGTAGGAGGCCCGAGGGAACCACTGCTGTGCAGGACAGGCGACTTTCTAGGACCCCAGGGCATTTCTATGTGATTGTGACATTAATGCGCTCCACCTCAGCCCACTGTTACCCCCAGAAATACCTGTTCTGCGCCAGCTCTCCTTACAGGTAAGAGCCATTCAGGTAACACTGCCTGTTGGCAGAGTCTTCTGGCAGAGGCTGCTTGGTGCTTCTCCCAACAAACCATTCTCTCCTTCCTTCTTTATAACAGGATGCCAGTTATATTTAGGCAGCAATATTTCCCAGACTCCCTTGAGTTTAGGTATGGCCAGGTGACCAAGTTCTAACCAATGAGATGTAAAGGGAAGTGTCGTATGGGACTCATGGAAAAACTCTTTTAAAAGGAAGACATGACCCCCTTTTATTTCCCTTTATAACCTGGCCCTATAGCCTGGCCTGGATATCTAATGGCTAGTGCACTGGTAGTCATTTTAGACCTTGTGGTGACTTATGGATGGCTGTGCCCTGGAGGTAAAAAGCAGAGACATGAGAGCTGGCCTCATAAAACTGTGGAGCCTCCATGACGAGGCACAGGCCACCCACCTCTGGATTTTTTCTACATGATGGCACAAAATCAGACACTCAGATCAATGGAACAGAATAGAGAACCCAGAAATGGACCCACAAACATATGACCAACTAATCTTTGACAAAGCAGGAAAGAATATCCAATACAAAAAGGACAGTCTCTTCAGCAAGTGGTGCTGGGAAAACTGAACAGCGACATGCAGAAGAATGAACCTGGACCACTTTCTTACACCATACACAAAAATAAACTCAAAATGGATGAAAGACCTCAATGTAAGACAGGAAGCCATCAAAATCCTAGAGGAGAAAGCAGGCAAAAACCTCTTTGATCTTGGCCGCAGCAACTTCTTACTCAACACGTCTCCAGAGGCAAGGGAAACAAAAGCAAAAATGAACTATTGGGACTTCATCAAAATAAAAATCTTCTGCACAGAGAAGGAAACAATCAGCAAAACTAAAAGGCAACCAACAGAATGGGAGAAGATATTTGCAAATGCCATATCAGATAAAGGGTTAGTACCCCAAATCTATAAAGAACTTATCAAACTCAACACCCAAAAAACAAATAATCCAGTGAAGAAACGGGCAAAAGACATGAATGGATTTTTCTACATGAGAAAAACTCTCTTCTATGTTTGAGTCTGCAATCTTTTTCAGCTTTTCGGTGATGAGGACTCATTCTAGCTTGTACTGTTTAAGATTCTGTTCAAGGCCCTAGCATCTGGGTAGATTGTCCCCACCCTGAGGTCTAACATGAGATTTATTTCCAGTGGCTTTCAAATCAGCAGAAGGCAATTTGGGGACCTGTTCATCGCCCTTATAGGTAAACGCTGACTAAGGTTCCACTAAGGAGATGGTGTGGGCTTCCATAGCACAGGATACCCCCAGGTAGAGGACTACTCTCTTCTGCCCCACCTGGTAGAACCAAGGAGGGTTTCATGGGGCAACACTTGTGCTAGGTTCCAAAGAAGGAATCAAATTTCAACCAGCAAAAAAGGAGAAGGGATGCCAGACAAAAGGAATGGTGTAAGCAAAGGCACAGGCAGACAATCAATCTTTGGAGAATGATGGCATAGTGTAGGTTACTGACAGCTTTGAATATTATATCAGATTATTCAGGTTTTATTGTATAGAATTGTCCCTCTAAGGACTTCCACAAGGGATCAGTGCCTTTGTTGTGTGTGTGTGTAATCAAGTCAGAACTATTAAGAACAGTGATCATAGTTTCAAAAAACATATACACCATATATATATATATATATATATATATATACATACATATATATAAAATATATAAACTAGATATACGTACACATATGCTTTTAAAAAATTGGAATAAACTAAAATAACTAACACTGAAAGTTCTGGGTTTCTTCATGAATTATTTAATTCAATCCCCGTGACAACCCTCCTGGGCAGGTACTGTTATGATCCCTTACTCTGCAGTTGAGAACTTCTGTCACTTGTCCAAGTTCTCACATCTAGCATGTGGCAAGGCCAACATCTAAACCTTGCCGGGTCAGTTTAATTTCAAAGCATACTTCTTAACTATCAACCTCCCATTCCTTCTAAAGTGATTCACACCACAACGTCAATTTCTAGGTAGAGTGATCATCGGTGACTTTTTCTATTTTGTACTTTTTCCCATTTTCCTATTTTTCTACAGGCAAAGTGTACTGTTTCTATATTTACATTGTGAAACATAACAGGTTTAGAGGGACATGCATAAAACATAAATTTGCAGCTTCGTAAACTGGAAGACAAACACCCACATAACCACCACCCATATCAGACCCCAGAAGCACCACCTGTGTCTCTTCTGATCCTAGCTCCTTCCATCCCCCTAAAGATAACCATTCTCCCCACTGTCTTGTTCACATCCTTCTGTTTCCTTAAAATTACCACCTAATCATTAATTCTGCTCTTTGAGTTTTATATAAAAGAAATAATATAGTCTGTATTCTTTTATATCTGACTCCTTTTACACATTATGGTTTCTTGTAATACTTTACTTAATAGCATATCTTATTAAGACCACGTTATTTTCGTAATCTGAAAAAAAAAGCATTAGCATTATTAAAATACTTTGTGGTATCATACAAGTGCCTCCAGAGCCTGACTCAGTTGATACCTTCCCAGTATTCCCTTGTCGGGAATCACTTCTGGGTTAAGCTTCTGGGTGGCTCAGACCGTTAAGCTTCTGACTTGGGGTCAGGTCATGATCTCCTGGTCTGTGAGTTCAAGCCCTGCATCAGGGCCTAGTGCCTGCTTTGTATTATGTGTCTCCCTCTCTCTCTGCCCCTCTCCTGCTCGCTCTCCCTCTCTCTCAAAAATAAACATCTAAAAATTTTTTAAAAATAAGAAGAAGAAGAAGAAGAAGAAGAAGAAGAAGTAGGATTTGTTCCCTTTACAAGCCTAGGGCCCCATAGCTCCTGGTTCCCCAGTTCTCTCTACCTGTGCCAGGCTCCCGGCTGCTCTTCCACCAGGCCAGCTCAGCCAGCTGCCTCTAAATGGATTATCCAATTCACTGCTGTGATTTCCAAATCACTGTCTAGGTCACCGATCATGTGTCTCTCTGCCCAGTAGGCACTGGGACCTTTAGGGCAGAGAGAAGTGGCCATGCTCCCTGGAGACCTAGGCTTCTTTCTCTCTTTGAGGACAACCTAAGATTCCTTTAACTTGGGACATCTGTGGGATGCCCCCTACTCTTCCTTCTCCTCCTCCTGCGCTTTTTCCTCTTACTTAAAAAAAAATTTTTTTTTAATTTTTTTTAATGTTTATTTATTATTGAGAGACAAAGAGAGACAGAGCATGAGCAGGGGAGGGGCAGAGAGGAGGAGACAGAATTGGAAGCAGGCTCCAGGCTCCGAGCTGTCAGCACAGAGCCCGACACGGGGCTCGAACTCACAAACTGCAAGATCATGACCTGAGCCAAAGTCGGACGCTTAACCAACTGAGCCACCCAGGCATCCCCCCCCCAAAAAAAATTTTAAGGGAGATTTTTCAAACATATACAAAAGTACAGAGAAAAGAACAAACCCCCATGTCACCAATGACCAATACATGCCCCATCTTTTTTCTTCTAACCTCCACCTGCTTTCTCCCCCATTCCTACTGGATCATTTGGAAGCAAAACCAAGAGCTGTCATCTGTGAAAACTTCAGTACATATCTTAAAAAGGTAAGACCTCTTCTTAAAAACAGAGCCAAAATACAATTATCATAATTCCTTAGTTCCATCAGGTATTTCCTAACCGTCTTCTTGATCATTTTATAAATGTTTCTTTACGGTTATTCTGTTCAAATCAGGATCTAAACAGGTTCTATACAGTGCCTTTTTAAAAAAAAATTTAAGATATTTATTTATTTTTGAGAGACAGAGACAGAGTACAAGTGAGGGAGGGGCAGAGAGAGAGAGAGAGAGGGACACACAGAATCTGAAGCAAGCTCCAGCCTCTGAGCTGTCTGCACAGAGCCCAACCCGGGGCTCGAACTCACAAGCCATGAGATCATCACCTGAGTCAAAGTTGGACACTTAACCAACTGAGCCACCCAAGTGCCCCTATTCACTGCCTTTTGATGAACTATCCCCCCTTCTAGTGGGGAATGGTTTGGAGACCTTGAACTGGGCCCTGAGCTTTTCCCTGCTATTGAGTGGGTGGTCACTGGTCAAAGCTTTCAGGGTACACAGATATAAGAAATACAAATGTGTGTGTGTGCGTTTCCAAAAAGAAAGTGTATCATACATTCAAAATGATATTTAGAATTCAAAGTTTAAATTACAGAAGTTTTCCTGAAGCCCTTAATTTTATGTTTGCCTCTCTTCCTCTCATGTTGAAAATCCTAGTTTCTAGTAACATCATTACTTATATGGTTTATTTTACTATGTGTGTGTGAAATAGTTTTGAATAATGATATCAATATTATTTCTAATTATAATTTTGCTGAAAACACTTTAAGATCTATTTTTCAGTTCTTTTGCCCTTAGGATATATTCTACTAAGTGTGTACAGTTAAAATAATGTTATATGAAATAAAGTTGTATGAAATAATTTTTCTTTGTGTACCTCCAACCAGAAACACAATTAGGTTCACATGTTTTGTGTTTCTTTCCTTGTTCAAAGACTGTTATTTCCATTTTCGAGTTATCTTTGTTTTGTAATCACAGAAAACATTTACACTGTTCCAATGTCAAATCTACAGCCTATGTACATCCTGCCAAGTTCAATTTTGGTCCTTGTCCCCTCCACCTGTTCCCTCTCTTCCTTCAGCTACCTAATTTTATGATTATTATTTTATCTGCTAATATTAAAGAATGAATTTATAAGTGACAAAGCCTCCCTTTTTAAACAATAATCATGGATTGTTTTTTACTGACCAACACTGCTATTCTTTTAAGATCTGTTTGAAAAATTTCTAAGTGTTTGGAATCACAGAGAGGGAAATTGCTCATTTTTATAAATAACCAAGAAAAAAAGGAAGAAGCTTCTCCCAAGCACCCAGAAAATCCAGCTAAGAAAGGGTCTCACTGGCTACTTTTTAGGCACTGATCTAGCCAATGGAGTACACGGGCCAGCCCCACCTGAGATATTCTGATTCTCTAAGTCTAAGGGCACATCCGTGTGTTTTCACAAGCTCCCCAGGTGAGGCTAAGAAGCAGGCCTGGTGATAACCACTATGTAAACCATGATGGAGAGTCAGGCTCCTTTCTGAGAATCTCAGAGCAATGTGTTGTGGGAATAAATCTTGCATCCAAGACTCAGAACTGACTGCAAGAAACATTACCTTATCTATCTTTAGTGCCACTTAATCTCTATTCTCACCTCTCATCCCACCAGAAAACAGACACTAAGTCTGGGCCAAACTGAGGACCCCCTAAACCCATTACACCTAGGTTCCCAGGACCATTGAGGAGTGGGGGAAGAGGGGGATGTGATCCTTGCAATCCCTGTCCATTGGGGCCTCCTGATTCAGCCACCACCCATCCACCCTGACCGTTGATCAACACAGGAGGCTGCTCGGTCATGGCCCATCCTGGCCATGGGATCACTCACGTTCAGCAGCTCTCTGGCTGGATCTGATGCTGTGCCCTAGACACTGAAATCATCCCACTGCTCTTCACCCTTGGAGGCCCTGCCTGCCCAGATCTACCTACCATGCAGCCCTTTCTTTTCTGGAGCCCCACCTGGGAAATGGGGCACAAGTCTCTGTGAGTCTTGGATTCGGCAAACTGACAAGGTTTTTTGCCACACCTGCTGCCCTGACCTGGACTTGGCCCAGGGTACAGAGTTCAGGGTCTTCTTCTCAACGAGCCAGGACCTCTCTTCTCCCCTGATACTTGAAGGAATCTTTCTTTATTTAGACTGGGGCTGAAGAAAACCTTGTTCTTGGTTATGCAACATTCTCTCATCCTTTTATCTATACTTAGAGTTCATTTCATTCCCCCAAGGCTAAGGCTTTTGAATGCAAAATCCCTGAAGCATCTCCCTTTTCTTTTGTTAGCTCCCTTCTCAGGGCTACCACATTGCACAATTCAGGGAGCATCATGCACACAGTCTGGATGGATTTACACAGTGCACAACCTGAACAGCTGTATGCATATGTACAGCTGTGTGTGTTGCAAAAACACTGACCACAGTACAGTCTGAACGGGAAGAAAAAATGCTATGGGGGAAAAATATTAGCTAATGTTTCAAAAACATTGTCCTACCACTTGAGAAAGTTCCAGGAGGAGGAGGAGGTGTCCATGAGCCTGGATTGTTACTTGCAAGTCTGACTGGAACAGAATAGCAAAGGTGAGAGTGACCTTCCTCTCCCTGCTTTACTATGTCCTTCCCCAGTCTTATCACCTCAGTGTACCAAGAAAAATCTCAGTCTTCCTCCTCTGAGCTCCAACAACCTAGGATCCAAGAGGATAAGCTGAAGATACTACAAATATGGCCAGTGAAGCCCCTGAAGATCCTTTCCCAGACAGAAGGAGGCACTGAGTGTCGGCATTGAGGGGCACCTGGGCAGAGTCAGTTCTCATTGGTGAGCTTCCACACACCAGCACAAAAAAAGAGCCTTCTGAAAGCTACCTGGTCTCTGGTCTGTTCCCAGTCCCCAAGTTCTAAGATTCAGCCAGTTACCATGGCAGCTGCTGCCCAATTGAAATGTTCACATTTATAGAAACTGGCTGAAGCATTTGAATCTGACAGGACTGGGACACCAAGCAGAGAATGTCACTTCCCCAGACACATAAGGATGCTTTCTCCAAAAAAACCGTGGAAGTGCCTGGCCCGAGACAGACCCCGGGACTCCAGGCCCCTGGCATAATTCACCACATGACTGTGAGCAGGTGTCCCACACGGAAGACATCCCCCCGACCCCGACACCTACAGTGTGCCTATTTCATCATTATTAATTCATTCACTCAACAATACCGAGCGCCTTCTCTGTGTCAGGCAAGGCACTGAGGATAAACGGTGAGTGTTGTGGAGTCCCTGTGTTCACCTGGGCCATTTAGTCGGGAGGCCAGTGAGAAAACAGGGAATTACAACACAGTGTGAGAAAAACAACATGGGGGCTGTGAAGGCACCAGACTGGGGTGAGGGGTCATGGGCACTTCTCAGGTGAAAGCCGAGCTGAGCCTTTGAAGGATGGGCAAGAGTTAGTGGGATGCAGTAGGGGAGTGGATGGAAAGGCACTCCCTGCAGAGAGAACAGCATATGAAAAGGCCTGTGGGGCAGAGCATTCCAAGCAATTCCAGGCTGTTGCAGCAGAAAATGAGAGTAAATGAGAGAGGAAATGCAACCTAAGAAGACAGCTCAGGACAAGGAAGGGTTTCCAGTGCCTGTCTCCCCTTCAAAATCTAACAGCCCAGGGCTTCTGGGTGGCTCAGTTGGTTAAGCATCCAACTCTTGGGTCTCCACTCAGATCATGATCTCATGGGTTTGCAAGTTCGAGCTGACAGCACAGAGCCTGCTTGCGATTCTCTCTCTCTCTCTCTCTCTCTCTCTCTCTCTCTCCCCCCCCCCACCCCGCTCGCTCTCTCTCTATCTCTCTCTCTCAAAATAGGTAAATAAACTTTAAAAAAATCAAACAGTCCCAGGAAAGATGGAGAGATTCATTGAGATGAGGCCCTGTATTTGGGGCAGGAAGGGCAATGTCCCTGAGAAGGGAGCTTAGAGGTGTGGCCACACCTCCCCAGTGCCCATCAGCCTCAACCCCCATTCAACAGAGATCTAGAGGAGCTGTCAAATAGGACATCCCTCCCACCTCCCACCTCTTGTCCCCTCAGTGCCACGGCTGCTGGCAGAAAACACCATTTCAACCACCTCCCAGCCATTCCATTCAGCTCTTCTAGTAGGTGAATAACAATTTATTGTGCACCAGCCTGGGCTTGGCCCCATGCTCAGTGCTTCATGTGAAAAATCCATCCAAGCCAAAAATTATGTTCAAGCACCTTCTATGTGATAGGCAATATAATTTAGAACTTGGGGGCATAGCCATGAACAAAAATAAACTCTCTGCCCTCAAGGAACCTCTATTCTCGGAGAAGGGGGAAATAGACATGTTATACATCAGGAGGTCATGGTGGTTTAAGAAGAATAGAACCCAGGGAAGTGACAGAGAATGATGGTCAGAAAGGGGGTCATCTGAGTTAAGATCAGAGGGAAGTGAGGAAGTGAACCATGCGGCAATCCGGAGAAAGAATGTATCTTACTGAAAGGACAGTAAGTGCAGGGTGCAAATGTTCCCTCTGTGGGGTTGGGGGGCAGGACCAAGGGCAAAAGCAGGAGGGAACCCTGCCAGAGCAGTGGCAGGAACTCAGATCATTTTCCCAATAGCACGACAGAGTTGGATATTATTGTTGTTCCAACATTACAGATAAACTGAAGTTAAGCGATACACCCCAGGGTCTCAAAACCTTTTTTAGACAGAGCTGGGATTCAAACCCAGCTGCTCAAGCTGTAGAATATGTGCCCTTAACTGCTCCCCTAGAATGTCTTGGCAATGGGGCCCCTCAGTGGCTCAGTCTGTTAAGTGCTGGACTCTCAATTTCAGCTCAGGTCATGACCTCACAGTGTAAATTCGAGCCTTACATTGGGCTCTGTCCGTGCTGACAGGGCAGAGCCTGCTTGGGATTCTGTCTTCCTCTCTCTGCCCCTCCCCCACTCGCATGCTCTCTCTCAAAAATAAATAAACTTTGAAAAAAAAAAAGAGTGTCTTGTCAAGAAACTGCGGATAACTTATAACAGATCAGTAAGATTCAACCTCCCCAAAGGTTACCCCAAGCTTCAGTGATTCCACACCTAAAAATGTAAGGGGATTATCAAGGACTCAAACAAAGACTTAGCTACTTTGTTTATAACAGTACAATGACTGGCAATGATGCCTTTTCCCTGATAACAGGGAATTGGTAAGTATATATGTTTCATGCACACGAAGAGTATATTAAGTATATTACACGTAGCCATTTCAAAAGACACCATAGGAAAGGAGGGGTTGTGGGTGGAGGGGTGGGGGCATTAAGGAATCTACTCCTGAAATCATTGTTGCACTAAATGCTAACTAATTTGAATGTAAATTAAAAAAAAAAAAACTAAAAAATAATTTTAAAAAAGGAAAAGTATACAACAGCATGGAAAGACGGTCAAAATATGTCACTGACACTAAGCCATACACACAGTAGGATCCCATTTTTGTAATAAATAAATAATATATAAATATAGGCACAGGCAAAAGACTGGAAGGAATTAAACGAAACTGTTGATAAATCGCTCACCCAGGATGTGGGATTGTTGGGTGGGTTTCCTGCTTTTTGTTTAGCAGCATTTACTACAATGAATATAAATGATTTTTGTGCTTCCTGGGTTGGCCAGTCCCTGGGTGGGGTGGACCTGGGCTCCTCTCACCCCACCCCACTCCCTGACAGGGGCGGAAAGCAGGTTCTGCCGCCTCCCTGCTAGAATCCCATTCAGGTTGGCGATCCTTATAATGAAGCAGCTCCCTGGCCTGAGACAGAAAATTCAGCCTCACCTCACTTCTCTACAAAGACTTCACGATTCGGGGCTGCCGGGAGGGCTTCAAGTCTACACTGTGGCAGCACATCAGCTGGGGTGTCAGAGCATCAGGGTAATTAGCCCTTGTCTTGTCAAAGGGCTTGGTGCTATTTTTAAAATCTTTCCAACACGTCGATTTCACTAAGGATTCCAGGAGTCCCGCTCAGTCCACTCAGTGCTTTAGGAAGGCAAATGAACTGATTGAAAATTTAGTGGAGATCACCTAGAACTTTTAGGGAGATGCATCCCTGCAGCCCCACCCCAGGCACACATTTGCCAGTCTTCCTACTGGAGGTGGAAGGGAGTTAAGCCAACTGGAACTTTGTCCCCTGCCGCCCCTTTTTCTCACCTGCCTGAAAGACACCTGGAGCCATTCACTTGCTAGACCTCTGTTGCAAGACCACTTTAGCATAGAGGCTTCAGAACCAGTCTACAGGCCCTGCTATACACCTGCATGTGACCTTGGGCAGGCTACTTAACTTCTCTGTACCTCAGTTTCCTCATCTATAGGAACGATGAGGGGACAAAGCACCAAACTTCTAGGGCTGTTGTCGTGACCAAAGGTCAGCAAGCCATGGTCCCCCAGACTAAATCCGGCCCACCTCCTCTTTCTGTAAATACAGTTTTATTGGAATGGAACACAGCCATGCATATTCATTGATGTATTGTCCAGCGCTGCTTTCCTGCTACAATGGCAGAACTGGGTAGTTATGACAGAGCCTGTACGGGTCACAAAGCCTAAACTATTTATTAAATG
Organism: Panthera uncia; assembly: GCF_023721935.1. Classification (NCBI taxonomy): domain Eukaryota; kingdom Metazoa; phylum Chordata; class Mammalia; order Carnivora; family Felidae; genus Panthera; species Panthera uncia. The sequence goes on along the minus strand of NW_026057589.1, from coordinate 12,300,620 downwards.
TTTATTATCTGGCCCTTTGCAGGACAAGTTTGCCAACTCTGTCTTACATCAGACTCTCCCAGAAGCAGAACGTGAGACAAAGATCTGGGGGCAAGTGATTTATCAAGGAAATGCTGCCAGGAGGAACCAGTAAGGGGGTGGAGGTGACATCAGGTAAAGTCTCAGCCTCTGCCTGACCCGCTATGAGCACTTCCGGTCCCCCTGCAGGTGAAGTGGTTCAGGTGGTCCCTGAAGAAGGGAGCAGGTGACAGAAGCTGCCACATGCCCATGCCATCGTGCCGAGCACTTGAGGTACATTATAATACCGCTCGCGGCAGAATTAGGAGGTGGAAAATGTATGATGCCCACTTTACAGCTGGGAGATAAATGAGATGATACAGATGAAGTCTCAGCCCAGCACTGGCCTCACACAAGGCACCCGCCAAAGGGAACCACACATACCACGCTTCTGGCTGTGTGCTGAGTGCTGGGGCCACACAGACCCGTGAGGCTCAGTCTTTGTCCTCCAGGAGCAACTGGACTGGTTGTTGGGGGATCCAGTGTGTAACATCCACCAGAGCCCTCTTTGGCATTCCCATTAGGGAAGTCAGAAGAGGAGGACGTGCACTGGGAAGGAATCTTGAGGGAGGGAGGGAATTGCCAGGTTGGGGGAAGAGCTTTCCAACACAGGACACAGCATGTGCAAAAGCTTGGTGCTGGGGAACGAGTCACACGCCGGAGACTGCAAGGAGTTTGGGGTGGGTGGATGAAGGCGCAGAGCGAGGGGTGGTGGGAAATGAGGCCACGGGCGTAGAGGAGTCACATTGAGCGCAGGCCTAAGGTGATGGAGTCAAGGATTTCAGATAGGGAGTTTAGCTGGTGTATGTTTTCCAGGGCTGGCCCAAGCCGCCTGGCTTCAACAACAGGGATTTATTTCCGCAGGATCCAGAGGCTGGAAGTCCAAGATCAAGGTGTCAGCAGGCTTGGCTTCACCCTGACACCTCTCTTCGGGTTGCAGGTGGTCACCCTCTCATTCTGTGTGTGCACCACCAGCGTCTCTCCATGTGCCCATATTTCCTTTTCTCGGGACACCAGACTGGACTAGGGCTTACTCTAACAGCCTCATTTTAACTTAATGACCTCTTTAAAGGGCCTATCCCCAAACACAGTCCTGCTTAAGGCACTGGCAGGTTACGGCTTCAACATATGAATTTGGTGCGGGGCACAATCCAGCCCATAACAGCTGGCAAGCTCACCCTGGTTCCAGTAGGGAGGGCAACTTGGAGAACGGACGCCAGGGGAGGCAGGCTGTGCAGAGCCCCACTGCAGCTGGCCAGCCAATGAGAGCCTGCAGTCGGGGGGCTGAGGCCGCAGTCTGTGGGATGGCCGAGCAGCAGTGGCCACGCAGAACAGGGCCCACTCCCTGGCTGTAACTGACCTTCAGATCCAGGCAGCAAGGAGAAAAGAAGGACAAAGGCACACCAAAGGCCCACAGAGCAAGTGTCAAGGCCAACAAAGGCAGAGAGCCAGCTATCACCTGTCCTTTGGCCAAGCCATGGAGGGTTGAATTGCTGGGCAGAGCCTTGGGGGTGACAGGTGATACCCTCAGTGTCCTGACTTGGTCACAGGTTCCATGTCCTCCCGGATCCTCTAGCCATCAAAGGAGCCAGGTTTAGAGCTCACATCAGAAGAGGCAGCACCTTCTCTCAGCTGTCCTCCGAGGTTCCAGGAGCCACTAAGGTGAGCTCATTCTGCTCATTCCCAGGTAGTTCGTTCCCAAAGAATCTATTTGTTCATTTCCTTTGGGCCAGGACTCTGCAGTTTCCACCCTTGGTGATTACAAGTCTCTCTCTCTGTCCCTCTCTGTCTCTCTCATGAACTTACGCACACACATACACACATACACGGTCCACGGTTCCTAAAATTCCACCACTCAAGATTCATTCCTTTAATCCAATCTCCTGGGAGAAAGAAGGTGCAATACATTAAGTCACCAACACCTTAGTGTGAGTTATTAATCAGATTCTTCCCTCTGCATTAGCCAGGCGTTAAGAAAGTACCAAGCACAGGAAAGGAAATGTTACTGAAGGAAGATGAAAGAGCAAAGGAAAAACAAATGTCAGCAGGGAGAATCAACTTGCTTTCTGCTTTTCTTACTTTTGGACCTTTCCTGGTCAGCCTGATGCTCTAAGTCAGGGGGTGGCAAACTTTTTCTGGAAAGGGCCAGAGAGCAAACATTTTCAGCTTTGCAGGCCATAGAGTCTCTGTTGGAATCACTCGATTCTGCCGTTGTAGCATGAAAACAGCCATAGACAGCGAGGCTGTGTCTCTGTAAAACTACTGTGGACAATGAAATGTGCATTTTATTTAATTGTCATTAAAATATTATTTTTCTCGGGGCGCCTGGGTGGCGCAGTCGGTTAAGCGTCCGACTTCAGCCAGGTCACGATCTCGCGGTCCGTGAGTTCGAGCCCCGCGTCGGGCTCTGGGCTGATGGCTCGGAGCCTGGAGCCTGTTTCCGATTCTGTGTCTCCCTCTCTCTCTGCCCCTCCCCCGTTCATGCTCTGTCTCTCTCTGTCCCAAAAATAAATAAAAAACGTTGAAAAAAAAATTAAAAAAAAAAAAAATTATTTTTCTCCTCACTGTTCCCAACCATTTACAAATGGAGAGGCCATCCTTAGTGTGCAGGCCATGCAGACACAGGAGGTGGCTGGATGCGCCCGAGAGCCACACTTCACTGACCCCTGCCCCTCATGAAGGGCGGAACTTGCACCTTTCGCATCAAACCAAGGACAAGCCCTTGGTCACTCTCTGCTGTTCACCATCCTTACTTCCCCTCTAGCCCTAGAGAAAAAAAGCAGCTCTTTGTTCTGCGTGCTTTGCTCATGATCCCTGGGGATTTGCTCTCAAGTGTGGAGGAGATAACAGGGTGACAAATGGGCTGGCACGCAGGCAAGCCACTGGCAGCAGGCTGCTGTAGAACAGTGGCCTCGGGGTTCATGCTGGTTGACTGAGAAGTGAGCCAGGATGGGTTCCATCTGCCTACCCCTCCTCGGCCCACACCCCATGCATCGGGTCCCAAGGGTCCCATCTGCCACACTTCTGGGCCACCTTTTAAGCACTCCTCCCAAATTACCAAAGCTATTTATTATTATTATTACCAACTAATTTAGACATATACTCATTAACGAAAACAACACTCACTTCCTATTGAGTACTTAGTCTATGCAGGTACCATATAAACTTTCTACAGCTAGGTTTACTCAGGGGCCCTGCTTTGTATTAACTGCTCTACATGTATGTAATAGTGCCCTCAGGAACCCATGCCTTCAGTACTAGTATTATCCTAATCTGATGGATGAGAAAACAGAGACTAGAAAAGTTAACAACACATCCAAGGTCACACAGCTGGGCAGGTCTGTGTGACTCCAAGCCAGGTTCATTGTCACTGGCTCCCCTGGCTCTCCCTATCTTGCAGCCCCCCTGCAAGACTGTATTATGATCCCAATTCCTCAGGTGCAGAAATAGAAACTCTAAGAAGCCACAGTCTAGGTCCAAGTTCAAACAGCTGATAAGTGGTGGTGCTTACAGCGCTCTGTTAGAACCACCACCATGTGGAGATACCGGAAGCTACCCTGTCCTCATGTGAAAGCACACATGTTTCTAGATAACATCAGAACCTGGGGTCCTAGACTGCAGGGCTGGGCTTCCCGGCAAGTGGCAAGAGAGATTTTAGTCTGACACTATGTCTTATGACTGATCTGAAAGCAGAGCCTGAGACAAGGATTCTTGTGCAAGTGAGTTATTGAGGGAGCGGGCCAAGGAGAAATCTGGAAGGATCAGGGGAGATGAATGGGGCAGAGGAAGAAGGTGCCGGTTCAGCTGAAGTCTGGCCTCAGCCTCATCCCACAGGGAGTTCTGGAGCATGAATGGTACCACAGGGGTTCTCGCATCTTGAAGCAAGGGGCCAGGCCATGATGCCCTGTATCTGTCAGTCATTGGCTATGGGTTGTCCTACGTGGGGCTGTGGGGAGCATCTCTGGACCAAGTAGCAATTTTCCAGAGAATGGTGCAACTTAGAGCTCTAGCGGTCAACACTCAAAGCAGCTGGGGGCTGTTGTCCCATTGTTAGAAGGACCTTGGCAGGGCACCACTGGCATCTACTATAAGTGGGTGACCCTGGAGGCCCAGGCTTTACTAACTGGCTCTGCAACTCCTGGAAAACCGCATCCCCTTCCCTTTTCTACCCTTCTCCCTGTCTTCCTCTCTTCCTTCTGGACCTCCTCCTTTGTCACCCTCCAGCACTGGCTGGGCTGGGCTTGGCCTGAGCTTCTGGCTCCTGTATCAGACCATCAGCAATAACAGCCAGAGTTGAAGACTCTAGGAAGTGCCCCACTGTGGCCTCTTCCAGCTTAGACCTGTTCCCCCTCAAGCCCCATCCTGTGGCCTGCCTCTGAGGGGATTCCCAGTGATGTGATCAGGAAGGCAGGGCAGGGAAAGAGCCAAGAGCCAGGCCTGGGGATTAGTGAATGAGGGGAGAGGCTGAGAGCCAGGCAGCTCCTCCCCACCAGCCGGTACCGCAGCCCCCAACAGGGCGAGCAGCTGCCCTCCCGAGAGCCACCCAAATGGGCCCACTGCCTGATACCTGATTGCCAGGAGATGAGCTGGCCAGGTCAGTGCCTGGAGTCATTTTTAGAGCCTCCGGAGGGTCCTGATTCTATACACAGAAACATCCTCTTCCACTCTGCTGCCATTCATTCATTTATTCATTCATTCAACAATGACTGAGTCCATATGAAAGCTGGGAAAATCTGAACAAAAGAGACGGATCCCTGCTTCCATTCCAGCAGGGGTGACAAAGAAATGAGTGTATCAGGGTCACAGAGCACTCAGAGAGATGCACAAGGAATATGCAGTTTCTTTGCTTCCCATAACCAATGCAATCATCCTCCCACCCTGCTAGCAGGCAGGGACAGGAATGGGGGAACACAATTTAAAATTGCCCATTTATGGCACCACCATGCGGTTTCACTTAAGAAGGGCAGTTTGGGAAGATTTGGTTTCTTTTGTCCAGAACAGTACCTGAGTGTGAGTGTAACTACTGGTGGAAGGTGGAAGGTGGAGGTCACTTGGAGAAACACTGAGTCCTCCCCGCTGGCCACTGGTCCAGAAGGGCTGGCCTTGTCTCTGCCTGTCTGGACTGCACAGTTGCACCTGGTCATATCTGGGGTGCGGCAGCTACTCTTGGGTGCCCCCCACCCCCCTCCCTGGCCAGGGTTCCCACCTTGCAGCTGCTGCAGGTGTCGGCCGCTCACTTGTCACACCTGTATCCTTCTCTAGGGGATTGCCCTTGGCGGAAGGGAGGTGCCCCTCACTTTGGGAGACGGACCCTGGCCGATGCCTACCTCTCCGGGGTCACCCCACCATACACTCCACCCACTTTATGCTCCAGTCCCGCTGACCTTCTTACAGTTTCTCCACCACAGAACCCCTCTAGCCTTTGCGTGCTGGGATTTAAGTTTCAGGCGTGCTCACTACCTCCCTTCACCTAATTCACTCTCAGGATGGATTTCCCATAAATGTCAGGTATTTACAGGACTTTTGTTACACACTCACTTTGCACTTCTGTGTTCAACTGTGTGGTTTGATCAATGTCTGCCTCCCTACCTTGACTTTAAACTCCTGAGGAAAGGAACTGTTTATGTTTTGCTAACCATTGAATCCCCAGGGCCTAGTACAGTGCCTGGCACAAAGTAGATGGTTAGTCAATCTTTTTTTTTTTTTTTTTTGATGGCATGAACAAATTAAATTTTAAATGAATCCATTAATAAAAGGAATGCAGCCCTTATCTTTGAGTATTTCATTCTGACATTTCTGCCGCCTCCTGGGAAATCCTGGAAGTAGGACACTCCTCCTTCAGGGACCCTTTTCCCAGCCTTGGTGAAAGGTTCCAAATTCCTGGCCACCAGGAAGTCCCATGCTGGCAGGAAACGGAGTAGGTTTGTTTGCAAATTGAGCCCAGGGCTCCCTGCCAGGTCCCTGAGCAGAGGCCAAGGCAGCCTCACACGGAGGCCACAGGGCATCCAGATTTGGATTCATCTGCAGCTATCCTTCCCTTTGCCCTCCTAGCCAGAGTATTGCCTTTCTCTAGTTCCTCCAATCGTCCCTTTGGGAATCCTGTCCCACCTTCTGAAAAGAGGGACTACCAGCTCCTAGCTCAGCTCAGAGAATATGAAGGGACGCTTCTAGATTCACAAAGCAAATTGGTGGATCCAGAATCCAGTTATTCTGAGATCCCACCCAATGATAAAGAGAAGAAAAGCAGCCAATATCTACCACTCTGTGCCAGCCACTGTACTGAGTAATTTACATACATTATTTTACCGACATGTTACAGCAGTCCTTCTACATGGGTTCTATTACAGTCTCTATTTCATAGAAAGCAAAACTGAAGCTTGGAGAGGTCAGAGAGAGCCTAGAACTCATTCTACTAGATCAGGGGTCAGTAAACTATGTCCCATAGGCCAAATCCACCTCACCACATGTTTTTGTAAATAAAGTTTTATAGCACAAAAACAGACACATCGACCAATGGAATAGAATAGAAACCCCAGAACTAGACCCCACAAAAGTATGACCAACTAATCTTTGACAAACCAGGAAAGAATATCCAATGGAAAAAAGTCTCTTTAACAAATGGTGCTGGGAGAACTGGACAGCAACATGCAGAAGGATGAAACTAGACCACTTTCTCACACCATTCACAAAAACAAACTCAAAATGGATAAAGGACCTGAATGTGAGACAGGAAACCATCAAAACCCTAGAGGAGAAAGCAGAGAAAAACCCCTCTGACCTCAGCCGCAGCAATTTCTTACTTGACACATCCCCAAAGACAAGGGAATTAAAAGCAAAAATGAACTACTGGGACCTTATGAAGATAAAAAGCTTCTGCACAGCAAAGGAAACAATCAACAAAACTAAAAGGCAACCCACGGAATGGGAAAAGATATTTGCAAATGACATAGCAGACAAAGGGCTAGTATCCAAAATCTATAAAGAGCTCACCAAACTCCACACCGGAAAAACAAATAACCCAGTGAAGAAATGGGCAGAAAACATGAATAGACACTTCTCTAAAGAAGACATCCGGAGGGCCAACAGGCACATGAAAAGATGCTCAACGTCGCTCCTCATCAGAGAAATACAAATCAAAACCACACTCAGATATCACCTTACGCCAGTCAGAGTGGCCAAAATGAACAAATCAGGAGACTATAGATGCTGGAGAGGATGTGGAGAAACGGGAACCCTCTTGCACTGTTGATGGGAATGCAAACTGGTGCAGCCACTCTGGAAAACAGTGTGGAGGTTCCTCAAAAAATTAAAAATAGACCTACCCTATGATCCAGCAGTAGCACTGCTAGGAATTTATCCAAGGGATACAGGAGTACTGATGCATAGGGGCACTTGGACCCCAATGTTTATAGCAGCACTCTCAACGATAGCCAAATTATGGAAAGAGCCTAAATGTCCATCAACTGACAAATGGATAAAGAAATTGTGGTTTATATATGCAATGGAATACTACATGGCAATGAGAAAGAATGAAATAAGGTCTTTTGTAGCAACATGGATGGAACTGGACAGTGTTATGCTAAGTGAAATAAGTCATACAGAGAAGGACAGATTCGATATGTTTTCACTCCTATGTGGATCCTGAGAAACTTAACAGAAGACCATGGGGGAGGGGAAGGAAAAAAATGGTTAGAGCAGGAGGGAGCCAAAACATAAGAGACTCCTAAAAACTGAGAACAAACTGAGGGTTGATGGGGGGTGGGAGGGAGGGGAAGGTGGGTGATGGGTATTGAGGAGGGCACCTGTTGGGATGAGCAGTGGGTGTTGTATGGAAACCAATTTGACAACAAATTTCATAATAAAAAAAAATTAAAAATAACATAAATAAAGTTTTATTGAAACAGAGTCATGTTCATTTGTTTGCATATTGTCTGTAGCTGCTTTTGTGCCATAGTGGCAGAGTTGAGCAGTTGAGACAGAGACCCTCTGGCCTGCAAAGCCGCCCAGAATTTACTAATGGCCTTAAAAAAAAAGTTTACAAAACAAAAACAAAAACATTGTCAACCCCTGTTCTAGATGACACTCCTCACGCATCCCACTCTGTGTTTTACGTGTGGATTCATTGGTCAGAGTGTTTTTTACTCAGTTTTACAGCAAACATGTCCCACTGCCTGTTTGAGTTTTCCACCTTGAGCACCCAATTAATGCCACCATGCCCCCACCTCTAAGAGAAAAATCCCCCTCCCTGTCCTGTCGCCACTTCCTGCCCCCAGCTGGACGATGGGACAGCAACCTATGATCTGAACAGGCCAACAGAAAAAGATGGGCTAGACCAATCACATTCTTCTCTTGGGAATTTGGTATAGGGAAACAGAGAGGCTATCAGGAGAAATGGTAGCTATGACTCCTGAGGACAAATTGACGCTTGGGTGGCTACGATAGGCGAGGAGGAGGCAAGGTTGGGAAGATGCTTGGTGTGGAAGAGAAGAAACTGTCCAAATGGAGACAAAATCTATGAAAGAGTGGCCCTGCTACCCTAAGAAAACAAGAAAGAGAGAAGCCTCTGTTCTTAAAGTTTCCCCAAGCTCAGCTTCCATTAGAACAATTGCCCTCTTCTTGGATTAGGAGTTAGAACTTTTTGGTTGCAAATGAAACAAAATTCAAAATTCAACACAAATGGGCTTAAACATTAATGGGGGTATATCGATTCATACAACTGAGGAAGTCTAACAGTACTTCAGACTCAGCCTGATCCAACAGTTCAAATGATGTCACATGGGACCCTGATGTGAAGAACAAAGGCAAAAGAAGTGTTAAAAAAAAAAAAAAATGAAATCTCCTTACAACTTGCAACCCAGTGACAAACACTTGAGGCAGGCAGAGTGACCTTCCTCCAGGAACTCAACTACCTAAATGCGAATACTTTGCTGGAGGCAAAAAGCAACTGTAGCTTGACATTAGCCAGACCTCCAGGATCCTGTAAGTCTTCTTTAAAAACCCCTTTGGAAATTTCCTTTATGTCTATCACCCCCACGATGTATGTTAGCAATCATCCTTCAAACGTATGGCCCACTGGTATACATCTGAAGGGTCTCATTAACCTTATCTTAAATTTTTTTTTTTAACGTTTATTTATTTTTGAGACAGAGAGAGACAGAGCGTGAACAGGGGAGGGGCAGAGAGAGAGGGAGACACAGAATCTGAAACAGGCTCCAGGCTCTAAGCTGTCAGCACAGAGCCCGACGCGGGGCTCGAACTCATGGACCGCAAGATCATGACCTGAGCCAAAGTCGGACGCCCAACCGACTGAGCCACCCAGGCGCCCCCCATTAACCTTATCTTAACAGCAGCTAGCCCCTTAAGATCCTGGAAGCCTTGCTCCAAATTCCTTAGAGACTCATGCTACTCCTAAACCCCACTAACTAAAATATACATAATCAGTCACTCCTCACAATCCCAGTGCAACTTTCTGCACATAGGTCCTGTCGCCATGCTTTAATAAAACCACCTTTTTCGCACTGAAAAGGTCTCAAGAATTCTTCCTCGACCGTTCGCTCCCAGACCCCAACATCACATCAACCCAACTTCTAACAGTCTTTTTGCCCTGCCTTTTGCAATATGGGCTTCATCCTCGATCTCCACTCTATGCCCTTCCCCATCTTAGGCCACTCTAGATTCTTCACTCATGGTGTCAAGATGACTGCAGCAATTCCAGACCTCACTGCTTCGCACCAAAACATCTGCAAGTGGAGAGGGTATCCTTTCTGTAGCTCCTTCACATTCTGAGATACAATCTCTTGTTGCCTATCTCTGAACCAATCACTTTGGTCAGGGGGATTGCTACACTCATTGGATTAGATTTGCCAATTGCCTTCTACTTGCTCATCTATAACAACATTTGAGCGCTTACCATGTCCCAGGCCTTACATCACCCTTTACATGTGTTACTATGTTTAACACTCACAAAAGCCATACAAGTAATTTACCAGAATTATCCTCATTTTACCAGTGAGAAAATGAAAGCTCAGAGAGGGTAGACACCTGGCCCAGGATCACACAGCCATCACCTGGCAAAACTGCGGATTAGCAGCAGAACCAAAAAAAAAAAAAAAAAAAAAAAAAAAGCTGGGAGGGACCTATGGGATTCTGGAGCCGGAGGTCTCGGCCCCCATTCCCTACCAGTTGGGGGAGGGTGTCCCTCAACAGCCTCCAGCTCTTTTTATTCCACATCCTGTTGCCATTATGGTGACCCAAACCCCCTCGTCGGAGGGAAATGTTTTATCCATAGAATCTCAGGCTTCAGACCGAATTTACTCAAAAGTCCTGCTCCCACCTCTGGGTTCCTCCGGACTCTATTCTCCTCCACCTGATCCGTTTCCATGGAAACTGCTGGGCTCCCGCATCCCTTTTATCCTCCTTTCTGGGAAGCAAGGCCAGCTTTCCAGCACCCAGGTAGCCAGGCCTAACCATTATAAAGACCAAAGAAGCAATATCTGGAAGAAATATTTCTAGGCAGAGGGAGGAACCATATCAGGCTTGTGGTTTTCTCTTTGATGTGCTCCAAACTAACACCAGGTGCTCTGAGGAGCTCAGCCAATTACCTGGGCCCAGTGGGTGCTGGCTGCGAGTCTGTCATCTGTTCCCCAGCACCTCAGCACCTCTCAGTCAGCAGGCCTCTCTCCCTTCGGAAAGTGATTCTGGGGTCTGAGCAGAGGGCAAGTCGGGCAGGTCTTCTTGCCAATCCTTGGCATTAGGTTGCAGTACTCGGGGCACAGCTGGTGGGCTGGGGCTGCAAAAAGGAGAATGTTACCAGATTTTCCCCTTCTGGAGAAGGGAGGAGCCAGCCATCACCTTGAACCCATGGGCATCCTGGAAACAGCGGACATGGCATCACTCCTTGCTGCAGGGAGGCGCCCTGTGGCCAGGGTCTAGGAAGCACATTGCACACACCAGCCAGGGGCTTGGCACCTGGTCCCCAAGGACTCCATATGCCCTGGAAACAGGAAACTGAAAGAGCCAGAGCTTTTCAGGGTCCCACCCTGGCTGGGTCTCGGTTGGGTGTTAATCTCTCTGAGCTTTGGTTTCCTTACCTTTAAAATGGGCCTAATTCTCGCACTGCACATCTGCTAGGCTAGTTGCAAGGCCCAAACCAAACAAGACATACCAAAACCCTCTATAAAAGCATCTAAAGTAGCAAAACCTCAGACATCTAAAATGAATTACAAGAGTCTCAATTCATTGAGATATAAGCATCATCACTGCTTTCAAACACGCTCCTCGAATCTCTCTTCCCCATCCCTCAGCGATTTCCTGTTCTGAGTTCATGGTTTTCTGCTCAAGTTCAGTTACATAAACGTGGTCCAGTCTAGCCTAAAACTCCAGTCTTCTCCGATTCAAAGCTTCCCATCTGCCCCAATGCAGACTGGATGAGGGCTCTGGCTCCACCTGGGCTAAGAATGACGTGGCGAGGAGGGGGTGCTCTGAAACATCCCCTTGCCCGGAGAAGTTGGGGAGGAACTCTCCTCACCCATCTGGTCCCCGTGTGCTGGAACAGCTACTGCTGCTGGTGTCTGGGGAGTCAGAGGGTCTAGCACAGTAGAAAGAAGCTTTTCCTAGAGCGGCCTTCAGCTCCGCCCTGACTTCCTTCAACACCAAGGACTAACCGGCAGGTATCTGGCTTCCGCTCCTTCCTTAAACTCCATGCACCTTTCTCAGGAGGCACAGCACCCTCCAAAGGCTGCACAAAACAGGAATGGGGTGCAATCCTTCCAGGCACAGGACAGGACAGTGCGGGCCTTCAGGCAACCCTGAGTCAAAACGGCACCGCTTCTGCCTTCACATGGGTCCCAGGCTCCAGAATTCTACTCCGGGACCAGCTGGGCATGCCAGCATCCTCTTACTGCAGATGTCCCCCCATGACCTGGAGAGGTCTTCTGAAGACCCCCCAAAACACTTGGCCCCAGAGGAGCCACAAATGCTGCACTGCCCAAAGGCTAAGGCTCCGCCCACAAGCCCCCCCCATCCCACAGCCTTGTCTTCGAATAGCCCATGGCCTTGGGTGGAAGTGAAGGACAGGCTTAGCGAGTCCAGCAGACAGGAGGTGCCTGGATTCTGTGGGGTAACTTTACAAGTGGGGTACTTAGCCCCTTTTCAGAACAACAAGAAAAATTCCTCCCGACACCCTATGTTAATGTAATAACTACCTTCTAATTAAGCACATACCACCACCAGGATTCTTGCTAGCTAATGCCTTGACTACGTTATTTTTGGTCTTTACACTGACTTTGCGTGGCCAGTATCACTTTTATTACCTCTATTTTTCCTAAGGTTCAAAGAGGTTAAATGGCCTGCTCAAGGCCCTCAAAGTGGGTTTGACCCCACAGCTTTCTGACCCCAGAGCAGAGCTTATAAGTCCTAAACATCACTGCTCCTGCAGTACTTGGCTGGGGACAAAGGACAAAGGGACTTGCTTGGGTTTTACAGCCCTCTCTGTCTGAGATGGCCCAGGAATGGGCCTCTCAGAAAGACTCTAACCATGCATCTAAAATGAATGATGCAGGCTGTCCCAATGCAGAGCTGGAGGTCACCGGGGCCACACTACAGTCATACCCAGGACCTCCCCCGTCAAGCCAAAGTACCCCCCTCATACCCAATCCCCATCTCAGCAGCTCTGAAAAGTACAAAGCAGGAGATCCACTCTCTCTTCCTCACCAGGAAAACCAAAGCAACAAGGAGGTACCAGGGATGAGTTCTCTGACCCCACACATCTGGGAAAGGGGAGGAGCAGGAGGTGAGACAGAGGAGCCCAAGGGACAGCATCAAAGCTGGAAGGGGCTGAGCCTGGCCCCTGTGGGGCTGTACAGCACAGTGAAGAGCTCCTGCTTAGCCTTCCCCTTGGCCTCCCTCTGGGGTTGGCCCCTTCAGGAGCCGTTCACCACTCCAGAAGATGGATGCTGGCCAAAGAATATCTTGCCAAGCTAATCACAGCTGATCTCTGGCTCCATGAAGGGCAGTGGGAACATCAAGTCATTTAAATCTCAGAGCAATTCTAAGAAGTAAATACTCACATTCCCATTTTGCAGAAGAGAAAATTTGAGACACAGATAGGTTACATAATTTGCCCAAGGTCACACAGCTTATTCTAGGATTCAAACCCTGGGCACCCAGATTCTAGAGTGTCTGCTCCTAACCAATGAACAATCCTGCCCCCCCGGGGGCAGTACAAAAGAGACCCACGGGCTTTGGTGAACTTCTCAGCTCAGGACTCTCCTCTGGCACAAAGGCGAGGGGAATGCATACAGTCCTCAAAAGCTGGCTTTTTCTGATTCCTCTCTCCCAGTCTGTTCCTGCAAGAAACTCTGAACACATTTGCTCTGAGCGAAATCAAGTGGTGTGGGGACCTTCACTCTGTATTTCTCCTTCAGTCTCGCTCTAGGCTTGTCCCTCCCTCCAAGGGACAACCTTCCCCCTCTGTCTCCTCCTGGCTCCTCTGCCCCAGCGACCTCCTTTTGATTCTCACCTCCTTCTCTTTCGCTCTCCCTTCGGAAGGCAGTTCAGCTAACACTCATTAGTACGTGTTAATGAGCATCAATCCATTTCTCAGTCGCTCAGCAGGAGAGGGGAGAAAGGAGGGACTAGCAGCTGCTCCAGGGGTAATGGGTGCACAGGCCTGGGGGCTCAGGAGCTCAGGCTACTGGAGAGAGTGGGGAGGGAGCCTAGTGCCCAGCTTGGGGAGTCCTGTCTGCCGTTCTCAGGACTCTGCCCTCAGCAGCTGCTTCTGTTTTCTCTGAGACCAGCACAGAACATTCCTAGGTCAGCAATGGATATTCTCTGCCCACTGGCCTAGGCAAATTCCCATCATGTCCTTAGGTGGGTGCGGTTAAGACCCCGCACCAGGAGGTAGTTCTGCCACTCCTTGAAGAACTGTCTAAAAGCCCCCAGAGCCTGTCCAGGGGGAGGCAGGTAACCAGGGCACAGAGGGACTTGGGGAGGGCAACAACCAAGACCCCAGGGGGACAGTGGAAGCCCCTCCTCCACTCCATCTGGATCTTCCCTGGGTGTCCCTGATTCCAGCCGCTCCCCCCACCTCCAGAGCCTTGAGAATCCTTGGCTTCTCCCCAATATGGGCCCCATTTAGGGACCATGAGAGTGTGGGGAAAGAGCTGGGTTCAAATTCTAGCTCGGGCCCCTCTTTGCTGTACAAATCATGTAGTCATTTGAAGTCTCAAGTCCCCTCCTCGGAAAATTAGTCCCTGTTCTTCCTGTTGTGTAAGGGTCAGACGGGAGCAGGCATGAGAGACACCCAGTGAACCGTGAAGTGCAGATGCTATTTGTCAAGCTTACATTATTATTACTATTAGTGGTGCTGCGGCTACTACCCTTATTACTATTGCTACTGCTAGTAACAATACCTGGTAGCTGTGCTGAAGAAGGTCAGAGAGAGGCAAGAGCAGCCTCTCCCCGCTCTTTGCACCGAAGGGCCCCTGCTTCCCTGGCCTGGCGGCGAGCGGTCTTAGCGCCCACGTGCGCGTCCCCGGCGCTCCCCGCGCCGCGCGCCCACTGGCCGAACCGCTGCGCGGCCGCCGCCCGCCGAGACCCGGGCTGATTCTCTGAGCGCGCGCGCCCCCTGCTGGCGGCCGGGCGCGGGCGCAGCCTCCGGACTGTATATAAAGGCAGCGTGGCGCGCAGGACCTGGCCGAGTGCGGGAGCGGAGCCGGGCGCAGGGACAGCGCTGTGCGCCTGAGGTCTCCGAGCCGCTCGCCATGGCTAGCCCGCAGCAGCAGCCCCCTTACCTGCACCTGGCCGAGCTGACGGCGTCCCAGTTCCTGGAAATCTGGAAGCACTTTGACGCAGACGGTCAGTAGATCTCTCAACTTCTGTGCCCATTGGCCCCCAGGGAGCCTGCGGTGGAGGGGAAGGGGACTTTGCTGATGCGGGCAGGTGTACGTTGGTCCCTGGGGGTGTTTGGGTAGCAAAACCTTTTGAGGTCGGGGTCTGGAGTTTGGGAAACACCTGGCTGCTCTGGTGACAACTGTCAGCAACTTTTCTTCCCTGACACAGACGGCAGAGAGCCCACCAGCTTCTGCAGCCTCATTCTGGGCAAGTTGGAGCTTTCCCAGGGAGGAGGCCTGGGCCAGCAAGGCTCCCCATGATTCCCCCTGCCATCTTACCTTCCCCGCCTTTCTCTTCAAGGTAATGGCCTGCCTTCAGCTGCTGCAGCCACAGGTCTCAAAAGCCCACTCGTTTCTTTCTTGAGGTTCCCCTTTTGTTTAATACTAGGTTACCCCCCACCTCCCCCCCGACCCCCGTCACTGTCCTGGAGGCTGAGGCGAGCTGGGGGATACCGAAGGGAAACCCCTGGCCTCCCCAGAGTGATTGGCTGGGAGCGGGAGTGGAGAGTGACATCGGGGCCCTGAACACCCCTTGGGCTTCCTTTGCCCATTTCCCATCCTCCCTGGGCAGACGAGTCCCGTACACAGCAGCAGTAGGTGTGGTGGGGGCAGGGGTGAGGTACAAACCTGACATTCCCTCATGGTGATAATCCTGGGTGCTTTGGGGTGACACCATCTCTGGGTGGGGGAGGCACAATCTTAAATGCAACTGAGATATCGACTTACCCAGAAATCGAGGGCTGGACTGAATGACCTTTGGAGGTGGCTCTCAGCGCTGGCATTCTAAGAGTCTATGAATGGTCTGACTCCGGCATAAAGTGAGGCCCCCCTTCAGGAGCTTCTGATATCACTAGAAATGTTTTCTCCACCACTCCAAAAAAAATTAAGTGATCTGATTCCCTTCTCTGAATTCCCGGCTGGGGTTGGCATCCAAAATGTTCTGGCATCTCAGACCATTGGCAGGGTGGTGGCTCAGGGTGTTTATCCTGGGATTGACAGTGAGGGGGATGGGAACCAGAGAGAGGATCAGTCCCTGGTTCACTTAATTCTTCCCTCCTCCTTTCCTCACCTCCCTAGAGCATGAAAATGACAAAACAGAGGCCCTCCGCCCAGAGCGCTTGGAGAGGCAAAGGTTAATGTCCAGGGATGCTCATTAGTAAAGTTTTGTTTTCTTGGAGCCAAGCAAAGGACTGGGTGAGCAATACCTGGGCTAGGACAGTGATCTGCCTGTGAATTACTGAAGGAGGTGGGTAGACTGTTACATCTGTAAAATGGGGCTAAGGAGGGGTTGTACTTCCAATCTCCAGCTTGTGCCATAAAACTCCCTTGGTGAAAAGGGCTGTAAGGTGCAGCCTCTTAATATTCCAGATGACGTGCACCTTCCCTAAGGATCCTTCTGCCAGTTTATCTGCACCAGAGACTTTCAGGATTCAAGGAAAGTTACCAAGTGGCCAAGGTTACACCACCGGCCTCCTGCCAGATGAGTCAGCTATAATAAACAGAGGACTCCATAGATCTACTTCCCCCCTATGCTCGGGGGGACAGCCAATAGCACTCCCAATAATCAGGCGACTCCTTACATTTATCTGAGACCTCGTACTGTTCAATATACAATCACACCTTCTTGAGTCCCACACTGTGAGGCTGCTGGGCAGGTCGCGGTTCTCCTTGTGCGGACAAGGAACCAGACACAAGGCGTGAATTCTCTGAGGTTGTATAGCAAGGTAGTAGTGGGGCTGGTTCCTGGCCAGTGTTTATGCCCTACTTTTTGGACATGCGTTTGGGTTGGAAGAGGGTTTTTTCCATGATGATAGGTACAAGTTGCCCTCTCATTTGCCCACAGAAGAGCCTCCACAATCCGCAGGCTTGGAGGTGATGGACAGTTCCTTTAATCTCAGAAATGGGTCCTTGTCTGGGCTGGAGCATAGCTAAGGTAGCACTGGACACAATAGTCTTGAAAGGCCCCCAAAGCCATTGTGCCTCTGGCTGTCTCCTCCGAAATGAAAGGGGAGCTAAATGCTTGCTTCTTGGTTCCTTGTCCACCAGACACCCCGTTGCCCTCTCTGGTCATGGCCTCAGGGAATTCCCAAGAAAGGGCTGCAGACCTAACAGAGAAAGAAGACAAAAGGGCTTAAAATGCCAGAGATGGCTCAGAGGTGCTTTAGAAAAATGAGGATACGGTCAAGTTAGCATTCTACTAAAGAACCCAGAATTATTAGGCTGTGGGCTGCCTTGCTCCATACCTTCCTTACCCTACCTGTCCCGCATACCGAAAGGCTACTGGGGAGGCCCCAGTAGCTCCCTGCACTATCTGCTCCCCCACCAGCACCCCGCTTGCTAAGTCTGGCTTCTGTTTTCATCTGGGGGTTTCTTCCTGATACAGAGTCCCCTGCCACTCACAAACTTAAAGAGCTCTGGCAGGCCTCTCTTTTGCAGCTCACAGGTCCCTGGAGCCCAGTTAGGCACAGCCACCAGGGGTAGGGAGCCACCGCCCCACTCCTCCTGGACCCCCTAGGAAACAAAGACAAGGAGATCTAGGAGAAGCTGAATGCCAAAGAGAGTGGAGATGATGTGGGGGGCTCTGACTCTAATTCAGCCTATTCCTAACCAGGAGAAAGAGTCATCCTGGTGACTTTGCCCTAAGAGTTAGAGTCTTTTCAAAATCATCATCAGTCTCATGGTGGAGGAAGGAAGGAGTGGGTGTTTGGAGAGAGAGAAATTGGGACTCAGAGAGTCAAAGTTCTTTGTACAAGATCACACAGCAAAGTTGGGGGCGGGGGCCAGGAATCCTGTACCATCCCTGAACCCTTCCTCCTCAGTCACCCAAGTTCACGCATTTGGGGGAGATTCAGATGTCATCTCTCAAAGGCAGAGGTAGGAAAGACAGTAGCCAGGCACACCGTATGGCCCACGTGCCACTTCCACGCTCTGAGTGACCCTTCCATGGCCCTGTATATCTGAGTCCACTGCCCTGTTGTTACCTGCTCACTTCTTTGTCAGGAATATCCTCACTCTGCAAGATCCAAGCAGCTGAGTGGTTCTGATCAGACAGGCCACCAGCCTCCTGTTCTGCTAGTGGGAATTTCCATGGAGAACCAAGTCGTGGCCCTAAAGGGAAACACCTTAGCTTTCAGAAGCAACTGAAATCATAGGGATAAGATGGATTCTCTCCCAGAGGCCAGCAGACATCCCAGATCCAAGTAGAGAATCCCACTCACCCTAGGAATCTATCTGACATAGGTACACTTGTACCTATGCAAAAAGTGGTATGAGAAGGAGTCTCTTACTGAGTTCTTTGGAATACTGAAAATTTGAGGGGGAATGTGCTTCATTAGTGAGGAGAAAAATGAATTGCGCCAGTCTTTAGAGCAGAATATTATACAACCAAGCAGAGTGAGGTGGGTCTTTTGTACTGCTGTGGGAAAATGTCCAAGATGTACTATTAAGATTTTTTTTATGGGGCACCTGGGTGGCTCAGTTGGTAAGGCGTCCAACTTCGATTCAGATCATGATCTCATGGTGTGTGAGTTCAAGCCCCATGTCAGGCTGTGTGCTGACAACTCAAAGCCTGGAGCCTGCTTCAGATTCTGTGTCTCCCTCTCTCTCTGCTCTTCCCCCACTCTCTCTCTCTCTCTCTCTTTCTCTCTCTCTCTCTCTCTCTCTCACACACACACACACACACACACACACACATAAACATTTTAAACATGTAAAAAGAAAGATTTTTTAAATGGTAGCTGGATGATTATAGTATGACCCCATTTTCATTATTCATGAGGCAAGTTGCTGGAAGATACTTGACAGAATATAACATAGACAATAGAGAACAGTGGTTCTCTCTACAGACTGGCTGAGATAAAATTAAAAGGCATTTGCTTTTACTAAGTTAATTTCTGTCATGTTTGAAAACTGTGTAAGAGCTTGTGTTTCTTGTGTTCATCTGCCAAACAGTAAAGATGTAAAAAGTTATTTATCTCCAGTTGTGGGAATCTTCCCAGACTCTTCTGGGCATTCGTCTGCCTCCAGATGGCCCTGGTGACACGGGGTGGTTCTCAAAGCCTCTTGCAGAGAGGAAGCTGTGTTCCCTATCTGTGTGGGCCTGCAGACCTTTGAAAATTAGGGAGAGGGAGGCCCTGCCCTTTCTTCCCTGCTCTGCCCTCCTACACCCAATGGGAGTGACAGAAACATCCCTAAAACACACGCACCGCGAACACCCTCCAACCCGAGCGCCCAGGCAGGCTCTGCCAGAGTGTGGGTCACTGCTAAGTTTGTGACCTGCAGGGAGCTAAGCCATAGGGCCTCACCCAGGTGGAGAGAGAGGACTGGGCCACTCGCAATGAAATACTAAATGAAGGCTCCTGGAACAGTGAAAAAAGATACTTTTTTTTCCCAAACAGGGTTACAGAATATCCGGTATATATTATTTACACAAATACTACAACATTTACAATGCACTATAACTGTGCTATTCATAAGGTGACTATAGGACTCATAAAAACGACTTCTTGGCACAAAAAAGTCAGAGGCATCTGGTGCAGGGAGCCAAGTTCAGAGTTATCTGAGGGAGGCTTTCTTTTACCCGTCAAGCGAATCTCTGTCAGGTCCATGTGTCCATCTGGGAGAGCAGAGCATAGATTTGGGGTTTGTGATGGCAGGATGTGGGGTTCTTTGGAAGTAGCCTCCTGTCCCATCCAGAGTAAGCCCTAGGAATCAGTCCCCCGCTCTGCTTCACCCCTCAACTCCCAAATGCTTTTCTAACAGTGCCCTTTGGTATGGAGTGTTCACGGCGTGCTGGGCGGCCCTGAGCTGGTGGCCTCCATGTGTGCCCCAGGCCCAGCAGCCTGCCTCCGGGGGGTGATTGCACCAGCCAGGGAGGCACTGGGGCTCCCCAGGGAGGCAGCCCTGAGACCCGTTTTGACAAACAAAACGCTTGAGCCCGCCTCGCCAGGGCAGCCACCAGCCCAGGGAGCCTACGTCCCTGCCCGCTCACCCTGTTTATTCCCCTTTAGACTCCAGTGGCTGCACTCGCTGAGCCCCTGAGGGAGGTTTCCAAGGCTAAGAAGACCCCTCCGGGAAATCTCTTCTAACACCTGGGGAGCCAGAATTACTAGAGCAGGCGCGAGGCTCTTCAAAAACAGTGCCTCTCCCTGGTGGCTCTCCTGGCCAACGGCATCCCATGCCCTCCTTTGCCCAGCCAGGCCCATCTGGGGCCTCTGGCTTCGGCCCTCCCCCGCTCCTCCCTGGCTCTCTACTGTCCTCCCTCCTCTCTCGCCCAATCTGCCCATCCTTCTGACCTCCCCCATGCCTGGGAATCGGCCCAGCGTTAGGCTGCCAGATGTCCACAGGTTCAGGGGACCCAGCCCAGCCCCAGAACCACTCTTCCAGAAGTGGCGCAGCCCAGAAACAGATTCAAAGTCGTGTCTGAACATTCATCCAGTAGCTGTTTGCACTGTGTTTTTTCACCCCTAGAAGTCACTGAGGTGACTGACAAAGAGAGAAGACAAATGCAGGTTTGGACAGAGGTCGTCCCTGGGATGAATAGGACACCAGGCTCTATGCTGTGACTCATCTCTTTCCCTCTCTCTAGCATCCTTACCTGTCTGCTTACCTGGCCGAGTCCTGAAGACCAACCAGCAGGGGTGGGGAGTAGGACCCTCTTTGTAAATGGTTCACACCATGAAAAGTAATATTAGTATCAGGGCAGGATCTCAGGAAGCCAATTTCTAGCCCCAAAGGGTGGTGTTTGACTGTCTCAAAGGGTGCTTAGTCTGGGAGGTACAGGGCTGTTTGCCTTGCCATAAATTCGAACCCCAGACAAACAACCAAGTGGCTTGGCCTCATGAACACTTTCTTAACGAGGAGTCTGAAACTTCGTAACTCCTGTCCTCAATTTCTCTAACCTGTGCATCACAGAGAGACACAGACAGTAGTTCTCAAACTTGAGCATGTAGGAGGGCTTGTTAAAACACAGATGTCTGGACCTCACTCCCAATGCTTCCGCCTCAGTGGGTCTTGGATAGTGCCTGGGATTCTGCATTTCTAACAAGCTCCCAGGCAATTCCAATGCTACTGTTCCACAGACCACAATTTGAACAGCAGGCCCTTATACTCCAGACCTACTAAATTGGACTCTCCATTTTAATAAGATCCCCAGGCAATTCTTGCACACCTTAACATTTGAGACTCACTGCTCTAAAGCAGTCCTTAACCCTGACTGCACGTTCAGATCACAGAGAGAGCTTTGAAAACATGCCCACAAGAAGTCCCCATCCCATCAATTAAATCAGAAGCTTGGGGCGAGGGGGGGGGGGGGGGGGGGGGGAGGGGAGAATCAGGCAATGGTGTTGTTTTAAAAGCTTCCCAGGTGACTCTAATACACCTCCTGGGCTGAGAACCAATGCTCTAAACTCTGAGCTGAAGAGTTTACAGCCATGGACTGGTTCAGAAGTCAGAGTATAAAAATGATGCTTTCCAATTGTATGAGATTTTACATTTTCCAGAATGCTCTCACAACATTACCTTGTGTGGCTCTCACAACAGCTCTATAAAGTAGAAAGGGCATACATAGTTATACCAATTTTAGAGATCAAGAAATTGAGGCTCGGAGCCACAGAGCTGGTGGCTGTTACCTCTTACTCCAATTTCCCTTGCCTGTTCAGGTCTTAGAAACTCCGGATGTACACACAAGTCTCAGTGAGAAACAAGTCGGCCTCTTTCCAGCATGGGGCAGAGCAACCTTTGGTCAAGGCTTTCCAGTGTCTGTGATCAGCTTCATTGTAAAACAGTTTTGTCTCACTTTAAATTTGTGGAAATTGAGGTTAGGCATCCGACTTCAGCTCAGGTCATGATCTCGCAGTTTGGGAGTTCAAGCCCCACGTCGGGCTCTGTGCTGACAGCTCAGAGCCTGGAGCCTGCTTCAGATTCTGTGTCTCCCTCTCTCTCTGCCCTTCCTCTGCTAATGCTCTGTCTCTCTCTCTCTCTCACTCTCAGATATAAACATTAAAAATAAATAAATAAATAAATAAATAAATAAATAAATAAATTTGGGGAAATTGAGGCATGGTGGTGAAGAATGGTAGCAAGAGTACAATAAGGAAAGAGGCAGGGTCCCTGACTCCCACCCAGCCCCTTCCTAACATTCACAGGAAGTGGTTTGATAGGAAGGTGAGGAGTAGCAGTTGCTATGGTAACCACATTCTTGTCAATGCCCATCCACATGAGATTTTTGAGATTTTTGTGGTGGCTGGTCACCCCATGCCCTGATAAGAGGGTCATAGAAAAAGCAATGCATTTGTCTAGTGCTAGAGTCCTCCCTGGAAGGATGTTGGCCAGCCAGACAGACAGTAGCTGCCGCCTGGGTGATGGACGGAGGCGGCTCTGAGGGAGATCAAGTAGCAAAGGCCTTTCCCCCCCAAAAATGGAGGATGCTCCTTCCAGGCCCACAGCCCCTGCCTCCCTATCCCATCTCTGCTCTTCTCCCTCCACCTTCAGCTGGTAGATCCTGGCCATTCTTGTTTGGCTGCCTCACCCCACTAGACCATTAAATGCTCCCTGGGAACGAGCCCACATCTAGAATTATCTACAGCTCCCTGAGCACCGGGCACAAAGTTGAACTGTTGTTTACTTCAGACAATATATGTTTGTTGAATTGAAGCACCTTTTGTCCCTTTGCTGGGTGCACAGAGAGGAAGCGGTGGTGGGATATTCAGCAGGGTGAGAGGGGCTTGCCAGCCTCTGGGACAGTCCTGCTGCCCACGCTGTGCAAGGTGGATCCAGGGAGGGGACTGGTTTCTACCGTGGCACTATCCTGGCTCCTCTCCGTGTCTGATTTTACGCCTCCCTTTGTCCTCCCTGCCCAGTAGCTGGGGCTTCTCAGAGAGGCCTTCCCTGCCCACCCTATCAAGCAGCCCTGGCAGGTCCATCTCTGTTCTGTTGCCTCATCATTCCTTCTCCTTGCTGTCCATCTGCCCCTCCCTTATCCCCACCCAGTTAGAACATAAGCCCCATCACGGCACACCTTGTCTACCTCACTTTTACATCCCTGGTGCCTAGCATACAGCAGGCACAAAGTGGATGCTCAATAAATGTTGAGTGAATGAATGAGTGAATGAATAAAACCTAGATCAGGAATTAGGATACTCCAATTCTGGTCCTGCCTTGCTGTGTGTTCCTGAACAGATTGCTTACCTTCTCTGTGCCTCAAATTTCTTTGTCACAAGAAGAGGATTCTGTTCTGCCCTGTTGTGATCCTGTGTGTCTGAAAGGATTGTGACAGCTTGGAAGACTGGAGCTAGATCTTGTACATCGTCATACCCCCACATGGTAACCTACACAGGGCCTTACACATAGTGAGGCTTCAAATGATCTGCTGCAGCAAAGAGAGAAGCAGATGTGCTTTGATCGATTAAAAGTGTTGTATCTGTGAGGAGTAACTGATATTCACAAGTGTCCGTGCTCTCCTGCTGGGCTAGGCGCTGGCTGATTGTCTGGTTCTTAAGGTTGTTAAACCACCTTAAAACTTTTCTAGAACAAGAATAAACACAAATACACGTATGCTTTGTAAATTTCAGAGACACCCCAAGGAAAAGGCGGGTCACACAGGTCTGCACCTTGATGCTTTTCTTCTTCCCGTTCAGATTGCTCAGTGGGACATGGCTCAGTGCTGGCCTCATGTGCTTCGGCCTCCCTCTGCACCCCAAACTTTACTAGCCAAAGCAAGCAGCCCAAAGCCAAGGTGTTCCCCAGCCTGGGCAGCCAGCAGAAACACCGCCATGATGGTAACGACCACTGGCATCTCGGAGGCTCATTGTGGGCCAACACATTATCTGTGTTATTATTCCGTGGGTCTTCACTGCCAACCGTGTGAGGAAGGCACCCTCATTAGCCCCGTTTTATAGGTGAGGAAACTGAGGTTCGGAGAGGCGACACCCCAGAGTGAACCGGTGAGTGGTAGAGCCAGGAAGATAACTGGGTGTGGGTGCCTCCACGAGAAGTGCGAATGACCGCCCCCACCCCCGCCCCACCCCTCCACGGCAGGTTCGGGAGCCAGCGGAGAAATGACAGTGCGTTGCTGCCACCATGCAAAGCAGGAGCAATGGTGGTGAGGGGTGCTGTTCAGAGCTCAGTGGCAGCTGCTCCTTCAAATCCATTCTCCTGCATCTGGGGCTGACCCCTTCAAGTCCACGTCCACCTCCTCCTAATACACTCACAGAACAGACTCACACTCCCTCCTTCATGCGTCTGTCCCACCCCGCCTTGAGGCCCACCTCTGGGGCCTCTGCCGGTTTGAACCCCAATACGTGCTCACAGTGCCGGCTCTGAGCCCCACTCCAACCCAGCCCCAGGCTTCTGGAAGCTGTGCCTGGGCCCAGAATTCATCTCAGCTTTCCGCCTCAGAAATGGGGGAATAGCCAGACCACTGCAAGGAGTACCGAGGAAGAGAAAAATTGCTTGTTCCTTCAACTCAGAGTTCTCATCAACTAGACTGCCTTCTTGCCAAGAAAGCCCTTGGACCTTCCCTCATTCCCCCTCTCCAGCTGGCCTCACAAGCCATTAGACACGCACACTCATGAGATTCCAACTCTCCCAAGAACGATGACCACTGTATGCTCTGTGAAAAAAGGAAATTCAGGTCTTCCTTCCCCACACCCTAATTACAATCACATCTCCCCACCCCAGACAAAAGTACATCATTTATCTCCCCCCTGTTCTCTGCATGCAATGTGTATTGTGGCGTCTTCTCCACTAGAGGGCTCCTCTCTGGTTATTTACTGGGAATGGAAATTCTCAGGGGATGGGGGGAGGGGGGAAGTTAAGGGGGAGAAAGACCCTCCCCACACATACCCCATCCCCAAAGGCCAGGATAAATACTCCCTTTTTTATTTTCTTTGTGCCGTTCGTAATTCCAATGCCCTTGAAGAAAAGCTACCAGTTGACTATTCTCTGTAAGGACCGTGCTCAATTGTTTTAGATCAGATTTGAAACCTGACTTTAGGCCAGTGGTTTCCAAACATGACTGCACATGGAAATCACCTGGGAAGCTTTTTTCAGAAAAAATCATGATGCTTAGTTCATACCCCAAACCAATGACATCAGCATGTCTGAGGGTAGGAGCCAGATGTCCATGTATTTTTTTTTAAATCCCAGGAGAGTCCAGTTTGCAGGAGTGTGGGGAGCACTGCCCTAGACCTGTCTGATTTCCCAGCCACAAATGCCTCCTCTCAATCACAGCAGAGACTAATGATCATGGCCATGGACTCAGCTAACCCGGTCTCTGGGCTATCTGGATTCAAGACTTGAGAGCCTAAAGGGTCTCTCGCCTGTCCTGATCTTAAAAGTCAGGCCCTGACCTTGGGGCCCGGTCCAGATAATTGCAGTTTTCACCCAGATTCTTATACACAGGTTCTAGTAATTGAACTCAAACAACAGCAGCATTTACCGTCCACTCAATGGGTTGGATGATGGGCTTTACATACAAAATCCCATTTAATTGTAATTACTCATTTTGCACATGAGGCAGGTGAAATGCCTTTCCACAGTCCTGCAGGTAATAAGTGCAGAACAGGGCTTTACTCTGTGCTCACAGACCTCATGGCCTCTGCTCATTGCCTTGCAGTGGGTTGTCTCCCCTACACGTAATCCCGGTGACCAAGGTGCCCCCAGCCCAAAGGACAGATGTCCTGCCTTTCTCCTCCCACTTTTCCTCTCTGTGTTAGTTTCCTGAAGCTGCTGTAACAAAGTACCACAAACTGGATGGCTTAAAACAACAGAATTTTTTTTCCCCTTACAGTTCCAGAGGCTGGAAGTCCAAAATTAAGGTGTTGGCAGGATGGCTTCCTTCCAGAGGCTCTAAGGGACAGTCCTTCCGTGTCTGTCTCCTAGCTCTTGGTGGTCACCAGCAATCCATGGCATTCCTTAGCCTGGAGATACATCACTCCAGTTTTTGTCTCTGTCTTTACGTAGTCTTCTTCCCTGTGTGTCTCTTTGTGTCTTCACATGGCCTCCTATAAGGACACCAGTCATTGGATTAGGGCCTACCCTAATCTAGTATGACCTCATCTTAATTGGACATGGTTTTGGGGGGAGGGGAGAACACTTTTTTTTTTAATGTTTATTTACCTTTGAGAGAGAGAGAGAGAGAGAGAGAGAGAGACGCAGGGGAGGGGCAGAGAGAGAGGGAGACACAGAATCTGAAGCAGGCTCCATGCTCTCAGAGCCTGACATGGGGCTCGAACTCACAAACCATGAGATCATGACCTGAGCTCAAGTCAGATGCTTAACTGACTGACCCACCCAGGCGCCCCAGGGAGAACACTTTTTTTTGAGGGGGGTGGTACAAGTGAGCAAGGAGCGGAGAGAGAGGCTCGAGAGAGAATCCCACAAGGTACAGACAGAGACAGAGACAGAGGGAGAAAGAGAAGCAAGGCTCACCCAAAGTGGGACTTGTGTTTTACCTGAAGTGGGGCTCATGCTCACCCGATGCAGGGCTCCAGCTCACCCAAAGCAGGACTTGAATTCACAAACTGCGAGATCATGACCTGAGCCGAGGTCAGATGCTTAACTGAGCCCCCCAGGCACCCAGTGTGGAAACATTCTTCGACTCAGTACATCCTCCTACTCCAGAGCCCCAAATTCTGCCTCGGACCTCACTCACCCTTGTGACCAGGGCCTACCACCTGCTGACAAACCCAGATGCTGATACCTTTTGTCCCCTGTTGGATTCTAGCTCCTGCTGCTTGCCCAGCCAGTTACGGACAGTTCCCAGCTCTGCTCACTTCTACCGGCTTGGCCCAGATGGTGGTCCCTCCCAGTGTTCTCCGACTACTGAATGTACACCCCCAAAGATACACAGCTATTAATCTTGCAGCTGTATCAGTTGCAAACACCCTGAGGGCAGGACCCACATCCCTAACACTACACAGTCCAAGGCTAACCCAGACACCTGCTTGTTGACCAGTGAGGAGAAGTTCTCCACGAAGCCCCTCACTTCCCCATCACCCCCACCCCCATCAGTCTCACTATTTAGCTCTGAGGTCAATTGCTTTGTTCTTTGCTTTCTTCACAGGAAATGGGTATATTGAAGGTAAAGAGCTAGAAAACTTTTTCCAAGAGCTGGAGAAGGCAAGAAAAGGCTCTGGAATGGTAAGACCAGTACTCTGTCCCATTGTTTGATTTTTCTATCATCTAGCCCATGGCTTTGAGCATTGTCTGTCCCAAGTTCTGTATCTCTTAAGCCGGCCTGACATCTCTGGTTTTGACCTTCCAAGTTTTTCTTTTATTTGTAAGGATTTTTTTTTTTTAACTGGAATCATCCCTTGAAAAGAGAGCCTTGCTTCAATATCTTTGGGTGTCTGGGATTGAGGGGTGTTCATGAATGGATACTAGGGGTTAATGAATCCCCTCAAAAAACTGCAAAGCTTTGTGTCTGTGTATGCGTATATAAAAACTTCATTTTCCCCTAAGGAATAGTCCAGAGTCTAAGATTCTCAGAGGGATCGTGACTCAAGATTGGATGCCTCGGGGGTTTCGAGTGTCTTTATTCTAGACCAGAGTTTCTCAGCCTCAGTACTATTGACAGGGCTGGGTAATTCTTTGTTGGGAGGATGGGGTTGTCCTGTGCATTGTAGGATATTTAGAAGTATCACTGTCTCTCCCTGTGAGGTGCCACTAGCATCGCCTCCAAGTTGTGACAATCAAAATTGCCTTCAGACATTATCAAATGTCCCTGCGGGGGGCACAGAATAATCCCCACTAGAGAACCACTGTTCTAGACCAGTCTAGAATCCTCAGCAAGGATCTAGGGGCAAACAGAGGATTGCTCCAAACCAGTATCTGAACCAGATAGTACTGACCAGCCTCATTCATGGAGGTGTCAGACTGCCTTTCTCAGCCTGCCTGAAGCAACTCCAAATCGCGTCCCCACCCCTTAGTGGCAGGGTCATTATTTCCCACAGTACCAAGCTGGCCCTATTAAATTCACTAAGGCCTTTGGAGGACTGTCTGAAATACTGAAAAGCTAAGGTAGTTGGAACTAGTCTGTTGTGGTTCCCATGTCTAGTTCTCAAATATACATAATCAGATCCATTCCCTACCCCAGGTCCCACTGGTCCTTTGGCGGTCTCTCTGCTTTCCCCTGCTGTGTGTCTGTTGGCCAATCCGTTGCTTATTAGCAAGTCTTCACGGCACAGTTTGGGAGATGAGTCACAAACCCAGCAAAGAGCTCCTGGTCCAGAATTCAACAGAGTGCCCAGTGAGGAGGAGGTCCAGGCTATGGGCTTAGGCGATGGAGGTGATTCATGGGTTTGTTTATCAACTGTTCTCCCATCACCCCTCATTACTAGGATAATGAAGCCTGGAGGACAGAAAATACAGGCTTCAAAACAGATTCTGGGATCATGGGGTAGGAGGAGGAATGTGTTTTTATGAAGTGCTTCTAGTCTGAAATCTTAGTCATTCCCTTCCTCAGAAGCCATCAGGGGTGATTCTCAAGTCTGTCAACAACAGTCTCAACTGACACCACCCAGGACTGGTATTCAGAGCAGCTGTCCTATGCTAGAAGGAATACTGGCCTTAGAAGCCAGAGCCACAAGTTCCAATTCTAGCTACACCAGCTGGTGACCTCGGGAGAAGTCACTTCACCTCAGCCTCCATGTGTGTGTAAAATGGACAGGCCTCTCACCTCACTGAGGCTGTTGTTAAAGCTAAATCAGATGACCACATCTGTGATAAGAGCCTCGGATCATTCTGTGCACACTTGTAAGTGTAAAGCAATACATATTGTTGAATAAATAGTGATAAATTGAAGCCAGTTCCAAAGGTAGAAAGCAATTGAAGGGATACAGAAAAGACTCTAAAGTAAAGAATTAGTAGGATTCTCCTGCGCCCAGTTCAAGGAAGCACACAGAGCACCCAGAGTCGTCATAGAGGCCGAGAGGCATCAGCTGCCCAAGCAGATTCACCATTGGTTAGGGATGACGAAGAGCTCATTAATGCATATAATTAAATCTGCAGCACCCAAACCAGGGTAAGATTTGAGAATTTCGGAGAGCCTTAGATTTAAGATAGGCAACAATGGGCTAAAGAAGCTTTTGAAGTTCTGTGTCTTTGTAATGGTCACAATAATCTAATGGATGATTTAAATTACCTTGGCTTTCTGAAGAATTTCTCCTTACATTCCTCCTGGGATGCAGTCCGAGTAAAGAATATCGTGAATTGCTGTTAGATCTGAAAGAAGAAAATGCACAATTCACCTTTCTCGGTGCAGTGCTTAGTACCTACTGGGGGGCACTGGAATAAGTTGGGTTATATTACAAGCTGCCTTGGTAAAATGTTGGGGCCTTAGTTCTCACATCTGAGTGATGGGAATGAGTCCTCACCCTTCTGATAGAGCTGTGGTTTAATCCCATCTCAAAGGCAGAGGGAGGGGCATGCTTAATTACACAAATTACATGATACAGGGGCATATGTCCTGTCCCTCTTTGAACATCATGTGACTGAGCCTCGAAGAAGAGACTACTTAGATTTGGAGGGACCTTGGCAAGGAGAAGAGTGCAGCCCTGACCACTCAGGGCGTTGGCCCAGCCTGGTTCTGTGCCTGCATAGTTGGGGCGCAAAATGATTTGCAATGGTGCTGCACCCAGCAGGTGAGAGATCCACGGTTCGCATGGGGCCTGGCAGCACAATCAGCCCCATTTGTTTTTCTCCAGATGTCAAAGAGTGACAACTTTGGGGAGAAGATGAAGGAGTTCATGCAGAAATATGACAAGAACTCGGATGGGAAAATCGAAATGGCAGAGGTGAGTCCTATTGTCCAGGCTAAGAGCTGGGGCCGGGGGGGGGGGGGGGGGGGGGGAGCGTCCTGTGCCGTGGGCAAGCATCCTTTCTACACTTCCCAGTGAGGTGGTGGTCTAGGAGCCCCCACCCCACCTCCGACACTTAGGCTGACCAAAGAGAACAGGTGGGACTTTTTCTGTGTCTCACAAGGAAAGAAGCAACAAACACTGGTTTAAGACAGGGATGGAGACCTTAAATGCTCTCAGTGTCCCCACAGCTATTGCAAATGTGTGATGAGCCCAGCTTAAGAGAGAAAGGAGGGAGACGACTGGAGAACAAGAGAGTTCATGCCCCACCTAAAGGCATCCAAAGGCAAAATTTTTAATCAATTAATTATTGCAACACATAATTTACATATATAGCAGGTATAATTTATATATTTATATATACATATATACATTTATACATGCACAGATATATACATATTGTTAAAATATAAACTGAGGCCTATTAAAAATTTAAAGAATGGGGTACCTGGATGGCTCAATCGGTTAAGCATATGACTTTGGCTCAGGTCAAACTCATGGTTTGTGGGTTCGAGCCCTGCGTTGGGTTCTGTGCTGACAGCTCAGAGCCTGGAGCCAGCTTCGGATTCTATGTCTCCCTCCCTCTGCCCCTCCCCTGCTCACACTCTGTCTCTCTCTTGAAAATAAACATTAATTTTTTTTTAATTTAAAAAAAGAGTTTATTTGAGCAAAAATTGATTCGAATGAGGCAGCACCAAACCAGAAGTGGCTAGGAACACTCCACCAACAGTAGCTCGGGGAAAGACTTCTATAGAGAAGAAGTGGGAGCAGGGCAAGGAAGTTATTTGATTGGCTATAGCTTAAATGGTTATTTGGGAAAGCCTAGTTGGCTGTTTTGGCTGCTTGTTTCACCTTTGGATTGCTCACAAAGGCCACTGAGGTATTAAGGCCACTGCGTTTAATGGCTTCCTTGTTTAATGAAACAACTTATGTATACACACACATACGTTCATACATACATATATACATACTTACACATACAAATATGCATGTGTGTGCGTGCCTAACCGAACAGCTCTGGCAGTTAGTTGGTGACCTGTGTTCTAGAGGTCAAGAATAATGATGGCAGCACATGAACCTGGGCATAGCTCCTCCCAGGGTGGACTGGTTGGGAAGCTGCCTTAGGTCAGTGCCCAGGAAGTAGAGACTGAGACAGAGATTCAAGCCGATGGGACTTACTAAGAGACAACTCCCAAAAGAAGGGAAGAGTGCAGCAGGAGAGGGCAGAGAAAGGAGCTTAGGAAGGATGTGGTCTCAGCTGGATCCTGGTCGTGGCCTGATCTCACAGGGAGCTCTGCAGTGTAGATTGTGCCACAGAGTTGGTCTCACCTTGAGGCGAAGCATGGGGTGGCCCTTTGTACTCCCATTTCAGTCAGTCATTGGTACAGGCAGCTCCCTCCCCCTTTGGGGGGGGGCGGGGGGGGGGGGGGGTGACTGGGGCAATGGCAGTTTGGTGGAGGGCAGCTCTCCTGCATGGGACAGCTATGAGCCACTACAGTCATCCTTCACATCATGAGGGATGGCCCACCAGCCTAAGCTAAAGGGGATCTAGAAAACGCACCAAGGGCACAGATTCCTAAAGCTGCAAGTCTCAAAATATCTGGACTCAAATGGGCTTCAGCCAGGGGTCACCAGACTTTTTTCTGTAAAGAGCCAGATTATGGTTAATGTTTTAGGGTTTGTGGGCCATACATTGTTACAATTCTTTCAATTCAGCCACTGTGGCACAAAAGCAGCCATAGACAATATGTAAATACGTGGGCGTGGCCATGTTCCAGTATATGTTCTTTTATAGAAAATAGGCACTGGGCCAGACTTGGTTCATGGGTCATTGTTTACTGACTCCTGGTTTAAACTATGAGAGGGTCCTAATGAGAAAAGCCATGGGAAAGGTTGGCTCCGGATGAAGGAGTCCAGGTCCCCAGCACTGCTTCTCTGCAGTTCTTTTTTTTTTTTTAAAAAACAACTAGCCTGTCAAACAGGTTTTGCTTTTTTTTTTTTTTTTTTTTTTTTTTAGTTTATTTGAGAGAGACAGAGACAGAGACAGAGACAGTGGGGTAGTGGCAGAGAGAAGGAGAGACAGAATCCCAAGCAGGCTCCACACCCTCAGCACAGAGCCCGATGCAGGGCTTGAACTCACGAACCGTGAGATCATGACCTGAGACAAGATCGCGTTGGGTGCTTAACCAACTGCGCCACCCAGATTCCCCATTGCCTCTCTTGGTTCTGTTCTCTGCCGCCAAAACAGGTTCATCCTCAGTCTGGTAAACAGGATGGCTGCAGCATTCCAGGCAGCACATCCACACACAACCACAAAGGATCCACCTCATTTGGCCCCTCACAGGTACAAGGAAACCTTTCCCAGAAGTACCCTTAGCACACCTCCCCTCACACTTCACTGGGCAGAGCGAGATCACATGCCTACCCATAAGCCAATCATTGACAAGAGAAACAAGAGCACATGTAGCTGACCCAGCCCAATCAGAATGTGCCCGTGACCAGGGGAAGCCCAGAGCGAAGTAAGTGGGGGACTGGGGGATGGCCAGCAGTGTGTGCTGAACAAAGGTATCTGCATTTTCTAAAAATCAGATTTGCTGAGGTAAACTTACATACAATAAACTGCATCGATTTGAAGTGTACCGTTCCGTGAGTTGAGGCAGTTGTGTACAACCATGTAATTACCACCCACGATCAACATACAGCATTTCTATCACTGTCAAAATGTTCCTCCACCTGGTGCGGGCCATCCTATCCTAGGCAACCGCTAAGCTAGGATTAGGTTGCATTTTTTAGAATTTTATATAGATGGAATGAATGCTCTACTAAGTATTCTCTTGAGACTGGATACTTGCCTTTTAAAGTGGCACCAGTTTCCTGTCCCTCCAGCTGCTCATACTCCTAAGAATCGGGGTGACCCAGATGCACTTCTCAGAACATCCTTCTTCCCTTTTGAAGGACGAATCTCAGAAAGAAAGCAAATTGCAGCTCCCACGCTGCCTTGCCACTGGCCATTTAACCATCCTCCCCACAGGAAAGGCTACTCGCCCACTCTCCTGGCAGGGCCCTCCGTAATGTCTCTGTTGCTCTCTGGCCCCCACAGCTGGCGCAGATCCTGCCGACGGAGGAGAACTTCCTTCTGTGCTTCAGGCAGCACGTGGGCTCCAGCACTGAGTTTATGGAGGTGAGGCCGAGGCGCTGCCTTTCTCCCATGTTCAGAGCCAGGCCCACCCAGATGCCAGGGAATGGTCCCTTGGGAGATGGTAAAGCCCTCCGAGCCCTACTCACCAAGTGGGGTCCGTGGACCAGCGGCATCAGCATCACCATCCCCTGGGTGCTTGTGAGCAATGCGGAGTCCCCGGCCCACTGAATCAGAAACTACATTTTAACAAAATCCCCAAATGATATGTGCACGTCAAAGTGTGGAGAGTATGGTGAGGATTAAGTGTGGTCAAGTACCTGTGGGAAATGCCGTGTACACACTTATCTCCCCTTTGGGAACTGGTCATAGACATTTGCATCTTATGGTCTCTGAGAAATCCTGCAGTGAAGAGGCCTGTTTCACATTATTTGGCTCCAAGATCTCACATGATTTGTTCTCAGTAACATTAGTGTCCCTTGAAGTCAGGGTTCTAAAGAGCATGCGTGGGAGCATGGATTTATGTGCCATCCTGAAGATGGAAAAACCCAGGGAGAATTCCAGCTTGTGGTATCCTCCAGTCCTGATTTTTAACTGTAGTCTGCGCTTCACTGCCCCCCCCCCTTTAAAATAGATCTTGGCAACAGAAATTCTTTGAAATCTTCATGTGAAATAGAACATCCTTACTCACGTGTCTTTTGAGTAATATTCAAACGATAGATTGAACCATGTGAAATTGTTGCTATTTGACCATTTTTGATTTACAAAAATTCCAAATTCCATATGGCTCAACTAGATATATTACTAATCCTGATACCTGGAAAACTACCAATTATTTCTTGGTATTTTTCTGGGACTCTGCACCCTAGCCATTCAATGTATGTGTCCCTCACAGTGAAACTCAACCCATACCCCACACACACTGCCTGCTATGATAATGACTGGCCTTCAGCTTGACTCGAGTTGCCATTCCTCGTGTTAAATCCCTTTCCAGACACCGGTAATCCCCTCTCCGTGACTTACTGCCCAGAACCCCACATGGCATTGAGTTCCCCTCATGGATAAAGAGTTGGTTGGAAATAACCGATTCTAAGGGCAGAAAAGTCATTTTTTAAGTGGCACCTTGCCTAAGCATCAGATACGGATTTCACTGTATGGTGCTTTAAAGAATTTTCTCCAGTTTTTTTTTTGTTTTCAAGATGGCAAGATTCCATAGCTAGTAATTGAATCTGGATTTTGTTCTTAGTCCATTCTCTTGCCTATGGGGGTGGGGGTGAGGAGTCTGCATATACTTGTAAGAATGCTGCTTTTGTGGGTGTCGATTTTGCTGTGTAGGAAAGGGAGAGTTATGCCTGATGGCTCCTTCACTGATAGGAAGGCAGCCAAAGACTGGCTTCTATTCTACCTCTGATCTGGAAAATGGGGATGGCGATAGCTTGCTTAAATGCTTAAAGAGAAGCAAAAAATATCTTTCTCTCTGTCTCTGTGTGTCAAAATCATTAGTGGCTTCTCTCTGTGTAGCTGACATAATTCCATATTCTTATCTGTCTTCATCCTTTAATCCACAGTATAACTGCTGAGCCAACACCCCCACCAAGTTTCCTGAGACCCCACCATCCCACAGTACCACCCCCCTGGGTTGTTCATTTGCTCCATTTTTATCAGCTGGAAACATGAATTGGTCCCTCTGCCGCTCTGAAAGCCTTGTGCTGTCAGATAGCTCTGTCCCACTGCTAAGCACAACATTGTAATTTCTAATTTTAGTGATGCCTCAGGATTTCTTTGAGATTTCACAAAGCCCAGGTCTCTTGAACTCTTTTCCTTGAATGGGAAGAGAATGGCCCACTCACTGATGGACGAGCACAAAGTACTGGTGGGGAGAGAAGTGAGCCGCGAGCATGGGGGTGGAGAGCGTGGGGGTAGGGGAGGATCCAGGGAGGGAGGGAGGTCAGACCCAGTGGGAGGATCTCTCCAAAAAAAATGCGAAAAGCAAAGTGATGCTTTGCTCTGAGTGAGGACTAGGGTCCCTTCAGGTTACCCTCCTTTTAGGAAACTTAGGGGGTGTCTGCCTTTTTTCCCAGTCAAGACTCGGATGAACTAAATTCTAATGTACTAAGTATATACAGGTGGATGGTGAAGTCATACTTGTAAACCTGCACATATTTCTTAGTACTTTCTCAAAGGCAGGCTTTCTGGGCATCAGAAAGAATATTTTGATGGAACCAGAGCATTTTTCCCCCCAGAGAAAAGACACTCCACAGTCAGATACCAGCTATCCAAGTTGTCTCTGATATAAGGCTGCCCTTTTGTTGGGATTTGCTTGTGTCTCATAACGTTTTAAAAATTCAGGATAAAAAGAAAACTATCAGATATCCTGATCCACAACTATACCAGGAGAATTACACAGCCTTGTTTGCTGGTATGGAAGAAAGATCCGAGGATATCCATAAACTCACACTCCTGGCAATAAAAGGGAGAGATGGCATGGGAAGGGGAAGGGAGGCAGGAGATCCAAATTTGGCAAAATAATTTGTGCTTGCTGACTCTCATAAAACCAAGTGTCACTGGTGTCCAGTGTGCAGTCTGGAGCTGAGGGAGAAGAGAGGAAAAGCCAAGGCAAGAACACTGGAAAGAAAATAAAAGAAATATGATCAGGCACCAACATAGATCAAAGATTTGGGGAAACGGGGTTCTCTGGATTGAGCAGGGAGAGGGGTGGTTTCCTTAAAAACAGAAAAAGGAATGCTTTTCTATCACACAGATGGGGAGTGGCCTTGGGATACTCCAAACAAGCGGACTGTACTACAGTTCTGCTCTCATGCAGACATGGCTGCCATGTGCACCATGATGGGGGTACAGTGAGGTCCCCCACCCAGAGAATGAGAAGATTTGAGAGCAGTGAAGGGACACGCTATATACCCACAGCAAAAATTGGATCCATCAGATGTTAGTGCTAGAAGTTGCTTTGTTAGCACCTTAGAAAACCATTCAAAAAAACAAAACAAAACATAACCCTAGTTACAAAATGATCCAAAAAGAGACCCAGGCTTTAGCCAGATAGAGTAGGGAGACCTTGTCCGAGCAGGTTTTTTTTTTCCTTCTCTATGTGACCTTGGCCAAGACACTTTCTCCCATTTCTTCTGTGCCTTGAAAGGGACTGGGCTAGCCCATCTCCATGCCCCCATCCCACTGTAATATTCTTGAACATCAAGACCCAGCCCAGTCCATTAAAGGAAATTGGAAGGAGGCTTATAGATACTGACAGGTCTTTGCAACTGGGTTGGCATTCCCATTGCAGGCTTGGCGGAAGTATGACACAGACAGAAGTGGCTACATTGAAGCCAACGAGCTCAAGGTAGGATGGGCCTGGGGGAGGGCATGGAAGGCATGGAGAAAGGGACTGAGGCCACAGTTGGTGGTAGGTGTAAGGAACCTGGGGAGGGAGGAGACGTTGGGTGAGGAACATGGGTTCGTGTTCTGCCTAGGAACACTTAAGCCTGGCTCTGAATTGGTGAACATATTCAGGACAGCCATGTGAAATCAGTAACCTGGAGCTGCAGGGCCACGGAGTTCAACCCGACTGCACTCCTTTGCACGTCAGTGCCCAGGACAGGCACCTCCAAGGCAATCCTATCAGATTGGCCTTCTGACTTCTACATATACCCCTACATTCCTCTGGAACTAGTGATCCCCAGGCACTGCTTAGCCCTGTGTCCTGGGCCCTCTGAGAAGCCTATCTTATGGGGTGAAGTTGCATCCAGGAGCTACCTCCAGGCCTTCATGGTCATTCCACAAGCATTAGGGATTACGGGATTATGAAGGATGGAAACCATACAAATGGTAGACCTCAGAAAACAACGTTGACTAACTGAACAAGTAATGAGGGAAGAACTACTGAATGAGTCAGGAGCTCTGAAGAGACCTTTTGTATTCTAGGGATTTCTGTCTGACCTGCTGAAGAAGGCAAACCGGCCATATGATGAGCCCAAGCTCCAAGAATATACCCAAACCATAGTAAGTGGGCAGAAGTGTCCCTTACCCCTCCAGGGGCATAGGACTGGGGCCCCAAGCCGGTGGGATTCTGGGTTTTCAGGCTGAGTCTTCAGGCCCAGGTGAAGGGACTCCAGTGGCAACTGGCAAAAGGGATGCTAGTTCATGGCCCCACACACCCTCTCTCTGAGATCCTCACTGGGCTAGTGGGAGACTGGGAGCATCTGTTTCCATGACAACCTCCACAGCTCCAGGAGAGGATGGGCTTGGGGAGGGTGGGCCTTTGGTGCTGGCTGGCTTGTTTCTGTGGCCCTCGCCCCGAGAAGGGGAGAGAGGAGCAGTGATCAATTTAGACCATGCTGGTCCCTGACCTCCAGGTGACCTCAGAAGAGGCAGGAGGCCACCCCACCCATCCTCCTTCCTCTCCAGTAGAAGGGGATGGCAGGTCAAGGTCCCACATGAGAGGTCAAAGCAAATAACCCAGGCACCTCTGTCTGTCCTAAACAGCTACGGATGTTTGACCTGAACGGGGATGGCAAATTGGGCCTCTCGGAGATGTCCCGGTAAGTGCCTGACCTCACCCCCACGATCACTTTTACCAGGACCTGTGCAGACCATTCCTGTGCCACCTGCCCTGGCTCTAAGACCAATCAGCAGGGAGAGTGACAGTTCAGGGGTCCTGAAGCTCAAGACCAAGCTAGATAGAGTGTCAGTACCTCAGTGTGTCTGCCTCCCTCTTTTTAGAACTTGCCACTAATTCCTAAGTGCTCACAGATGGTTCCAGAAGTACAGGCACTGCTTCTGCATCCCCCCACGTGCAAGTTGTTCTTGCCTCTGCCCTGTCTCCTAAGCTCTGCTCTAACACTTTCTTTCCAGACTGTTGCCTGTACAGGAAAACTTCCTGCTTAAATTTCAGGTAAAAGAACCACTCTGCTTTTCTTCACTTCCTCCCTTCCCTCATCCCTGTGTGCTTCACTCTGCCACCCTCCTGTCCACCCTCCACACACATGTGCATGCATATATACACATGCGCACTCAGACACATGCACTTGCTCACTCGTGCACACATACACACGTGTGCATGCACACATACAGGTGCACAGTGAGACGTACTTACTCATGCACACATACGCACATACGTGTGCACACACAGACACATGTGCTCGCTTACTCATGCACATACATGCACACATACACGTGCACACAGATACATGCACTCACTTGTACACACATGCACACATACACATATACATGCAGACACATGCTCACTCACTTGTGCACAAGTGCACACGCACGTGTGTGCATGCACACATACATGTGCACACGTGTGCATACCCACATATACGTGCAAACACACACATGCGCTCATTCACTCTTGCACACATGCGCGCGCACACATACATACACATGCACAGACACACGAGCTCTCTCACTTGTGCATACATGCACATGTGCACATGCAAACATACACATGCAAATGCAGACACGTGCTCACTCACGTGTGCACATGCACACACATGCACGCATACACGTGCACACACAAATGCACTCACTGATGCACATGCACACACACGCGTGCACAGACACATGCCCTCACTTGCACGCACACACTGTCCAGGGCTTTTGCTTCTCTCTTTAATACATTGGACCTTACAGGGCATGAAACTAACCTCTGAGGAGTTCAATGCGATCTTCACATTTTACGACAAGGTAAGAGGGAGGACAGCATGCGATGGAAAAGCAGGGGGCCCCATCCGCAGGGGAGCACCTGGCCAAATGGCTCAACCCTGTCCTTCGGAATCAGGAGGCGCTCAGTACTGCGCCCTTGGTGCCAGGTCATAATTGTGCACTGGAGCCGATTGTTTTGCTAAGAAGTTGGGAGTGAGAAGGCCTCCTGACCACGCACCAGCCCTTCCTTTACTGCCCCCACCCGTGTGACTCCTGTAGTCCCCCTCATAACCGAAGGGTGGGGGATAAACTTCAAATAGCCCCTGTATTCATCCTGACATCGCAGGGAGTTAGCTAAATGCTTCTTGAACCTCATTTATATTTTTAATGTAAATGAAAAACACCAGAATGCAAATTTGCCCCAAAATGTCCTGTTCCTGCCTTGACTGGTAAAGTCAGCAGTTAGGTGTCATCCTGGCACCGCACGGTGTGAACACCTTCTGCACAGAGTAAAGGGAAGGTTAGACTCTGCAGCCTCCCGGGAAGAGTTGGGGGAATGGGGAGGCAAGGTCAGGGGTTGCGGGGCCTGAGTTCTAGAGCTCTGTGCTGCCTCTCCTCTGCTCCCCATCACCAGGACGGGAGTGGCTACATTGATGAGAATGAGCTGGATGCCCTGCTGAAGGACCTATATGAGAAAAACAAGAAGGTAAAAACAACGGAGTCTGGAGGCCTAGGAAGGTGGTTCTGGGGCAGGAGAGAGGCTTCTCAGGGAGGGTGGAAAAGGAATGTGGGGTGCATTTTGCTCTTCTGATCACCCATAACTAAGCAATGGCAGTTTTGGGGTTGTTGTTTTGTTTTTCTGGTTGGATGATTGGCTGGTTGGTTTATGTTTTTTTTTAATGTAGTAAAATAGACTTAACACAAAGTTTACCATCATAACCATTCAGCAGTATTAAATAATCCACACTGTTGGGCAACCATCACTACCACCATGCCCAGGGCTCTCTGCATCTTTTTTAAAAGTTTTTTTTAATGTTTATTTATTTTTGACAGAGAGAGAGAGAGACAGAGCATGAGCGGGGGAGGGGCAGAGAGAGGGGAGACACAGAATCCGAAGCAGGCTCCAGGCTCTGAGCTGTCAGCACAGAGCCTGACGTGGGGCTCAAACTCAAGAGTTGTGAGATCATGACCTGAGCTAAAGTTGGACACTTAACCGACTGAGCTACCCAGGCACCCCCCAGAGCTCTCGGCATCTTGGAAAACTGAAACTCCATCCTCATTAAACAACTGCTCTCTGCTCCTCCCTCCCCTCCCAGTCCCTGCTCCCCACTGCCCGCTGGCACCCACCATTCCACTTTGTCTCGAATTTTACTTCTCTTGGAGCCTTCTAGAAATGGACTCATGCAGTATTTGTCTATGATCGGCTTACCTCACTTAGCATAATGTCCTCCAGGTTCATCCATGTTGTAGCATGTGTTGGAATGTCCTTCCTTTTTAAGGCTGAGTAATACTCCATTGCGTGTCTATACCATCTTTTTTTCTGCTCACCCGTCAACAGCCACTTGGGTTGTTTCCACCTGTTGGCAGTTTTGAATGATGCTATGATGGGGCACTGGCAGCCTGACTAGCACAGCTCATGGAGTGTCAGCCAAATTGCCATCAGAAAAGTCTTTTTGCACAAGGAGAGATTTGAGATAGAAGGGTCCAGTGGGAGGTGAAGATATTCCAAATCAATTAACTCCAGAGTCTGGGGCTGAGCAAGAGGCTCATAGGAGCCACAGAAGCATTTGTTGCTCAGAGAAAAGGTGGAGAACTATTACTTTGCTTCCAGGGACAGACCCCATGTGGCCCTCCACGGGCTCATCGAGGTGCCTGGGGAGCAGGGAGGGGGTGGGGCGGCAGGTGGACCAGGATCCAGCAGCTCTTTTTGTAGCCATTTTCCTTCACCTCCAGGAAAATGCCTTTCTCTGAGCAAATAGTTTTGCGGTTTTCTTTAATTAGATGAACACTCTATAATTTCTTGTGGTGTCTAACTGCCTCTGCTGCCAGGCAAGAACTAAATTTACTGCTCGATTTCAGGGGGAAAAAATTTCATCGCAGCCTCTGAGTCTGTCTCCCCTTCCAATTGCTTTCTGACTTCTTCATCTTTGTCCTGAATATCATTCTTCATTC
Source organism: Panthera uncia (assembly GCF_023721935.1). Classification (NCBI taxonomy): domain Eukaryota; kingdom Metazoa; phylum Chordata; class Mammalia; order Carnivora; family Felidae; genus Panthera; species Panthera uncia. Next base: position 12,259,848 of record NW_026057589.1, on the reverse strand, counting down.
CTTTCACCCTATATTTATTTTGTTTTTGTTATCTTCAAGTGCTTTTTGAAAGAGGCAGAAAATAAATTATAAACAAATACTACTTAGGAAGAAGGACATATTCACCAGGTGTTTGAACTCGGCAGACTTTTTCCTGGCATCAAATTCTAGAAGAAAATTATTTATGCACCCTTATGTGTCCAAGGAATGTTGGGCATCCTAATGGGAAATATCTTTAACTGTAATTGTATTAATGAGCGTAATTATTCTCCATATGGCCCTGCTGGACACCTGAGGGTGATCAGCCCTGAAGCCAAGCATTAAATCTTGAAAGTGACCTAAGTAGGCTCTTTCTTAATTACCACAAAATACAGCTCAGATGGCTGCACAGGTTCACTTGAGGTGGGGAAACAAAAACAGAGTCAGGGGTTGGGTTCAGGAAGCACCCCTGAAGGTTAGAGAACAAAGATATTAATACAGTTGTTTACCTGGGAGTCTGCTACCTGTACAAAGTTCAAGACGTGGCCCCCGGGGCTGGACAGGATGAGTCCATAGAGCCCCAGGACCGTAAACAGCAGCACCTGAGCTGGGAAGGGAGAGGCCGTTCTTGTGAACCCACCTGGCAGACCCACATTCCCTTTTGATGGTGCAGGAGATAGATACGGTTTCTGAGCAGACGCGTGTTTGATGTTCCTGAGGAACAGGCTGGTGAGACCCAACCTCAATATTTCTCACCACTCCTGAGACAACTGCAGCTCGCGAAAGCCGTCCTCGGCTCCAAGCAGAACTTCTAGACCTGGAAACCGTGCAGCCCGTCCCTTCACGCTGCTAAGATTCTTGATGCCACATTGAATCGGCGGTGGGGCAGGGGGAGGGGAGGAGGGGTCTCAAGCTCCAGGTTGATATATGGGGTTCCTTCCTTGGCTCCTAATTTGAATGGTAGATAGTATTATGAACTAGGTAATATTTCCACGGACTTCACAACTTGAGGGAAGATGCTTCCCAAAGCTAGAGACGCTCGCCAAGGGCCCTTGGGGTGGGTAGTGGCACAAAACCAAGAACCAGTCACATAAGGGGATGTCCTGAAAACCAAATGACAAAAGACTGACCTTCGAGCACCAAAAAAAGAGGTGACTGAGGACAGGTGAGCTAGGTAAATATTAGATAGACCTTGGAACCCAGGAGACTGAGGATATTTATGGCTGTAGAGTTAGTCCAGCCCTTTAGCAAATACCTTAGTCTTTATACTCAGGTTTCTCATTAGTTGAATAGGGATAAAAAGAAAAGAAAGAAAATCTGCCAACATTTTCAAGATTAAAAAAAGGTGGGGGGAGGGGAGTAGGAGGGAAGGTGTGTCTAAGCCAGGAAGAGAGGAAAAGAATAAGATAGTATAAGCCATGGATGACCTTGCAATATTTCAGACCTAATGGTTATTTGTGTTCAAATCAATTACTGTAAAGTAGGTATTCAACACAAGGCATATCAGGTATTAATGTTCTGTTTAATGTTGGCCTCTATTTTACCTGAGACAATGTACATATGTCCGTGGGTCACCTGTCTTAGTGGGCCCTGAAGGTCACAGAAGCCAGTGAACAAGAAGTAGGAGGTGAGCTTTGCTGCTGGAGGAGGCAGGAGTTAGAATTCCTTGTTTAAATGGGTGAGGTTTAGGAAAGGATGGTCCATGGGGCCTGCAGACAAGACCAGAGCACTTTCCCAGCATTCTCTTCCTCACATGCAAGGACCCAGACGGAGGGACTGGAGGCCTAGTGAAGTAAAGGACCGGATACAAACTATGCAGAGATAATGGCTGCCATCACAATAGCTACCTATTTGGGGGCGCATGCTCTATGTCAGATGCCGTGCTATGTGTTCACGCCCATTCCCTCCGCTAACCATCCTAACACCTCAATGAGGCAGACACTGTGGTTCGTGTACCCATCTTACAGATGAGGCAGCTGAGCTGAGACTCAGAAAGGTTCAATACTCTCCCCAAAGCAACGCAGCAAGTGAGAGTTGAACCAGAGCTTTCTGACTCCAAAGCCCATGCTTTGCTGAAGAGAAAGGCTGTGGCCCAAGTGTTTGCGAATGAGTAGGTGAGACGTTCTGGTGGGGCCGTCCAGTGAGGGTCTCTAACTCATTCCTTCTGTCTCCTAGGAAATGAATATCCAACAGCTCACCAACTACAGAAAGAGCGTCATGTCCTTGGCTGAGGCGGGGAAGCTCTACCGCAAGGACCTGGAGATTGTCCTCTGCAGCGAGCCCCCCATGTAAAGGGGGGCCAGGGGCTGCTTCTCCACCGCCCCCAAACCCTGCCCCGGCTGCCCTGCCACTTCTACCCGGACCCAGAGATCGTGAGCGCCCCTCCTCCGCCCCTGCAACCTGCACACACCAGCCCGCAGAGCAGAAAAGGAGAGACGGAGGGAGGGTTGCTGACGGGCCTTCCGATGCCCCCTCCACCCTCCCCCTGCCCTGACCCGGCAAACTGCTCAGCCTGCAGTAGGGCACCAACCGCATGGGAGGTGGGCGGGGCATGGGCGGAGCTTCCCTGCTCCTCTCCGCTGCGATGCATGAGCTCCTCCGCTGTACGATTTAGGCTTCTGTGTCCCGCGGAGTGGACCCTTCCCTCCCGCTCTGCTCCCCTCCTTCCCATGCCACCACCCACCCAAACTCCCAAGCTCCATCCACCACCTTGCTAATAGCATAGCTGTCTTCTCGAAGTCCCTTTTCGTGGAGGGTGCCGGCCCTTTGTCCTCTTGACTCAGCGTGCTCCTTTTCTCTGTGGATTCCTTGTCTCCTTGTTTACCAAAGAAGAGTTTACAGACAATAAAGGGAAGTGTTCTGTGTGGAAGCTCACCCAGTTCTGGGCAAGTGGTTGACTTCTGTCTACAGTTAGCAGCGCCTACTGACCCAAGAGGGAGCCAGTGCAGGGCAGAGCCTGGAGATGGATCCCACAGATTGGATCCACATTCCTTCTAGTAGGGGCACCAACTGGGTGTGGCAACAGTGGGACCAGGTAGCCCCCCACCCCCAGCAGGGGTACCTCCAACCAGGAGTTCTGGACCCCCCACATTTAGCCACTCCTCCTCAAAGTGTAATTTACCACACAATTCATCTGATGCCTCACATGGATCTACAGGGCTAAGATCCTAAAATAGAGAATTTTTTCAAATGCTGTCATTCACTGTCTACAGGATGCATTTGGACATTACTTCATTTAATGCCGCAGCAATCCTATGGGATGGATCCCATTTTCAGAAGTAGAACCTGGAGCTGAGACATTAACTTGTTCAGGGTGATACAACTCCCACGTTGTATACCAACGTGGCTAGGCACTTGGTCACCAACTTGACTGAGGCAGTATACCACCGAGGTGGGGGCAGGGAGGGCTATACGGGGATCATAAAGAAGCCTCATTTCTTTCGCAGCCACACCCTCCCCTGAGGGAGCCCATCCTGTTCCCCACCTGCATGATACAGCCCAGGAGGTCACCTGACCTCCGTCCACCTGCCCTCAGCTGACTGGGCCAGTTAGTGTCTCCTGGGACCCGAGGTGGACATCCAGGGCCATCAGAGTGTGTGGCATTGAAGCTAGGTGATGATACAGCTTTGGAGGCAAGAGGTGGCAATCCCAAACCAAGCCCGAACTAATGCTGGAGTAGAACCCAGCGACTAGGACAGGGAGTCGGCCAGAGAGCAGTGGAGAACACGTGCAGAGAAAAACACAGGAAAGAAGGAATAGAATACAAAACAGAAACAAAGAGAGTGCAGGGCAGGTGGGCCAGCTAGCAGCTCCCATGAGGCCCTGCTACACTTGTGGATTCCGATTTCCCTGCCCTCCCTAGGCATCAGACAAAGGCACTTCCTGCCCACCAGGTGCATCCCCAGAGGATGCAGTCTCACAGCTGCTCCACCCGCCTGCGCTTTCCCTCCAAGCATCCCAGGCAAGAGGGGGAGGAGCAGCTGTCATGGCTTGGGACCCGAGCTTGCAGCTCTTAGATGGGGTTTGGTGGAGTCCCCTCTCCCAGGCCCGCTTTCTGCTCAGCCGAAGGGGAAGCTCACGCTCTCCAGGAGACCTAACCAGGCTGGTTAGTTGATTCTGAACACAGATACCCGTTGATCAAGGACAGAGGGAAGGAGGAGAAGGAGGCCGAGGCCATGACAGTGGGTGCCATGGTGGGTGCCATCGTGAATGAGGTCCTGACTCTTCTGTGTTGGGAGTCTGCACTGAGTGATCCCCAACAGGGAGTGTGGGGTGGCATCGCGATTTCCCTCCACAGCTTCTTTCTCTCCCATCAGCCCCAGACCCATGGCTGCCTGACTGGCAGATGCATCAGGAGCCAGCGTGCTCCCAACAGGACTCCTCCCTGGGAGGAAGACCCCCAGCCCAGCCCCCCACTGGCTGAGTGGAATTTCCCATTCCAGATAGGGGCTTCCCAGGCCTGCAAGAGGCTGATACATACACAGACTTCAACCTTGAAGGCATTTGTCTCCGGGGCGCATTCTGTCATCACACACAGTTCCCTTTGGAACAAACCCACGTAACCACATTTTGGAGGGAGCGCCTGCATTCCCCTGTTCTCCCAGGTGCACCCCAGGCCTGCATTTCCCTTGACCCGTGTTTCTCCAGCCGACTCCATCAACTCCCTGGCTCCTAATACAAGGTCAGCAGAAACGTCTACTAAGAGAAGGAAAATGCCCAGGGGCACCAAGTCCACCCAGCAAGTCTGGAGGCAGAGGGCAGGACTCACAACCCGAACTCAGTGAGTTGGAAGGGCCAACACGAGGTGGTTCCCAGAGCAGGCTGGTCAAACCCACAAGATTCCAGGTCACTGGGAAGAAGCTTTTAGGGTTTGGACCACTGCAGTTCTCCTCTCCAGGAAAGTGCTAATAACATTTTCCTGACAGTTACTTTCCACCACACTTGCATGGGGAGACAACAAGAAGACAAGATGCGGGAGATAGGTCTGGTGGCACTGAGAGGCTGTGGCTCTCTGACAGCTCAGGGAACATGTGATCCCACAGCCACCTTGACTGTATGGCCCACAAACCTGATTGGCAGCAGTAACGGAGTAACTGTCCCTTCCCCTGGGAATCCCTCCCTGGCTTCCCAGTGTTTAGCTTGGGTGCCACTCACATGGGCACCTTGCATTTATTTGCTCCATTTTCTTCTTTCAATAACAAGTATTTACTAAGTACTTCCATGGGAGCTTATCCTCTCAGGTGAAACACAATAAACATAAAGGTATCAAAATGTAAAGTATGGATAAGTACTCTCAAGAAAAAGTTCAACAAGGGAAAGGGACAGAAAAGGCGGAAGTGCCATTTTAAGTTCTCTGAAAAGGTGGTATTCAAGCAGAGACTGAAGTAAGGAAGTGAAACTTGCTGCCATCTTAAGAGAGTCCAGACTGAGGAAACAGCAAATGCAAAGGCCCTGAGGTAGAAGGGTTCCTCGCACACTTAGAAAGAAGTTCCCTGAGGCCAGACCAGAATGAAGGTCAGGGGTGAACAGATGAGGTGGGGAAATAGGCGAGACCAGGTCAGGTGCTGTGTCAGGAAACCATGATAAAAAGGACTTGATCTCATCATGGGAAGGGAAGCCATCAGGGGCTACGTCAGAGAAGTTCCATAATTTATTTTAAAGGTCAGTCTGGCTCCTCTATGAACACTAAACTATAGGAGGCAAGAGGAAAAGCAGAGGCACCATTTAGGAGGATTCAGTAGTGCGGCTGAGAAATGCTGATGACTTGGACGGAAGTGGGCGTGGGTGTGGAATTAAGTATCAGATCCCGACCTGCCTCTGAGACTAAAGCAAAGGGGCTTGCTGAGGGCTGGGTAAGTACTGCAAGAGAGAGACAAGTCAGGAATGACTCCGAGGCTGCTGGCTTGAGTAACTGGATGCATTGCTGACAGATGCCAGGAACCCAGGTGGAAGAGGAACAGGTTGGGGGAAGGATGCGGAGGAATTAAGATCTGGGACAGGCGGTGAGATACCAACAGAAAACAGACGGCACGTTCACACTGCTGGGTGTTCAATAACTATCGTGAGATGGATGCTGGATGCTGGAGACACAGTAGTGAGGAGGACAGTCCCTGGCTGCCCTGGTGAGAGCTTAAAGATGCCTGGGCCTGTGAGGTGAGGAAGCTGCCAACTCAGCGTGGTAGGCAGTGGATCCGGGGAAGGCAACCAAAGAGGCCCTTAGCTTAGATTGGCGATGGGGGGGGGGGGGGTGGGTGCAGGGAGGGCGGGAATTCCCAGGTGAGAATTCCTACCAGGGAAAAAAAACAAAATCAAAAAAGCATAAAGGATGGTACCAAAGCCCAAGGTAGCCAGGCTCATCTGGGGGAAGCACGGAGAGCTGAAGCACAGAGAGCCAAGTGAGAAATAAAGCTCAAGGGCCAGACAGGACCAGCTCCAGAGGGGCCCTGATGCCTCGCTTCCCCAGGCTGCTCTGTGACTCCTCCCTTCCTCTTCTCCTTCTAGTCTCCATCAAATGTCACCTCCTCAGAGAGGCCTACTCTGATTAACCTGTACCCCACGGCACCCCAGCACTCCATAGCTCCTCCCTGGCAGTATCTTTTCCCCAGGGCACCGGGAGCACCTGACCTGGTATGTGTTCCAGCTGTTCCCCCGGCCAGAGCGGGAGCCCCTGAGGGCGGGCAAGCTTATCCTGCATGGGTCCTGCCCAGGCCTGCTCAACCCACACACCTAGGGGCACCATTCCTTCCAGCTTCCCCACCTAGGACCCCTCAACTCCCCAGAATTATGGCTCCCCCAAAGATGTCCGGACGTAGTCAATACATTATCTTACTTGGCAAAGGGGAACTGAGGTGGTTGAAAGGATTAGGGTTGCTAATCAGCTCACTTTAGGGACATTACCCCAGTAGGCCCAAAGTAATCACAAGGGTCCTTAGATGCGAAAGAGGGAGGCAGAAGTCAGAGTAATGCAATATGAGAAAGACTCAGCCAGCCATTGCTGGCTTTCAAGGTAGAAGCAGGAGGCATCTAGAAACTAGGAAAAGCAGGAAAAACAGATTCTCCCTTGGAGCCTGCAGAAGTCCATGATACTTTGATTTTAGCCCATTTCAGATTTTTGACCTCCAGAGCCATAAGATAACATGTGTCGTTTTAAGGCACCAAGTCCGTGGTAACTGGTTGCAGCAATGATTACACGGGCAAAGGCACAGTCCACCTCCTCATTAGTATCTGTGTTCCCATCACATGATGAACTGTGGGCAAGAATGGATCTTCCTGGATAATCCTAGTCGCACACACACACCAGGCACAGTGCCTGGTGCCATAATATCTCTACATGGCAGCTATGGGATCCTATCTACTGTGGTGGCTAGGGCTGAAGGGCCAGAAGCTTGCTCTGCCTCCAGCTGGGAGTTCTGTGGCTGCCCCAGGATTCACAGGGACTCAACTGGTTCCGAATTTGGGAAGGTGCACCTGGTGCACTGCCTCCTCCTTCAGAGATGTGAGTCCTCCAAATGTGGCCGACCCCTCAAGGGAACAGATCTGTCTGCCCTGGCGGAGGAGCTGACCCAACAGACACATGGATCCCCTGGCAGAGGCAGGGAAGACGCTAAGGAGTGCACATGAGTGGCCAATATACACACACACAGAAGACTGATATCCAACCTGAAGATTTAGAGGGCATTTATGAGAGCAGCAATCCAGTTAAAAGGCACCTGGATGGAAGCTCATGCCAGAAGATCAAACTTTCAATAAATGTTTATAATAGCCATAAAAAAATAAGTAAAAGAGGGACATCGCCGGCCCTCAGGGAAATGCAAATGAAAACCATTACACACCAGTGAAAACCAAGTACCATTTTTAAAAGCCTTATTTCTGTTTACAAAAGCAGAGTCTACTAAATTGTGGGGGTTACAGGGAGCCGAGGAAGAGAAAAGCCTTCCTCAGAGAACCAGAAAATAGAGCAATAAAATAGTACCAATCATTTAAATAACCACAATAAGATTTATATACACAATGGAGTACTACATGGCAATGAGAAAGAATGAAACATGGCCTTTTGTAGCAACGTGGATGGAACTGGAGAGTGTGATGCTAAGTGAAATAAGCCATACAGGGAAAGACAGATACCATATGTTTTCACTCTTATGTGGATCCTGAGAAACTTAACAGAAGACCATGAGGGAGGGGAAGGAAAAAAAAAAAAAAGAGAGAGATTAGAGAGGGAGGGAGCCAAAACATAAGAGACTCTTAAAAACTGAGAACAAACTGAGGGTTGATGGGGGGTGGGAGGGAGGGGAGGGTGGGTGACGGGTATTGAGGAGGGCACCTGTTGGGATGAGCACTGGGTGTTGTATGGAAACCAATTAGACAATAAATTTCATAGAAAGAAAGAAAGGAAGGAAGGAAGGAAGGAAGGAAGGAAGGAAGGAAGGAGAAAAGGAAAAAAAAATAAATAACCACAATAAAATGCCCTCATCATTCCGTGCAGTCCTATGTAATTCACTCTTGCTCCCCTGGACCTTGGATTAGCAGTCTGCTTTCATGAAGCTGTCTTAGAGCTTCTGGAATGGAAAGAGTCCTGGAATTCCTGACTTGGTCCACTGGGACAGTCTTGAGAGTTGCTCAAGTGACATCAGCTCAGAAGCCTGCACCCAAGGGTCTATTCTTTAAAGGCTAGAAGGTTTGGAGTACCTGGTACAGTCATTTATCCTGAGGCTATAGACTGCCCTTTGTCACTGAAAACACAAACTGCAGCCTGCCCCTTAGAGCAGAACCTTCAGGGAAGCATCAAACGACAACATCTGTGAGGTGGCAAAGACGGCTCGGTTGTGCCTACTTTCTTACTCTCACCAATATCATCAGAATGGAGGAGAGTAGACATCTCTATCTGGGTACAGCACAGAACTCGTTCCTGAGACTTTAGATGGGTGCTTCCCCTGAGGGAAAAAAACATATGGGCAGTGAGGGCACTGACCAATCTCCAGGGACTTCCCACAAAACACAAACACACACATTTTCTAAAATACTTACATTAACATCGCATCCATGTAAGCTTCACTTCAGGAAGGCGGAACGGGTCTTCTGATCTGACAACCCCTCTTGTGCGAATCTTACAACAGTAACACATCACACAAACCTCATTATTTCCAGCAGCTCTCTTTTAATAAGGAGCAAAAACAAATCTTTTGTGATTCTCCGGGATTCCTCTGGGGCATCTCAAACATCACTGTAGGTTGGAAAGATATCCTGAAAGTACCCTTTCATTCCCCCCACCCCCGTATATTTATTAAATTATTTGGTGAGGCAAAATCTAAAGAGTTGTCAGAAGAGATTTGGACACTTGATTAACCTATATCACAGGTGCCCAAGAAAAAAACCTTTGGTTACACATGTAATTAAGTGGTAACATTTAAAAGTAAACAGATCCAAGAGAATTAGAAGACATGTGTCCACACAAAAACTTGCACGCAGTGTTCACAGCAGCGTTATTCATAATAGTCAAAGAGTGGAAGCAAGTCTAATGACCATCAACTGATGGATAAACAAAATACGGTTATATCCATACAATGGGATATTAATTGCCCATAAAATGCAATGAAGTACTGATATGTGCTACAATATGGATGAACCTTGAAAACATTAAGTAAAAGAGGCCAGACAAAAAAGGCCACATATTGTGTGACTCCATGTATATTATATGTTCATGACAGGCAAATCCATTGAGACCAGAGGTAGATTAATGGTGGCCTAGGCGGGGGGTGGGAGGGGCAGGGGTGAGAGGTAAGGGGGAGTGACTGCTTATATCAGGAATTGGGGATTCTTTAGGGCCTTAACAATTAGGAATTAGGAATTCTACCTGGAATTAGGCAGAATTAGATGGTGGGGATGGTTGCACAGCTTAATAATAAAAACCACTAACCAATACTCTTTTCAAAGGTGAATAATATCTTAGTTTTCTTTAAAAAAAAAAGCCTGTGCAAGATATGGATTGTAAAATAAATAAGCAAAATAAACAGGAAAGTATACATATGGCATGTTCATAAGTGATGAGTTTTGTTCTTTGTGTTTTAAAATCACCTATTCTAGGACATGACAAATTCAACATAAGGCACCAAAAAGTGTCCTGGTAAGACACAGAATCTCTGCTATCTAGAATAACCCTCCATATTGCAGGCAACTATCAGTCAATCAAGGAGGCAAGCCCATCAAACCTGAGCAAACTTTGCTAAAATACAATATATTTCATAGTTTCTTTTCCGATGCAGGTATTTTTAAAATAATATAAATGAAATTCACTTTCCAAACTTTATCCTCCATAGTGCCCTTTTTCACATTCTGGAACAAACTGACACTTTACTACAGGATAGGAGTCTGCAGGATCAAAACTATTTTCATAATAATGTTAAAATATTATTTATGTTAATTTGCTGTGTTCACCATTGCTATTGCAAATGAATCGATAAATATTTAATACAAATGTCTGTCTCAATGTCTAATGTGGCAAGAATTGATAGTTTTAACCCACATAAACAAAAACTCTTTGGGTAATCCCAATAGGTTTTAAGCATGGAGAGGGAAAGATCGCATCTTAGAACATAGGGTTGAATGAAAAACAAAAAAAAGACTAAGAAATGGCATAACAATACCATCTATGTGAATTAAAAGAGCTTATACACAAGATAGCAATGATGTTTTGTTAGAGCATTCAAAAAAAGAAAAGACCAAAGACACCCATTGAGCATTCCAGAAGGACAGCATCCTGGGAGAGGGAGGAATGACCATGGGAAATTTCACCCAAAGGAATTAAAACACCAAGAGAAGGACCTTGCACAGACCACAGAAAATGATCTGCCAAGAACTGAGGAGTGCTCCCACACCCCCCACCCAAAGGAAAACATCTGTGGGCTCTCCCACCCAGCTGCAGCTGCCCAGGACAGAGTGGACACCACAGAGAGACAGACCCTCTCACAGGCTCCCGGCACCATCTCCCTTCCTGGAGATGCCTCACCTGGAGGATTTTCTCCAGCAAATCCAGGCGTGGTAAAGGAACAAAGGAGCACGGGTGGCCTAGGATAGGGAAGGCCAGTGGAGGTTGGTAGATCACTCAGGAGCAATGCAACCATCTTTATTATGTTCAGACCACCCACACTGACCAAATGGTTTGTTCAGTTGCAGGGATGAGGGTGGGAGGGCTGGCTACGGGAGGGAAGGTGCAGGAAGCATATGTCATCCTGTTCAGTGGGCATTTTTGACATGCATAAGCTAGAGTGCCATGGTGCCCATTTGGGGAGGTGGTGGGGGTTAGGAAAAAGGAACCCAGCAGAGACACAAAGAATCCTGACTGGAGGGCCAAAGGCTGAGAGAACAAAGTTCTTCGGGAGGCACAGAATGATCCCCAAGTTCAGGGCCACAGACATGTATGTACCAAAGAGGGCATGCTCCATCATGTGAAACCAACGACAGAAATATCAGTGATCAACACCAAGTGAGGAGCTGGTTTCTGCCTAACCGGCGTGCTGACCGGGAGGAAACTCGCCCCTTGCCAAAGAAGCACATCCCGCTGTCATGCAGCTTGGTTATGAAGTCTGCCGTTGTTCCCACAACTATTCTTTGGAGCATTCGGTACGGGCGGTGAGTCTGCACCCACACTGGGGTCATCGAGTGAAGAACCAAAGCAGACCCATCCACGCCTGCCTGGGGCTCCCAGTCTGATGAGATGGCAAATAAACACTTGGCTGTTCTTGCCTCCTTGAGTCCCATACAAAATGCCTAATCTCATCCTATTCATCCCACTGATTTTAAGATGGCTCCTTCCCTCCGTCTGCACTCGCTCTCCTCAACCTCAGCCTCTTCCCAACGCTAAATGAAAACACATGGCCTCCTCCTTCCAAAAATTATGAAGAATTTCAAGACAATGACAGCAGACCATTAAACCAAGCAGAGGCTGCAAGTCCCTGAAGCCAGCCCGCCCACCCCCATGGGACACGGAGAGAGAAACGAACCGGCAACCACTAGGGCAGGGCAGGGCAGGGCAGGGCAGGGCAGGACAGGCCGACAGAACCCAGTTCTGGTCAGTGGGGCAGCGGCTCGTCAGTTTGTCTTGCCATGAGGAGGGGATTGGCTCTCATCACCAATGGCTCCAATAGGACCCAGAATCTCACCAATTCCCCTTAAAAGGGATAGCTAAAATTTGTTAGAGCAGAAACTGCAAACAGAACTTAAAGGTTAAAGAAAAAGCAAGGTTTCTGAATGGTAGTTTTAAAACCCAAAGTAAAATTCTGAAGAGTTCTTCCCAATGACAAAACTAGGCTCTAAATCACAAAAGCCCAAGCAGCCCACCCTGGCTGTGGCAGCTGGGGACAGGGCCATGTGTCTCCTGGGGGTGGGGGGTTATTGTCAGCTCACAGAAAGGAAAAGCTGATGGGGTGCCAGCTGCCTCCTGGAGTCACAGCCTAGAGGTGAGAGTCTTTGTCTCACTCCAAAGGTGGCCTCTGTGACTCCTGGGAAGGGGGCTGCTGCCCACGACTCCCTTTCCAGGGTGACTTTTCTTGGCCTCTGGTTTCGGGAAAATCACTGAAGTCAGTCACACTCTTCAGAAAACAGGATATTTCATCGAAGACTAAGCAGCTGAAACCATAGCTGGCTTAAAGGGTAAGGAGATGAAGAGTCACAGGCAAAAGAAATTGGCCCAAAAAGGTGAGGAGGCTACAAAAGTTCTGGAGAGTTAACACCTGCCAGCACCCCTCCGCCAAGGACACTGGACAGAGTCTGTGCATACACATCCCCAATTCCTCGTGCCATTTACCACGGCTCCCAGCAATACCCTCAGAATCCAATGCGCCACAAGTCAGAAAGCAGCTGAAGCCCAGGATGAGAAAATACAAAGTCAGATGATAATGTCAGATCACAATCATCCCAGGACAAAATACTGCCCACAATGGCTGGAGAGGGGCAACCCTTTCTGTTCTAAAAGGAGAGGGGGGCATCACTATGCCATAGCAGGAAGAACTGGAAAGAGTATGGCCCAAAAGCTACCAAAAAAATTGAGAAGAACATCACACAAGCCTTCAGAAGGCCACCAGCAACAAGTCAGGGCTCCGCAACACAGAGTCAGGAAGAAAGAGAGTGGTTTGAAAGAAATGCAGCCTTCCAATCCCAAGTGAGATCATGTGTCCAGTGGGCAAGAATTAGAAGAAAACATAAAGCAATGAAGGAGGCAGATGCCCCCTGAATTCAGTCAGTGCTCTCATGGAACATGAAGGCAACACCATACAGGCCCTAACGAAGGCCATGGGCAACAAGCCACATTCATGCACAGACAGCTGATCAGGAAGGACAAAGAGCAGAAGCTGCTTGAGGAGGTGAAAATGAACGAGCAGAAAATCCAAGACCTGGAGAAAAAAATTTTAAAACAGGAAAGGTCCTCTAAAATCTACGTTTGGGTTGGGGAGGGGGGGAGGGGGAGTGATGGGTATTGAGGAGGGCACCTTTTGGGATGAGCACTGGGTGTTGTATGGAAACCAATTTGACAATAAACTTCATACACTGAAAACAAAAAAAAAGATAAATAAATAAATAAATAAATAAAATCTACGTTTGTATTGTAAACAGGAGAGCCATGAACTCTCATTCACAGCACAGGATGTTAAAAGAGCTCTTGCCACAGAGAAGAGGGGACCTGCCAATTTGAGGTACATTTTAGGACAAACACACCAAGAAAGAGAAAGAGACTTCAACAAACAGTGTCCCTCAAAACAGCTCCAAGAAGTAAGCAGTCACCAGAAACTTCCTGGAAGGTGCCCTCAATGACCAGAGAGCTCCTCTGGCCCAGCCCCCAAAACAGGTGAGACCTGGCTCCCAGCACCAATAATAAGCCGACCCGTGGGGTCTTTCTCTTCTTCCCAAAGGAGCCCAGCCTGGACTTGGAAGCCACAACACCAATTCCTAGGGGTCATGTGGGCCCTCAATTTCATGGCATGCCTCCTAGCAGGCACAACTGTGGTCCCACCAATGAAGACAAGAAATCCTTCTCCTCTACAGAGCTGGATGTCACAGGCCACCTGTCGTTTCCACAATTTCCATGATTTCTAAGACTAAGATGCCCAGCCCACTGGGGAGACCACCATCCCACCCAGAAGGACCTCCTGTCCTTCTACCTTTGGTTCTTCTTAGACAGTAGCTACTGAGAAAACACAATCCACACTTTCCCCAAGTTAAGAACTTCCTTTTGCCCAAAAGGGTACATGCAGACAACAATCTGAGGTTTGGGGTTTTAAAAATCTGTGTGACCACTATAAAGACCACTGCTCAACCTGTTTCTTCCCAGCACCAACAATGAGCCAAACTGTAAGATCCTCCTTGTCCCTCCCGGGAGCGGCTTAGCCTAGACTAGGGTCAAGGCCTGCTGAGCACACCCCCACACCTTGTCCTGGGCTCATCTGGGGCCTCAGCTCCTGACTCCCTATCTGTGCTGTGCCCAAACCCTTCACTTCCGCAGGGAAGCACAGGAAAGCCACTGTGTCTGTCCGTGTCCTAAAGGAACCAGCTCAGTGGCCGTGAAGAGGGCCAATCCTGGGCTGACCCAGTCAGCACTGCCCCCTCCCACCAAGCCTCCTGGCTCTTCCAAATAAGAATGACGAGATTGTGGCCCCACTGTGTGGATACTGGACACCCTCCAGCACCAGCTCTACTGTCCACACAGCAAATGGGAGGACTCCACACTGTTAAGACAATTTGCACCACAATCTTTGGTGCAGTTCGCCCGGCTTGAAGAGACTCCTTCTCAGAGGGGCCACCTGCAACTAACGTCAGACCTGATACCCCAGCCCCATGGTTGCCATGCCCATCTGGGAAATGGAATCTCCCACAGCTATGAGGACCCGCAGCATCAACTGGGTCTACACAATGCAGCGTCCTAGTGCATGATTGAGAAATCCCAGGATAAGAGCCACATTGGCCCTGCAGAGGGCTGGCTCAATGTTTTTAAAGCATCTAGCATCATTGCTGTGGTTCACAACACTTACCCAACCCTAGACATCTCTGTGTGTCACCTTTGTCATGGCACCACCATGGTGGTGTCACCAGGTGCTAGCTGGAATCCTTATCGTTGAGCTCACAGGACCAGCTGTGCAGACGACGGTCCAGGTCCACACAAATGCCAAGGGGACTCAAATGGCCACACTCAGTGCTATAGACATGCACCTCCAAGAGCCAGATTCTGTGTGGATTCTTATACTTGGGTTAAGTGACAAGATCCCCAAACCCCACCGGGCAGAGGAGAGACTCAGGCAAAAAGCAGCCCCTGGTCCCCTTTGTCAGAGTCAATCCATCACCCAAGCTTGCTGCAACCACAGCATTTCCAAACCTTGCTTCTGCTGTCTACTACCAGGCATCACAGTACCAACGATAAGATACCATTGGGCTGGCAAACCCACAATGGAAGAACTGCCCAAAAGCAAGCTCCATGAGCATTCAGAAAAAAAAAAAAAAAAAAAAGCTGCCAAAGTCTGGAGGAACATTCTTCACTCCTGGGCAGTGACACAAGAATTCCTGGGGAGA
Source organism: Panthera uncia (assembly GCF_023721935.1). Taxonomy (NCBI): domain Eukaryota; kingdom Metazoa; phylum Chordata; class Mammalia; order Carnivora; family Felidae; genus Panthera; species Panthera uncia. Next base: position 12,244,335 of record NW_026057589.1, on the reverse strand, counting down.
TGTTAGAGCAGACATACGAGGAGTTAAGCAAGAGAAGGAGAGCTGAACCTTACTCATCTATGGAGGAGGATTTATCCTTTAAAAGTCGGGAAGTCAAAACCCTCATCATAGACCGGATGCCTCCCGCCACAAGGGCACCCAGTGTAGGGTATTCTTAGACCACCTGCTAAACACTGCGGACGTCAAATGCTTCCAATTCTTCTACCATATCTGTTTCCTGCTGGGCCTTCTCCTTAAAACCCTTCTCTGGCCTTTCGCCTGAATGAGGAACTACCAATTTGAGGTTTGTGGTTTAAAAAAAGAAAAAAATGTATTCACCACAAAAGATTACCTCAAGACCTTGTTCTCCACAGAATGAACTGTTTAACTTTCATTATAGCCCAGGTTTTAATAGTAAATGACTGAGTGATTTATGTTGCATTTTAATGCTCTAAAAACCCTTTAAGTTTAAGTGAAAAGAAATACAATAAAAACCAAGTTCCAATCGATCCAGCTGCCCAGCCAGGTTAAGGAACCAGTCATTTATATCAAACGGGGCCAGGTTTGGAAAGCCTGTGGTCCATCAACTTTGAAAAAACCTCTGTCAGGATGTCACTGGACCCCCCCCCCACCAGACAGCACATAGAAGTAGGCAGACACACTGAGATTCAGAAAATAACCTTGGTATATGAACTTCAGCACAGCCAGCCACTCACTGCCACTAACTGCGAGTTCATGGCATAGAAAGCTTTGCAAGGCAGAAATTCTCCCCCGGAGGCAGTCTGTCTCCCTCTCACCTCCCTGAGGACATTTAGCAACATCTGGAGACATTTTTGGTTGTCACAACCAGCCTCTCCTGGGGAAGAGCTACAGATGCTGCTGATCATTGTACAACACGCAGGACAGCCCCCAGCCCCCGCGACAAAGAGTTATCCGGACCCAAATGTCAATAGTGCTGAGCCTGAGAAATTCTGGTCAGGAATGAAGATACTTGAACCCTCCGAGGCATCCAATCTTGAGTCATGACCCTTTGGGCATCTTAGCACGTAGACCCTGTGCTTGAGGGGGAAAGCTACTTATGCACGCAGACACAGACACAAGGTTTTGCAGCTTGGGAAGGGGTGGTTCACCAGTCCCTGACGCCATTCAACATCCCCCTGCCCCAGTATCAGGCACCCAAAGATATTGAGGTCAGGTACTCTTCTTAGGGAGTATTCCTATTTTTTAAATCCTTCTAAGTAAAAGAAACCCTGCTCTAAAGAACCTCTAGCACGTATCGTTCCATTTAAACCTAACAGCCATCTAATCAGATAGGATCACCATGTGACAGAGAAGGACACCGAGGTACAGAGAGGTGACACAGCCAGCGAGTGGCAGAACTGCAGGCATGGCCCAGGCTCAGGCTGCCAGCGCATACCGGGCACTCCGACACCAGTCTGGCTTTCCGCGGGGTTCACACTCCTCGGCCGCCCTCCACTCGCTGGGAGACGGTTGGCCAGCTGCCCTATCACACTGACCTCAGCAGGGACAGCGGCTCCAGAGGACGGCACGGACGTGGACACCTGGCATAGAGCAGAGGCGGTGCCCTCCCCGTGGCCACCGAGTTCGCGGGGAGAGGGACCCTGCTCCGACTCTCCCAAGTTGAAGGTCTGGGCGGGTGTTGCCCTGGGATCAGGCAGGACAGGAAGCCACAGTCTGGGTCAGATCCTCCTCATCTCCAACCGCGCTCACCTGTGAACGTGGCCTTCCACACCAGCAGCCGATCGGTGGAGTCAGCAAGTCAGCTCCGAGACACATCACCTGTGCATCTGCGGCCACCAAAGCTGTCCACCCAGACTTCTACCAGGCCCGGCTCTGTGCTCCTCAGAGGCCCACAGCCAGCCAATATCTGGAAAATAATGAGTGATGGTGAGTCCTCGAGGTTTCCTCATTTTTCCTTCATTAAACCTTTCCTTGTTCCCCGAAAATGCCTCTGCCTTTGTTTCACAGCAAGAGGTTGCTCGGGGAGCTGCTGTTCAGGGACCTCCCCCAGCTGAGACTGTGCCCCAGGATTCATCCTCCATCCTCACTTCCTGGCGGCCACTCTTCAGTCTCCCCTCGGCTTCCTGTTGAAAACCACCCAGCGTGGCACCTTCGCATCCCTGGAGGCCTGTGACAAGCAGGAAACTGCATCCAAGCAAACTGTCTTCACAGGCACATTTTTCTCAGTTTGCAAATACACATCCTCAAATCTAAAACTTCTGTTTCAGAAAACAACAGCCAGCCAGCCCATTTGCTGTGTGTGTACAATACAGCCCACATCTGCACCCTGTTTGGCTCATCTCTTAAGAGGCCCCAGCTGCTTCCTTTGACTGGCTATCTCATCGACCCCCAGTAGTGCACAGGCGGCTTCTGGGAAGGGGATGGGAAATGGTCAGTTCAGGACCAATCCCCACAGCAGGAGACGGTGGCTCTTCTGGATTCTGGTCCCCTAAGGGCACTGTCTGAGGCCACAAAGCATGGATGGCCCACAGAGCAGCACTACAGCCCGGCATGATTTGGGGGGTACTCTGCATCCTGGAACAGGCTGGAAGCTATGGACCTGGCCATTTGGTGGAGAGGAAATAGGCCCAGAGAGGTGAAGTGAATGTGTCAAGACCACACAGGTACTCAGTGTGTCAAAGCGCATCCTTGGCCCCAGGGCCTTAGTATATTTGTGAGCTGGTGGCATCAACAGAACCTTCTTACTTTTCATCCCTAGAGAACAGGCTGTGAAGACGAGGGTCTCCTTCCAGCACATTCAGCCCAGCTAAGAGGAGCCAGGCCAAGTGCGCTAGTGTTAACTTGTGGGCATCCTGCCACTGGGATCAGCATTTCTGCTCCAGATGGAGAGGACTAGGGCGCCAGAAGTGGGGACCTAGGTGGGGCCAGAGCGCCCCCTGCTGTCTAAATGCTAAGCGACCCAAGCCTCACGTCTGCCTCCCTGATTTCTTGTGCTCCCTGCCCAGCAAAGTTGAGGACTGGGTTCAGGGTACACTCCCTCCTGGGGAGTTTCTCATTTCAGTCTAGACAACCCGGGGGAGTCCCCAGGCTCCCTGGTAGCGGAGTCATGCCCACCATGCTTTTCTGTTTCCCCCTTGCTGCACCCCTGAATGTGTCCAGTCAGCATCACATATTGAGGGCTTTCTGCGGCCCAGCCACTGGGTCTGGTACTTTAAGAACCAGAAATGACAAGCCACTGTTCCAGAAACCCCACCACCACCCCTGTGGAGTCTCTGGAATGAGGCAGATAACCAAGGAAAACAGTGAAGCAAAGATCTGACAGAGGTTGAGAGCCAAGGGATGAAGAACCGACCAAGTACCAAGGAAACGGGTCAGAGGGGCTCTAATGGCAGATGTGGTGAGTCTAAAGAGGAAACAAAAGCAGACAGACATGGAGAGAGGGGAAAGGCATTTCTGGGGGCAGGAACAGACACAGCCAACGCTCCTCCTCACTTGTCCCAACTGCTTCCCCTTCCTCCCGCTCTTCCTCCTAACTCACCATGGGTCATGGAGGCTGTCCACCTCAAGAATCCCCCCACCTCTCCTGACTGGCCTCTCTGGCTAGGTCCGTGTCTGCCAGGATTCCTATGACCCTCCCAGCCCTTTTACCTTGGCCCTGCTGATGAACACGTGGTTTCCTGAACCCTACACAAAAGCCTGTCTGCAATCTGGACCCTGGAGAATTCGATACATGGGACAAATTTCTTACGCAGGGGATTCAGTAAAGTCTAAATCATCCTTTGCCCCTAAGAAAGGGAAATCGTCCCAGGGAAGCAGGAAAGGTGCAAAGGAGTCATGCTGAGGGAAGTTTCTCTACAAGTTAGGTGGAAGGAGCAAGTTCACTCTGCGCCCCGTGCAAGACAAGAGGAAGTGGGCAGGAAGGGATAGGATCCCCATGGAGAGACGGAGTTAAGAAGCAAAGACTTGGAGGAGGAAGGCCCAGGAGAGGTCTGTGGGACATTGCAAGGAGGAGAATTTCCCAGGAGGCAGCTGTAGGGTTGGAAACAGGAAAGGGACATAGTAAAAAGTGTGCTTATAAAGATTCCTAGGACAAACAGTGCCCAGTCTCTCTACAGTGGCTCTGATCAACCTGTACTCCAGGGGCGACTGGGTGACTCAGTTGGTTAAGCGTCCAGCTCTTGATTTCCACTTACACCATAGTCTCATGGTTTGTGGGATCGAGCCCCAAGTCAGGCTCTGCACAGACAGAATGGAGCCTGCTTGGGATTCTCTCTCTCTCTCCTTCTCTCTCTGCCTCTCTCTCTCTCTCTCTCTCTCTCTCTCTCTCTCTTTCTCTCTCAAGCTAAATAAATAAACTTTAAAAAAAAATTTTATTTTTTTCAACCTGCCCTCCAGCTGGGAAGGGTGGGGACAGCTTGAGATCACCAGCATTTAGCAGAGCCTTGGCCCTTGAAGGCATCCTGCAAATGACCGTCTCCATGGGATGCCAGTCTTTGACCCAAGGGCCATTTAATACTCAAGGTCCAGATCAGAACAGGAAATAGAAGTCCTACTCTTGTGACCTTAAGCTTGTTACAGCACAGAATGGGAACAATAATAAAACCTCCCTCATAAGGTTACAGTGAGAATTGTCTGTGATAATACTCAGTCCTACCTGGCATCTAGCAGCTGCTTGAAATCACGACGACGCCCTTCTACTTCTTAAAACCTGCTCTTCCCAGGGCTTCGGGGACTTTACACCGGTTTGGTAGCCTCTGCAGCCGCTTGACTTGCTCCCTCAATCTCCTGTTTTCCCTAATGAAATGGTAGCCTTTGTGAGTACTGTACACACGTGAAAGCACTTTACATATGCAAGCCATTTAATCCTACAATGGTGCTTTGAAAACAGGTTCTATTCCTTCCTGATTTAAAGACTAAAGGAAACTCCAGGACAAAGCTCCCACGTGCACACATCAGGGGTCCGAATGGACTGGGGTTACTGGATCAAACGCCACTCCCCTGAGCACGCTTTCACATGGCCCCACAGTGAGACTGCCTGGGACTCTGCCTGGGCTCCTTCAGGACCCTCGAGCCACACTTTCTTCCTCCATAGCCCCTCCTCTGGCTGCTGTGGGAACCCATCTCACTCTGCTTTGAGCCTCCATCTTCTCCTTTGATCAACAGACCCACATTTCCAAAGGCCAGTGAAATATATGCACATGGATATCTGTCTTCCCCTAAAACCCAACCAGCTCCAAGCTCCTGACCCTGTCCTCCAGCCTCAGCCTCAGGCACCTCCAAGAAAGCACTAGGTTCCTTCTATCCAGAAGTCTAGTTCTCGTCCAGTAGGGGCCCTGGAGAGCAGCAACCTGTCCTCAGAGGCCACTCACAGACCCTAGCACAGCAAATGTCGGACTCACCCATCTCAAACCAGTCAGCCCTCCCAGCTCCCCTCTTGTGGCTCACAGCACCACCTTTCCTCCCATCCTCTGAGACCAAAGCTGTCCCCTGGACCCATCACTCTCCAGCAGCCTTCTCACTCCCCCAACAGTCCTTTAGCCTGGAAACTGTCTCCCAACTGCCTCTCGGATTGTTCCCTTCCCCAACATTCCAACTGACCAACCGGTCATCCGCTCATCCGTACCCCCCAACCCCCTTGAGTCTTGACCACAGTCTGGCTTCTGTCAGAATCAATTCCCAGTGTGTGTCTTACCCAGTGAATCATAAACTCCTTGGGAACAGGAACTGGCTCTACTTATTTTCCATCCCCACAAAACTGATTGCCCTGGCACACAAAACCATTAATCTATTTTAAGTAAATAAATTTGGGGATTTACTTAAATCAGAAAGTATCTGATTCAGAGGGAGCATTTGATTAAAAAATAGTCTCGGGGCACCTGGGTGGTTCAGTCAGTTAAGCATCCAACCTCGGCTCAGGTCATGTTCTCACAGCTCATGAGTTCAAGCCCCACGTTGGGCTCTGTGCTGACAGCTCAGAGCCTGGAGCCTGCTTCAGATTCTGTGTCTCCCTCTTTCTCTGCTGCTCCACAGCGAGGGAGCACAAGTGCTCTCTCTCAAAAATAAACATTAAAAAAATTTTTTTTAATTAGCCTGCAAGTTCTATATACTTCCTGACACAGAAACATGAAATTGCCCATACCCACAACCCAGGTCACCATGCCCCTTGTCATGCAGACATCACACCTACCCTGTCTTTATTGATTCATTTGTTTATTCTGTTTGAGTACTGACTGGTCACTCAAATATTTCTTGAGCAGAATGAATAAAAGAGATATTAAAGTTCACCTGATCCAGGGGACTCTACACTGGAATACTAGAAACACCCAGGGAGTTTGTTAAAAATACAACCCCTAGCCCCATTTCTAAGATTTACCAAATCAGAATCTCTGGAGGAAGACCCAAGGGCTTTCACTTTTATTCATTTGTTTTTAATTTTTCACTTTTTCTCTTAACTTTTAGACTTAGAAAATAGTTTGAAAATAAAAAGTTCCCACATACCCTTCAATGTTAACATTTACGTCACTGCTAATGCAATGATCGAGACCAGGAAATTAACATACATATGTTTAACTAATCTACAGACTTCATTCAGATTTACCAGCTGCTCACTAATATCTTTTTACGTGTTCCAGGCGCCAATCCAGGTTACCATCCGGCACTCGGGGGTTTTAATTTACATATCTCTCCTTACGATCGTGCATGCTTATATATGTTTTCATATGTTTGAGGACCATTTTAATTTGTGCATTGTGTGTGAATTGTCTCTTCGAGTCTTTTCTCATTTTTCTTTCAGATCATTCATCCTCTGTCACTCAATTTTCAAGAGTTCTCTGCGTATTAGGGATTTTAGCTCTAAGTCTTTGTAGCAAAGCCCTCAGTTTTACATGTTGTGATTATTTTCTCCCAATTTTTTAGTTGTCTTTTGACTTTGTATATGGTGTGTTCTGCCGTGTCCAACTTACCAATGATTCATTTAATTGCCTCTGGATTCAGAGTCACGGTTTGAAATCCTTTCCTTACACTGAGGTCACCCAGGCTTTTTGTTCTTCCCACTAGTACTTACTATGGTTTCCTTTTTTACATTTAAATTAATGATCCACTTGAGTGTATTTTTCCATAGGATGTGTGCTACAAATTTAGTTTTATCTTTTGAAATGACTCCCCAGTTTCCCAGCACCATTTATTGAAGAGTCTATCATTGCCTCTGAGATTGGGGAGGCCACCTTTGTCATACGTGACGTTTCCATTTGCGTTCAGGTTTATTTCAGTTCTATTCTCTTCTATTGGTCTATCCACTCATGTGCCACAGCCCCACTGCTTTAATTACAGAGGCTTTATGGTTTGTTTCAATGTCCAGTGAACGAGACATTAAAAGACCTTCTTTCTTTTCAATGTTTCAGTGTTTCCCTGGATATTCTAGCAGGTTTATATTTCATATGAACTTCACTATCAACAAACCATTTGTCCCTCTAAACAGCTCCAAGAAGTAAGCAGACACCAGAAACTTCCTAAAAGACACCCTCAGTAGCCAGAGAGTTCCTCTGGCCCAACCATCAAAACAGGTGAGATCTGGCTCCCAGCACCAATAATAAGCCAGCCTGTGGGGTCTTATTCTTGCCGGAGGAGCTCAACCTGGATTGGAGGCCCCACAACCAGTTCCTAGGAGTCACTTGGGGCCTCAAGTGCATGGCATGCCTCCTAGCAGACACAGCTGGGGTCCCACCAAGCGATGCAAGAAATCCTTCTCCTCTAAAGAGCTGGATGTCACAGACTACCAGTCATCTCCATGATTTCCATGATCACACCAAAACAAAGATGCCCACTCCACCAAGAAGCCCACAGCTCCACCCAAGAGGACCTCCTGTGCTCCCCACCCCCATGCTTCCACATACAGTTCCATTAGACCCACCAAGAAGACACAATCTGTGCTTCCCCCGAGTAAGAACTTCCTTTTGCCCAAGAGGGTACATGCAGACAACAATCTGAGGTTTGGGTTTTAAGAAACAGTCGACCACTATAAAGATCACTGCCTACACCGTTTCCTTGTATAGAATGACCTTCTTAGTTCAGCTCCTCCCAGCCCTAGAAGTAACTTCGAAATTTATAATGAATTTAACGCTATAAAGAAGTACTTTCTGTAGATGGACAGCAAGCATTCCACAGTTATTCTGATGTGCAGCCAGGTTTGGGAACCAGGGAAATATAACCGACGGGATCAGGATGTGGTGACTCTGGGGACTGCTGCCACTCTCTCGCAGGAGCCCTTGAGAACAGCTGGACCCTTCACGCCAGCAGTGAGGAGGGGAGCTCAGCAAAGCCAGAAAAGGTCCTCCAGCTCACAGTGGTCAAACGATCAGTGACGAGTAACAGTCACCACAGCTGCCTCTCCATGCTAGGTGGATACGCACACTCTAGAACAATATCTTCCTTCAATCTTCCGGGAGCCCAGCAAAGTAGATTCGGGTATGATCACCATTTTATGGGAACAGAGAGGTTAGGACAACCAATCATGGCCGACCTGGAGATGAGCAGAGCCACCTGACTCTGGCAGCTGTGCACGACTGTTTCCAAGACCTGGTCTTCTAAGGGCAGTACAAGAAATAAAATGCCCCTAGCCCTGGGGATTTATGGGATGCTAGTATCCCAGAATAAGCTGGAAGGGGATTGAACCTGTTGCTTCACAGAGGAGAAACAACCCCAGAAAGTGAAGACAGTTTCTTCAGATCACAAAGCCAGTCAGTGTCAAGGCAGAAACCGGAGTCCAGGTCTCATAGGCAAGGTGCTTGGCATCTGTTATAAAGCAGTTAGGTGTTAGAGGCAATGCAAGGCTGCCCCTGGAGGAAGGGCCAGAAACCTGCAGGCACCCCTTCCAGAGACCCTGGGCTGCTTCACTTTGCATGCTGGTAGATTTGGAGACACTGCCCCTCTGGGGATGGGGTCTTCTTTCTTTACTAGTGCCCCCCTGCAGAATCCCCAGGACCCTGTCAATGAAGTCCTATCAGGGGCCCAGTACACACAAAGCAGTTTTTCCTCTCACTGCACCCCTGAAATCATGGACTCAAGAAACACCTTGAGGGAATGGATTTCATGTGAGAGGCACTGCGGTGGGTACAGTGGGGACAGAATCTGAGAAAATAAACCTGTCAGTCTCCTCAGAGGTTATGACTTGTTGGGTGTCCGAAACACAACCTGTGGTGAGCAGAGAGCTGGAGTGAAACAGGGGAAGATCAAATACCAACTCGTGGGCTCTTGGCAGGCATCCTGTCTGAGCTAAGAGTGAAGAGGCCAAGATTTCAGTAATGAAGAAGTTAGTGAGAAGGTCTTGGGGAAAGAGAGAAGGCAGGGCCTCCCCTCACATTCCCTGGTGCCTGCTTTTCCTCTCAGCTCCTCACTCCCTGGCCACCCCCCATCCTGGGGCGTCTCCAACACTGACTCCTTCCAATATGCCCCCACCCCCCACTGCACCTGCCTCTCCTCTCAGGCCTCTCAGGATAAGCTAAAACTAGTTCTTCTGTACTTGTTGCAGAGGACACAGAAACATTTCAAACCAACCACTGCTCCCAAAGAAAGAGAAATCGCCTGAAGGAAAGAGCAAAGTTTGGGAAGAAGTGACAGAGAGAGAGAGAGAAACATCTCTGCTAGTTCCAGGCCGCTGTGCAGGAGGAGCCCAGGAAGATTAGGATGAGCACACAGAAAGGGAGGAAGGCAGGAAGGCCCTGGATGGTTCTGCAGGACAGTCTGTCTGGTCTGGCTGGGAGGCTGAGGGTCAGCCTTATCACTGCAGGGCCCCGATGGCTATTTCCCCTAATGGGCAGTGAGGAACCACTCAAGATTGAGTAACGGGATGCCCTGCAAAATGTGTTTAGAGAGATTCCTGGAACAAACCGTGTCCTGTCCTCTGCACAGCGGGAGCTCGGGTTTCACAGCTCTGACAGTGCCTGAGAACCCCTCCAGCTGGGGGGTGGGGGGGCTGCCTGTCCTGCAGCCAAGTCTCCACCTCTAATTCTTGGGGCAGAATTTGTGCCACCCAGGATGAAAGGGAGGGGAAGCCACAAAGTCAAAGTTGGGTAGGGGCTGAGAGAAAACCAAAGCCAAGCCGCTCACTGTCCGTGCTCTGCTGTTTGCTCAGTGCACACTCTCCCTCCAGCTTGGAGTCTGGGCGGCAGATGGTAGCAGAAGGTGGCTTGGGGTGGGGCACAGGGCCCCCCCAACCCATCCTTCTGAATGTGGGGTACTTAGGGTTGGCTCAGATCCTGTCCCTAGATCGCAGAACACCCAAAGGAGGAGGCAGGACTAACACATAGGAAACAACTGAGAACAACCTCAAACCACAGGATGTGCTACAGGCACTTCGTGCCCTAGGAAATCCCGGCAGTAAGAAGGAATCAGTGTGAACTGTGGTACCAGAGACAGCCTGAAACCTGTTTCCAAACCCTTAAAGGCGCAAAGAGGAGGAAGAGGCCAGTCCTACCAGCTATGAAAACATATTATTTATTACTCTGGCGAAAGCAAGAATTCCACACGAGCTGGAGAACTAAAAAGTTGACAAGTTAGCACAATGTTCTTACCCCATAATAATCGCTGGGTAAATGGGATGCGTGATGAGTCCTTCCGCAGCAGAAATTTTCCTGCAGGAATAAAGAAGAAGGGCGGGGGAGAATAAGGAAGGAATGCCTTCTTGGAAATGGTTGTATGTTCTGCCCACCCACCCATCCATCCACCCAGCAGTTTTATCACAATGAAACGTGAAACCCTGGTCAGGGGAAATGATGCCTCTCTTCTGCCCTTCAAGACGAGATGCCCCTTTTAATGAGGGAGTAAATTATTGTTAAGAGGATACAAAAATACAGAATCCAATAAACTGGCAAGTCCAAGGTAACCGTAATTTCTTCCCTGTGTTTTCCTACTGAATTCATCTCTCAAGAGTTTTCTGGAATCTTCTCTCGTTTCCCCTACCTCACTCCCACCCCTATTCCAGGACCTGGGCCTGGAGACCTCACGCCCCTAACGGCTCTCAGGCCCACTCTCCTCATCCCGTTCTGTCCTCGCCCGCCTGCTACCAGGGCCTTACCCACCCCTGGCTCAGGGGCGCCTCCTGCCGCCCACCCGCAGCCGGTTCCAGCCCATCCAGCCTCCGTTCCCACCCGTCAGCACAGCGAGCCTCAGGTCAGCCCGCCCACTTGCCAGCTCGTCGTTGTCAGGATTGAAGGCATCGGCTCGGGCAGCCCCTCTCACCTGCCCTCCGCCGGAGCCAGGCGCTTGCCCTCTAAGTGCCCGAGCGCGCCGGAGGGGTCATCCTCGGAGGCTGTGCACCTGTCGGGAGCGCGGCTGCTCGGGGCCGGGTCCGTGTAGGGCTGCCGGGGCCCGGGGCGCGTTCCGTCTGACAAGACCGCTCCTCTCCCTGAAGAGCGACCCTCCTTCCCCATGTGCCCCCAAATATCCCCGCGTATTTGCTTGTGCCGGCGGCCTGGGACCCGCGGCGGGGACTCCCGGGTCTCTGCAGGGAGAGATGGACGCGCGTAAGCAGCTCGGGCGGCGGAAGGGGCCGTAGGCACTTCCCTTCAGTGGTAAAGAAGCCTTTCCTTCCAGCGGCCCTCTTGGCGCAGTGGGCAGCGCGTCAGTCTCATAATCTGAAGGTCCTGAGTTCGAGCCTCAGAGAGGGCACGGTCATTTTACTGTGCTCCAACGCGGCGTCTGCATAAAAACTAACGAAGGGTGCTTACAAGCACCACAGGTAGAGGGGATGCCCTCCGTAAAGCAGCGTCCTGCCCAGGCGGAACTAAATCCTGGCTCTGCACACAGATCCCCCAGCTTCGCTAAACGAGAGAGCAAGCCGCAAGCAAGAGGAAGGACCTCGGCCACCCTCTCGAGCCAAGAATAAAAACCTGTGAGAAAAAAACACGCCGTGTTGGCGCGACGGGGGGGAAATGGACAAGGCGGTGCCGAGCGGCGCACTGCCTTTTACAACATCTGTGAAAACCAATCTCCTGGACCACTTCCGATCTCCCTTTTCTCCCCAGCTTCCTCTACTCGGAGCAAAGCTGTGCCTGCACCTTCTTTTGAGGCTGTATCCAGAGACTGTACCCTCGCTCTATTCCAGACCAGGCTTTCGAGAGCGGGGCAACCTGGGTAGTCAGCGCCCGTCCTCCACGTGGCCCGGGACCGAAAGGTGGGGCGTGGCACTGATAGCCCAGGCGACGCCAAGCTCCACCCAAGGCTCTAGCTGAAGACTTCAATTTTTGATTATTTGGTTTACAGTAGCTTCCAGTTACTTTGTGATTTAATCTCCATTATTTAGAAGTATATTTATTTTCCAAAATAGGGAGATTTCTAGTTTTATTATTCATTTCCATCTTAATTGGTTGCATTGTGGATGTAGGATATATATAATATGATATATATATATTTCTTTTTAAAGTAAGTTTTTACCCACTGAGAGGCTTGAACTCACCACCCAGAGATCAAGAGTCACTTGCTCTACCAACTGAACTAGCCAGGAGCCTGGGTCATAGAATATATTCTATAAGAATTAAATAGCTCAATGTATGGTCGTTTTGTAAATGCATTTTGAATATTTGGGATAAGTATTCTGTACTGGTTGTGTGCATTGTACTAAATTTTCTAATCACGTTAATCTTCTATATTCTTTTTTTAATTCTTGTTATATTTTTGTATGTTTGAACTATCGGTTATTTTCGATTTTGTCATTTGTATATACTTTGAGGCTACATTAATAAATGCATAAAGCATAGAATTCTTGTATCTTCCTTGTGAATCAAACCTGAATTGAACACTTACGAAGTGTTCATCTTTATCACTAGTATTGCTTTTCATTTTAGACTACATGTGGCCTAACATTAATGTAATATCAGCTTGTTTTGATTTCGTGTGTACAAGAAACACCTTTTTCTAGTAGTTTCCTACTTCTATTATGCTTATGTTTTAATGTCTCTTTTAAACACCTACATTTCATGGGGTGCCTGGGTGGCTCAGTTAAGCATCCAGCTCTTAATTTCAGCTCAGGTCACGATCTCTCAGTTTGTGAGATCCAGCCCTGTGGCAGGCTCCACGGTGAGCCTACTTGGGATTATCTCTCAAAAATAAACAAACATTAAAAAAAAAATAAATGCATATATTTGAGATATTTTTAGTCCAGTCAAATAACCTCTACAGATTAATAGGAATATTTACCTTATTTACATTTAATATAATTACTGATCTATTTGGATTTAAATCTACCATTTTAATAAGGTCTCCCTTTTTGTTCTGCCTGTTCTTTGTTGTGCATCTTCTTTTGGATTGCTTTATTATATTTACATTAATAAACTAATAGGTTAATGAGTTGATAGATTATATTATTAATATGAATAATAACATTAGTGTTATTATATTCTATTATGCTAGTTTTTTCCCTCTATTTGGAAACTGTACCCTTGTTTACTATTCTTTTAGTAACTAACCTTGAAGTTCCAATGCTACTACTTGACTTAATGAATACTGCTATTATTTGGGACTTTTACCTTTTACTTTTTTTGGGGGGGGGGGGGGGGTAACCTCTACACCCAACATGGGGCTTGAACTCTTGACCCCCTGAGATCAAGAGTTTCACGCTCTACAGACTGAGCCGGCAAGGGGCCCCAGCACTCTTACCTTTTTTCCAAAAAAAATTTTTAAATTCTTTTCCTTTATCACTCCGGTTGTGACCCCCTCAACTTATGTGCTTTTTCTTTTTTCAATTCTCTTGGACATATTCCTAACAGTGGAATTGCTAGGTCACATGGTAACTCTAGGTTAAGCATTTTGAACTACCAAACTGTTTTTCAAAGCAGCTGTACTTTTTTTACAATCCCAACAGCAGTGTATGGGGGCTCCAATTTCTCCACATCCTTACCAACACTTGCTGTTGTCTCTTTTTTAGTCCAATTGTCCTCGCAGGTGTGAAGTGGTATTTCATTGTGGGCTTGATGAGCATTTTCCTAATGACCTTGTTGAACATCCTTTCATGTGATTACTGGCCATTTGTATACCATCTCTGGAGAAATGTCCATTCAAATCCTTTGCCCTTTTTGAAATTGGCTTATGTGTCTTTTTATGGTTGCATTACAAGACTTATTTATATATTTTGGATATAAAGAAATTGGATTTGCTAATATTTTCTCCCCTTCTATGGGTTGCCTGTCCCCTTTCCTGTCTCCCTTGAAGCAATTTTATTTTGATGAACTTTTTTTTTGAAGAAATAAACGTTGCAGAGAGTTGAAGCTCCCGTCTATGACCCAATTTCGCTGCCTCCCTCTTCAGAGATTACTATTCTAAATGTGATCTTTTTAATTCCCCAATTTTGTTTTGTTTTTTAATTATGCAAAATACCCATAAATGTTAACATCTTAACCACTTCAAGGTGTACGGATCAGTGGCACTAAGTATATTCACACAATTTGCCACCAACACCACATCCAGCTCTAGAGTTTTTTTTTTTCATCTTGCACAGTTGAAACTCTATCCCAATTAAACCCTAATCTTCCATTTTTCGCTCAGGCCCTGTAACCACCATTCTGCTCTCCATGAATGTTGTAAATACCTCCTATGAATAGAATCACAGTATTTGTCTTTGTGTGACTGGCTTATGTCAACTTAGCATAAGGTCTTCAAAGTTCATCCATGTTGTAGCAGGTGTCAGGACCTCCTTCCTTTTAAGGGTTGAATAACATTCCATTGTGTGTGTGTACATTACATGTACATCACATTTGCTAATCCATTCATCTATAAATGGACACTTGTTATAAATGTGTGTCTATTTGTCTATAACCCAGTAGGCTAGATTGACCTCTACCCTCTGTATCATATTTTTGAATGGATTTCAATTATGTATATTATTTAGAGGCACTCTGGCTATAGGAGGGGTAGGCGGACTTTGACCAGCACACCAAATTTGTCCCACTGCCTGTTATATATATATATATAATTCCATTGGAACACAGCCACATTCATTCATTTATCTATTGTCTATGGCTGCTTTCATGCTACAACAGCAGAGTTGAGGGACTGGGGCAAAAACCATATGGCAAAACCTAAAATATTTACTATCTGGCCCCTTAAGTAAGTCTGCTGTTTCCAAGGCACTAGTAACAAATAGATTCCAAAATGTGTAACAGCTCAAACATCAGCTTCTCTTCCACAGCATTAGTCCAAAGCCGGCAGTTTTCTCCATGTTTGATTCATGTACACAGGATGCTTCCACTGCACAGCTCTGCAATCCCCAAGGGCCTCCATGTCTTTGCCTTGAGCTAGTAGAAGGGGATCAAGAACCTGGAGGGGACCCCCGTACTCCTTTAGCCTCGGTCCAGGAACGGAATTCATTTCTCACTCATGATTCATCAGCAAGAACTAGGTGCCTGACAATATCTCAAAGTAAAGAACGGCACACTGGGTCCCTGGCTTCGTGCCTCCTCCCAGTGACACAAGCTACAAATTTCAGTGGGAGGCCAGCTGTCTCAGCCATGCCAACACCCAGCAAGTGAAGAATCAGAATGAGCAAGAAAGCAGGCCGGTATGGCTTGATTTCAGGAGATGGGCTTTTTCTGCCTGGAGAGGGCCAGATGGAATATTATAGAAAGCCAGAATGAAGAGCAGGCCTTTCAAAGATTGAGATAAAACCAGGTATCATCAAGCAGTTGCTAAAAGGAGAGAGAGAGAGAGAGAGAGAGAGAGAGAGAGAGAGAGCGCGCCCTTCCTTGGGATATGGTTAGACCAGCTCATGGACTCTTAACCTGGATCAAGAATTGAGTGTTGGGGGCTCCTGGGTGGCTTAGTCAGTTGAGCGTCCGACTTTTGCCCAGATCATGATCTCGTGGTTTTTTAGTTCGAGACCCACATCGGGCTCTCTGCTGACAGTGCAAAGCCCACTTTGCATCCTCTGTCTCCCTCTCTCTCTGCCCCTCATTCACTCACACACTCTCTCTCTCTCCCACTCTCTCAAAAATAAATATTAAAAAAAAAAAGAATTGAGTGTTGGTGGTCTAATGACACCCCAATACAGTCTGAAAGTTTACACAGGTAAATAGGTTTCTTCTTGAGCTTTCTGAAGGCTCCAAGAATTCTGACCCCCCTCCAAAAAGTTACAAACAAAACTAAGTGTGGTCTAAAATTCCTTCCACATCCTGGAAGCTGCTGAGTGGGGGCATAAGCAATCCATCACTATAAGTTTGTTATTTGGAAAAACTGACCACATCTTAGGCCATTTTGGTTTTTGCTTTTCTATTTTGTTAGTTATAAAGTCAGGTTTCCCCACCCAAACCCAGAAATCAGTGGTAGAAAAATAACAAAGGAAAAACCCCTAAGCCATCTCATAAAAACCTGAGAGCACAGGCTGAGCATGTGCCAGGGGCGGGGGGAATGGACAGATGACGGTCCATCGAGGGTTAAGGTGGAGGTATCCGGGGCACGGAAGTGGTCATCCGCTCTACCTGCTGACCTTCCCCGGGTCTTCGCCAGCAGGATCACAGCACGCCAACCTTCAATACAAGAGCTGGTAAACGGTGGCACTGTTCTTGGAGCCTGTGACCAGATACTGGTTGTCAGAGGACACATCACAACACAGGATATCTGTAGACTCCTCTGCCTACAAGGAAAGAAAGCCAAGAGTGACTACAGGCAGGGGCCAGGCTCGGGCCAGAGATGAAGGCCTCACTTAGGGCTGTGTCAAGGCTAAGGACAGACCTGAGCCTCAGTCTGGAGACAACAGGGCAGGTCTCGTGGTTCAAGGTGAAGTCCATGAGTTCACTGGACCTTGGGTCCTCATTCCCCTTGATGTATTAAACGGCCCAGATACCACCCCGGAGGTACTTTCCAGCACTGTCCTTGGGACCTGACACAATGGATCTGAGGCTATGAGCTCTGAGTGCCTGGGTGTGCCCATCCCTCCTCCCAATACCTGAAACAACCTTTGTAGAGAAGGTGTGGCTAAGCAATGGATCGATTCATCCAGCGTGGTCACAAAATAGCTCCCTGGCAAAGGAAAGGCAGATGGAGAGGCCAGACACCAAGCTTGCATTCCAATCCCAGCCTCATTCCCAAGGGGACTAGGGAAAGGGCAACTCTTTCTCTGCCTCAGTTTCCCCATCTATAAAAATCAGAGATAAGACCCAAGCCATTCCTTCATCTGGTCCTACCCTCCTGCTACACGTGGGATCATGGTCAGTATCACTAAACAAAAGGACAATCAGATGGGATTTCATGTCTCTTCTGCCTGCCTGTGTCTTCAGGCTGCTGTTCTGTGTAGGAAGGCACCATTACAGAGAGAGCCAGAAAGGAGAGGGAGGGGGACAGAAGACAAGCAGGGTGCCAGACCACAGCGGGAGAGGAAGCGGTGGGGAAGGGTAGGTGGGTGCAGAGGCAAGAGCAGCAGGCAGGAGAGTCGACACCTGGGTCTTGGCTTGGCTGCGCTTGGGGCTGGAGGGTGAGGAACAGACCCTGCAACAAGGCTGGGCCCAGATTCTGCAGATAGACAGACACCCCATGGAGTGACAGAGCCCCTAGAGGTGTCACCTGGCTTCAACTCACCACAGGAGGAAAACTTGAGGTTGTGGTGGTGGATGTATTTGTTAAAGAAAACCTTCAACTTCTCCCTCCGGTGCGTGTGTAGGATTATGATGTCACTGTTTCTCAAGCCTACTAGCACCCACTCTTCACTGGGGTCATGGGTAATGCTGAGGATCTATTTGGGAAAAAAACTGGAGTCAGGGGTGCCTGGGTAGCTCAGTTGGTTAAGTGTCCAACTTCAGCTCAGGTCATGATCTCCCAGTTCATGGATTCAGGCCCCGTGTTGGGCTCTGTGCTGACAGCTCAGAGCCTGGAGCCTGCTTCAGATTCTGTGTCTCCCTCTCTCTCTCTGTGCCTCCCATGCTTCTGCTCGTGCTCTCTCTCTCTCTCTCAAAAATAAACGTTAAGAAAAAATTTTTTAATTAAAAAAAAAAAGAAAAGAAAAGAAAAAGGACTAGAGTCAGTGCTCCAAGCTGCCAACACCATCATTTGTGTCTCCTCTTGAAACCCGGCCCTTCCTCCTGCAGGACCCCCAGCTCCCAGCCACCGTGACTGCCCTCAGCCCTGGCACCTCATGCCGGAAATGGTGCTCCTGCACCCTCTGGTAGCTCCTCAGGTCCCAGGAATACAGGCTGGCGTCTTCACCTCCTGTCCAGAACTTATTGCCTGCGATGTCCACGCATCGGGATCCATATTCAGGGACTTCGTGCTTCCTGGAGGGAAAACAACTCATAGAGATTCACGCACTGGTTAAACACTGGGAAGTTCTGGGCCCAGGAAGCCCCCAGGAGTGCCCCCCCACCATATATTCTCCTCACAGACTCCCCTGATCCTACCACACAGAGCGGGGAAGCGCTGTCCAGAAAGGGACACAGGCTTTCCCAAACACCTTACTGTCAAGCCCTCCCCTAGGTCATACCTGATCAAGATTTGGTTCTGCAAGTCCCAAATCTCGACAAATCCTTTGAAACAAGCCAAGCAGATCTGGGCATTGGAGGAGAGAGCCAGGGAATAGCACATGGGGCCTGTGGAGGCCAGCTGTGCCCTGATGCGGGGCGTGGGTGCCAGATCCCAAAGAGTCAGGTTCCGGGACAGACCCCCAGTGATCAGGCTCTGCTCATCAGGCAGCAGCTTGCAGGCGAGGACACGGCTCTGATGGTCCTGCAGGGACAGTTCCCACCCTCACATCACCACCTTAAGGCACAGGGTCAGAGTCTCACGCCAGAGATCATACCCGGGTTCCCCAAGCCTATCCCAAACACCCCTCACCTGGAAGTCCAGCTGGGCCTGTGGGGCCTTGTTGCAGGCATGCAGAGCACTCTCGTCCCACACCTTAATGTAGCCGTGCCCACACGTGTACATGTGGTGAGTCGAGCCACTGATGGCAATGGCGTAGACCTTCTTTCCATGGCGGACATTGCCAACCTTCCAGGACTCCCGTGGGGCTCTGTGCCTGACCACCACTTCATCAGGAACGGGAGGCTAGGGACAGGAGAAGGTAGGCGGCCATCAAAGGGCACAGCCCCAGCCTACTGTCATCCACAGCCTGCCGGTCCGCTGACTGAATTCCTAACTGTTCACCCAACAGCTCTCTCTGAACCGGGGCAAAACCATGTTCTTATCTGGGGACCCCAGACCATAGACATCCTCCTGCACTAGCCACATGGTGCCCAGGCTTCCCTCCTTGACACACAGAGCCACATTTTGAGACAATTCTGTGCATCAGCAGGAAGAGCAGGACCTGGCACAGCACCCCCCGTGGACACAGCTTTCGAAGAGGTGACACTGTGAGCTGAGGGCCCTACATCTTGGTGACGAGGGCAGGGTAGCCTAGCTCAGAAGAAGTAGGGAGCTGCAGGACCACCCCACCACCACCACCACCACCACCGCCTAAGGGAGAGAGAATGAGGACACACTGCATGCCCTCACCTTCTTCTTACTAGCTTCTTATTTGGGGCAGGGCAGGGGAAGGCAAAGATCCCAAGTTTGGAAAAATAACACACTTACAATTGCCCTGAGGAATGACCAGACTTCTTCACTGGGAGGTGGCGAGGGGCAAGGCTGGCCTGCAGGGAAATATCAACACCCACCCGCTCACAGAGAGGGGCAACGGATAGCAGCAGAACCGCAGGATTCAACGAGAGGGCCGCTGTCCTGACACCAGGCCTGAGTCTTGTCCCCCACCTTCCCTGCCCACGCGTCCCACCTGGGACTTACCACACTCGGGTCCTGGCAGGAAGCTACGACACATAGAGAGCAGAGAGGGGACAGCGCGTGAAATGCAGGGCTCTGTGCTGGGATCCCATCTCCCACCACCAGTCTTGTTCAAGGGGAGACCTACTTGCGATCCAGTTCTGCTGCTGCTTCTGGCTCCGCCTCAGAAAGCCAGCTGGCCTGGAGCTCAGATCTGTCCAGAGGCTGGAGGACCCACTGTTGTGGGGTCCCAGAGCTCATCTCCTGATAAACCGGGCCATGCGGCGTCTGGGGAGCCGGGGGCTGCTGAGGCATCCCACACTCCCCCTCTGCTTGGGATTCTGCTTGGTGCTCATGCTGGGAGGAAATGCCAGAGCTTTCTAGCACGTTCCTCCACTCCTCTGGTTCATCATAAATTCTGAGTGTACTAAACGAGGCCCCCTCCTTCTCTCTATTCATGTTCTTAGATCAATCAAGTGTCTGAGCCACCCGGTTTTGGGCTTGAGAAATGAGTCCATCAAACAGCTCCCGGGGTTACCAGTTCATCCTGATCCCCTGTAGCAAGAGAGAACAGATGCAGAGACACAGATGTGCAACATTCAGGGCCTGTTTAGGAGGCTCTGAGAACACCTCTCATGGTGAGAGGATTCAAAAGACGGGTGGCTGACTAATGTTTTACCCTAAATGATGGCAGTGATGGTGTCAAGGGTGAACGTTTCTCACAGACACTTTGAGATGTTAGTAGCAGGTGTTGGGTTTTTCCTAGACCCATCTAGACAGATGGCATTTCCAGTCCTTTTAAATCCGAGTCGCCCTTTAATCTGGCAATATACCTTTCAGATGAGGACTCACTCCCAGTGTAAACATGGGGTAATGGGAAACTCCACTCATGCCACAGGCGCTTTCCCTGCCTTCAGGGGATCCCCGAAGGCAGTATGCAGACATGATGTTCCATTTGGATGGAGCAAGGTCACACAACCACAGAGAGTTTGCTGGTGGGGACATTCATCTATCCCACCCTATATGGTCATTCTGAGAACTAAATGGAATCCCGTGTAGAATACTCAGAATTATGCAAGGCTACTGGCAGACCTTCATTAAATGGCAGTGAGTGCATTTATCTGCGGACTGTGCCGGGGACCAGACCTTTGAGGATTTAAAACAGACCATCTGCCTTCCCCCAGGCCACCCAACAGCAAGCCCTTGGACGGGCCTGGGGAGACCCAGCGTTCCAGAACACAGCAGAGCAAAAGCTCAGCCACAAAATGAGAGGTGGTCTGGGGAGGGGGTCTTCCCCTGTCTATGGAGACCATGCCTGGACGACCAAGCTCAGTCCTTGGTTCTCAGAACCCACCCTCCGCAAATGCCCCATGGTCACCCCAGAGAGGCCGGGTTGCCTGCCTTTGGGAAGATGTAGTTGTATCGCCAGACTCCACTCCTCTGAACACTTTGAGCTCTAACTATGTGTTTAGCCTTGAACCAAACACACTCCTCACAACCGTGTGAGCCACATTTCACAGATTTTAAAAACCGAAGCTCAACTTTGGTTATTTAACCAGAAAGCACAGGGAAAAGGTTCAAATTCCGCCCTGTCTGGCTCTAAACAGTCTCCTTTCCTGCCTCTCCACGAGGAGAAGGAAGACAAATATCCACTGTCTTTACAAAAGTGGTTACCTGGGGAACCTGAGTGGCTCAGTGGGTTAAGGGTCCGACTTAGGCTCAGGTCATGATCTCGTGGTTCATGGGGTTAAGGCCCGCATTACCTCTGTGCTAACAGCATGGAGCCTGCTTCAGATTCTGTGTCTCCCTCTCTCTCTGCCCCACCCCCATCCGCGCGCGCGCTCTCTCTCAAAAATAAATTTAAAAAAATTTAAAAACAAATGTGGTTACTCTCCTACCTAACACTGCCACTTTTAGGGATTTAGCCTGAAGGTGCACTTAAATATACACAAAAAGGACACCTGTACAAGCAGAAGCACCACAGCACTGTTTGTGACAGCAGATGACTGGAAAAATCCAATGGCCACAGGAAGGGACTGGTGAAATGTCACAGTATATGCATTCTGTGGAATACTACACAACTGTTAAATGTAATAAGGACGCATCTTCAAGGACTGGAGAAAAATCCAAGGTGTGTTAAGGAGGGGAGGGGTGGATCTAAGGTTCAGACAAAGGTGCATAATAGCAGCTTTGGTGAAAAGAAGGATGGAAATTAGAACCTATCTTTGCATATGTTTGTATGCACAGAAGAAATCAGGAAAAGCAGTCGTCTTTGGGAATGCAAATTGACCCAAAGGAAAGAAGAATGGAAGATTTGGCCACCGTAGAACCTGGGATAGTTTTTGCATCTGTGTGGCTCCTGGAATCTAAATGTAAAATAGTTAGACCTTGAATCTTTTCCTTGACCAAATCCATCTTTCTCACCTTCCCCCAAATGATAATTTGGGGTCCTTGTGATGCTCAGTTACTTGTTTAAATAATTTAACCAATTCATCCTGACGCCTTCAGCCTGCATTAAATGGGCCACGAGGGCTGGCTCACCCTGCTGAGGGTGGAGGCCCAGAGTACCCACATTCCCAGCCAGCGTGACGAGGATGAGCAAGCGGGGACTGGCAGCGAGCTGCCCTTGGGTAAAGCTTAAAGGCAGTGAGGTCATTTAGCCAGTATTTCACAGATGAAGAAGATTTCACCCTAAGAGTAAGACAAGGCTTTCTAGAAAGAGCAGAAGGAAGAGTCACTATCACTGAACCCCACTCTGCTCTATCCCCAGAGCTGCAAATGTAGAGACCCCACTCCTTACCAAGCAACTCCTACCCCAGGTTCCACACAAAACGCTAGTGCTAGGGCTCCATCCTGCCCACAAGGCAAGCACTCACCAATCCCCATGGCTGGAAACTCACCCTGGAAGGCAGAAAGCCAAACCCCAGAGAAGGGAAGGCAGCAGCAGAACGGAGACCTCTCTGGTGCTGAAACTCTTCCTCTCACACCCAGGCACAGCCCCCTCCGAGAACTGCTGCTATTTTTAAACCTTAGCTTAATTGATAATCAAGCCCTGGGTCAGAACCTGGGTCAGGTGTCCTGGCCATGAATGGTACCTGAATGGTTCCTCAATTCCCGGGTGGGCGTGGCCACAACCTGCCATTTCCAATTAGACCCTGTGTCCTTGGAAGAGGGATAAGATGGAGGTCTGCCAAGTAAGGTCAAGGCAGGAGGCAAGATGGAGCCAGAAACTTTTGTGGGGGAAGTCTCTGGATCGGGTTCGGGCCGCCCACTAGAGCCAGCATTTGCACAGAGGCCGAGAACTGGGTAGAGCTGTCCCCAAGAGCTGGTTTAGATTCATGTCTTCTGGTGAATCTCTTTGGGATTGAAGGCTGGTTTGGGGCTGAGGCCAATATGGGCTTTGATGGGAGGAGAAGGGGGCCACTAGAAGGGAAGACCAGGGAAGCCTTTCTTTTCAGGCACCCCTCATCCAGTGGTTCTTAAATATGACACCCGGAGTGCAGCCCCCGCCCGCCCCCCCTCGCCACAGAGACTCAGATTCTGTAGGTGTGGGGTGGGGACTGAGACTGCCTTTCTAACAGGTTCCTGGGTGCCACAGTTGAGAACCACTGCGAGCCCCTCAGTCTGGTGGTCCCCTCCTGCAGGAGAGAATGGCGGTGAAGCTGGATCCCCTCCTGCTCTTCCCGTCCCCACCCCCCCCCCGGCTCTTGCTCACCCTTCCAATTGAACACACTCTCTTCCACTCTGGTTCCTTTCTCATTTGCTGGCTTCCTTCTTTTGAAGCAGCAGTCCTGAAATGGCTGCTGTCCACAAAGAAATCTTTTGACCCCTAATCTCCAAAACCCACTGTCTCTCCCCTTCTCTTTCCCCCTCACTAACACACCCCTCATCCCCCAAAATTTTATTACTGCCTGTGGTCTCCCAGATAATGCCTGGCATTATCCTTGGCCCAGTATTTGAGATCTGTCCCCATCCAGGCTCAGCCTGTTCTCGCTTTTTCCCTGACTGCACCCTAACCTGACCCCAAAAGAACTTGACTGCACCTTTCCATCCTCATACTTCCCTATGCTGTTCCTTCATCCAAGAATGTTGTTCCTTGTCCACTCATGCGTCAAATTTATACTCCCATGTACTCTGAGCATGGTGCCAAGAACCAGTGATCAAGCTAAGACACGGCCCAAGTCCTTAGGGAGCTCTGATTTGAGAGGGCAGGACAGAGGGTGGTTGATGTAATTCCCGAGCTGACGCATGACCATTTTTGGCGAGTTATCCCTTTTTTGACGAGTTATCCCTTTTTTGATTCTCACAGGAAACACACAGCAGTGAGGCATGGATTTTATTGCTAGTTTGGAAATATGAGAACTAATTCGGGGGGTCAGAACATCACAGGGACTTATCCAGGGTCTCACTGAACAGGTGGGAGAGCAAGGGTCCAAAGCCAGGCCTATTTGATTTTTAAAAATATGCTTGAGAGAGAGCTGTAATGAATCATAGGAGCTCTTTCTATACTCCGCGTATGAATCCTTTGGCAGACCATGTGCACTGCCTGTGTCTCTTGCCAACCTGTGGCTGGCCTTTTAGCTCTTAATGGTGTCTGTAGATGAATGGAAGTTCTTAATTTTAATTCAGTCCAGTTTATCTATTCTTTTAAGGTTAGTCTCTTTTTTTTGTCTTATTTAGGAAATATTTTCTGCCTTCAATACCATGATAATACTCTCCATTGTTTTATTCTAGAAGCTTCTCTATTTTACCCTCTACATGTAAATCTACAAAACTTGGCAATATCTAGAAAGGGAACACAGAGGGTCCAGGACAGAAGCCTGGGCCTCTCTGAAGGGGGAAGCAGCAAGCAAAATGGTGAGGAGCCCAACCCTTCCATCAAACTCCTGATTTGAAGCCCAGGCCTGCCACTTCTCGGTTGCCAGCCTGTGCCTCAGCTTTCACATCTGTAAAATGGAGATGACAAGATTACATCCTTCTTAAAGCTGAGGTCAGACCTGGAGGTTTAAGAGGGCTTTGAAGAGGCCAGGTTTCAAGTAAATGCTCACTGAGGGTGAGCAATTCTTAGGGGCCTACGGAAGAGGAAAGAAAAAGAGAGGGGAGAGAGGCCAGTGGGAAGTCCCCTGTGCAGTGAGGCAGCCCACAGAGGAGAGAGTTGCCAGCAGAGGCATAGGGTCTGGATCCTAATAGGCTGCATTGCTGGGCACTGGGCATGCTTCTCTGTGTCATCACTGCCCCCTCTCGGCTGCCCCAGGAGGGAAGTCACATCTAAGGAAAATGAGGTTCAAAGAGTTTAAGTACCTTGCTCAAGATCACACAGCAAGGAAGGGCTGGAGTGAGGGTTTGAGGCCAGGTTCACACAACCCCACACGGCCCTCTTCCAGGCTGCAGGGAGATGGAAAATGCCGGGAACAGGGGGCCATTTGGCTTCAGCAGCCTGGAGGTGGTGGTTTCTGTGCATTCTTGGGCCATATTAGCACTAGAATGCTAATATGTGAATCGTCAGACATTGAGAACAGAAGTGGGGGTACAGAGTACTTAACTGAGACATTTGAACAAAAGAAGAAATGGGGCAGCCTCTGTGGGGTACAGTGTCAAGAACAGTGGTTCCCAAGCTCAGAGGCAAGTTAAGGTAACCCAGGTACTTACCAATGCTCAGGTATCTGTGCCCTCCCCATTCCCGTTAGTAGGGAAGCAGCCTGGGCAACAGCATTTTTCAGACCTCCCACTGTGATTCCAATGCAAGCTAAGGTTGAAAACCATTCAAGTAGAGGGTTTTGCAGAGAAGGGTAACAGGAGCACAGAGATTGTGAGAGAGGGTAGAGGGAAGAAGTTGGGAGATATTCCAGAGGCTGGGGAAGGAGGGACAAAAATGATAAAGGAAGACCCCTGTGGTCTTGGGAATAGTTGAGGTCATGGGCACAGGAGGAATTTGAGATGGAAAGGGAAAATGACCACAAAAAGATGGGCAAAGACAGTTTCACCCTATTGTCCCTCTGCCGAGCCCATGGATGGAGGTGCCCATCCTGAGCCCAGGCTATACTAGGGTTGGTGGCCAACAGGTAGGACCAAAATTGTGTGAACCAGAGTGTTGGAGCTTCCAGGAAAGGAAACAAAATGGGTCCAGGACTGCAATCAAATGCATCTGTGCACCCACCCACTCACTCACCACCCTTCCCTCCAAGTGGCCAGTGAGCACAGTTTTACTGCTCCCTGGTTGCACTGGTCTGGGAGGACACAGGGCTGAGCCTACAAACCTGGCCTTGACCCTTGTGAATTTAGGTCTTTGGAGTGAAACTAACAGTTGAACTGTCAATTATAAATCAGAGTGGAGAGTGTGACCTGATGAACTTAGGGAGGGTGTGACAGGGGAATACAGATAAGGGGGACACACCAGATGTGAAAGATCACGAGTGATCCGTGAGGTGTGCGACATGAAGGATGGGAGGCATCAGTGGGGAAAGCGGTGGGGGGATGGGGAGGAGAGCATAGGAGAATGTTCTAGGTAGAGAGCATAGCAGGTACAAAGGTTTGGAGAAGTGTATTTTATTTTTTTAACTGTTTATTCATTTTTGAGAAACAGAGAGAGAGTGCGAATAGGGGAGGGGTAGAGAGGGAGACACAGAATCCAAAGCAGGCTCCAGGCTGTCAGCACAGAGCCCAATGTGGGGCTTGAACCCATGAACCATGAGATGATGACCTGAGCCGAAGTCGGATCCTCAACTGACTGAGCCACCCAGCGCCTCTGGAGAAGGCATTTTAACAAACGGGAGAATTTTCTAGGGGCTGGAGCACAGGGAGTGTGTTGTGAGGGCAGGGAGGGCAGGGATGTGTGTTCTAATCTAGGGAGACTAGGTGGGGAGCAGCAAAGGATTCTGAGCTGGGGGAGACAGGAACGGACTTGTGTTTTGAAAGGACCAGGCCTTCAGTGGATAGTTTGGGGGAAGGCGGCAAGATTGGAGTCTGGAGACCAGTTAAAAATGCTCAACATTAGCAGTCGTTAGGGAAATATAAACCAAAAGCACAATGAGATACCACTTCCCATCCACTAGGATGGCTAACACAACAACAACAACAACAACTAAGAAAATGATAAATGTTGGTGAGGATATGGAGAGACTGGAATGCCAGGGCATTGTTGGTGGGAATGTAAAATGATGCTGCTGCCGCGGAAAGCAGTTTGGCAGTTCCTCAAGAAAGTTAAACACAGAATGACCATATAACCTAGCAATTCCACTCCTAGGTACATACCTGAGAGAACTGAAAACAGAGGCTCAAACAGATTTTTGTACACCAACATTCACAGCAGCATTATTCACAATAGCCAAAAGGTACAAATAACCCAAGCATCCATCAACGGACGGCTGGATAAACAAAATGTGGTCCATCCATACAAGGACTGTTAGTCACCAATAAAAAGAAATGAAGTGCTGACCATGGTACAACGCGGATGAACCTTGAAAACCTTACACTAAGTGAAAGAAGCCAGACACAAAGCCTGCATGTCGTATGATCCCATTTACATGAAATGTCCAGAATTGGCAAATCCAGAGAGACAGAGAGCAGATTAGTGGCTGCCAGGGCCTGGGGAGCCAGGAGCGATTTCTTAATACGGGGTTCCTTTTGGAGTGATGAAAAAGATCTGAGATTTAGACAGTGGTGATGGGTACACAACACTGTGAATGTACCTAATGCTACTGAAGTACACACTTTGAAACAGTTAAAATGGTAAATTTTATATTATGTGTATTTTACAACAATAAAATAAAATCAGACATTGTGTCATGAGCTACAGGCCTCGCAAGTTACCATAGCATTTTTCCTCTTCCTTCATCCAGCAGATACCAGGCAGTTTAGCTGGTGGTTTTCTTAACTTTTGCTCCCCTAGTAGAAGAGTCAGCCAGCTGCAGGTGCCCCCGCCCCCAGACACCCTTGTCAGCTATAGTCAAATGGCAGCATGGGGCGGGGTGGGGGGTGGGGAATGTGAACAGGGTGGGGGAGTTGGGGGGGGGGGTACGGTGAGGAGCAGCACTCAGTGGGCAAGCACTGAGGTCACTGTTTGGATCCTCAAAGCCTGGGCTCAAATATCGACCTTCAGATCTCTATTTGGGGGGTGCAGCGCCCTTTGGCGGGCAACTGGAAAGCAACCAAATTCTAAGACTTGCGCTCACAGGCCAGCGTGCGCGCTCGATGGTTGCTCTCATCAGAGGCTCCCTGACCCTAGGAGTTTCTCTTTCAGCACTCGACCCTCCTCGGGAATCCACGCGGACACCCGTTGCTGATGAAAACGTATATAAACCATATAAACACAGACACAAAACATTTCTTCCCTTACTGATTTACTAACATCATCCACTCAACTGAAATTATTCAACTAGCAAGGTCCTGCCCAGCCCAATAAGCTGTCCCCACTCCCACCCCCAGTGACTTTGTGGTCCACAGGATAAGGCTGGAAAACACAAGCTCCAGGTAGAGGGCTCAGAGAGCTGGTGGAGGACACAGCACAGGGGACCCAAAGGAGAGGGGGGAGGGCCATCAAGGGGGCAGTGGTATTGGGCTGAGCTCAGTGTGAAGGCAGGGAAAGCCCTCTGGGTATTAAGAACACCGCACTGCAGGGCTGGGCCCCTGCCCACTGTTTACCTGGTCCCTGCACTTCCTCTAACTCCACTGTCATGGGGAGACCCCAACCCACTGTTCTTTACTATGTGCCCTTCCCAGGGCTGTGGATCCCACCTCCCTTATCTATTGTTCTTCCTACCCAACTCACACTCGAGGCCCTGCTGTGGAACTCTTGGATTCTGTGGAACGCATTCCGATTTCTGTCTTGGATACCCCTGTTTCCAAGACATCTTTAGGCACAAACCCCCTGACCTTTACTCTCGGGCCCACTGGCAACTGGCCCCTTCACAATCTCCCACAGGGGCTCAACTTAGGTGAGTTTGCAGTATGCGCCTCTGAGTAAGATTTCTCGGGGCGGGGGAGGGCGGGGCGGTGGAGGAGTATGCTTCTTTAAGAGTTTGCAGTGCCCTGGCCTAAGCCTTCTGTGCGTTCCAACTCTGGCCTGCCGGTTGTCTCAGGTAGTGTCCACCCCACCCCCACCACCGGTGGATCCCCAGTTGAGTTTTCCACCAAGAGCTCGGACCGGGCTGTCCCAGGAACACCCCTGGGATCAGGGTAGGGAGGAAAGGTCCTGCATCCGGGCAGCCTCACAGTGGGGGGCTCTGTGCTTCCAGTCCCTCGTGGAGAGCGGCCCGGGCTTCTTGCGCCCTGCAGTGAGCGAAATGGCCACCAGGGGCAGCAGGGGGCCGAGGCTGGTGGCCAGTGGCTGCTAATGGCTTCTCAACTGCGGGTCCCAGAGCCCTGAGCACGCAGCCCGACGCCCCTGCCCTTTCTTGTTTAGGGGCCAAAACAGTGCCCTGGTGGGAAGGCTGCCACCTGGCTACCCACGCCGCGCGCTGTGGCCCAGGACGGATGGGACCAAGAGCCTCAGGTCCCCACCCTGGGAGCGCGTGGGCCCGGGGCTCGCCGGCCAAGGACGGGTGGCAGACACGCGGTACGGGTGGCCGAACTGCCCCTTACCGTGGCGGGCTGGAGGAAATCGGCCGCGCAGCGCGAGGGCTTCCTGGAGGCCGGGCCTGTGCTGAGTGCCTGTGCGATTTCAGCGGCTGGCAGGGGCTGGAGGCACAATGCAGGATCACCGGAGCCACCCGGGGACTGGCAAGCTGTTGCAGGCAGAGCTGGAGCAAGAGGGAGGCTCTGGCCGCTGGCTGCCCGAGCGCAGTTGGAGCCAGGGCCCAGCAGAGCAGGTTCAGACGGGGGGCTAGAGTCCCGGGAGCCTTGAGACCAGTTGGATTTGCTGGGGACCACGTGGTCTGTGCTGCGTACTGGCCTCAGAGCTGGGGAAAGGGACTTGCAGGGAGCTCTCCTAACCCGTAGACTGGGGACTCGCGGAGAAGGCCAAGATTCGCTCGTCTCCTGGTCCCCAGCACTTGGTCGACCTTGGCCTGTGGCAAGGGGAAGGGTGTCCTCAGTTCCCTATCAAGAGACAGGATAGCACATAGAGTGGGGTTGTGGTCTGGGGAGAATGCAGACGTCAGAGGTAGAGAGGACAGAAGAGTCCAGAGGCATCTTCTCAGAATTCTCTGCCAGGAGGAGAGGGATGATAGCCCAGGGGTAGCTGTGCTGGGCCTCCTGTTCCCAAGATGACATTGGAGGCCTGTCCTGCCTTGGCCTCTCTCCCCAGGCCATCCCCTCACCTGCTGGGTGCTGGGCAGACATATTTCCCTCTAAGCCTCAATTTACCATCCTGACCTGGGCAGGGCAGGAGCAGATGTTCTCTGAGGACCCTTCCAATGTGACAGGCCAGGGTAGAAGGGTGTGCTACAGGGACAGAACATGCTGATGGGGACTGAGGGACAAAGGCTTTATTTAATCCTGGCCCTTCCAGGCTCACAGCTCCAGTTCAGAAAAAGAGAAGACCTTTTGTGAGGGGACAGAGGTCTCCAGTGCCATGGCTCCTCTTTGTCCTGATAAGGCTTCCACTGGGCCCAGGCAGCTCTGGGCTGGAGTCACCTATGAGCACTGAGGCTACAGGATATCAGGACCACTGGTTGATGTGATGGAGCCATTCGACTTCATGAGGCTTTGCAGGTATCTATTTTCTGCTTCCTCTTGTCCTTAGTATCTGAATAGAGCACCTGCCCTGGATAGTAACAGACCTACAGAGAAAGAGAAAACCCTCAGAGACCATCTGGGTGGGAACAGCCTTGAGTTCTGGTGCCAGCCCTCACCCTGCACTGACAAGGGCCTGAGACCCAGAAACCATGGTCACATAGAACATTGGTATCAGATCCCGGACAGATTATCCTCAGTGGCTGACTCTCCTAGAATCCCTGCCTCGGTCTTGCCTCAGCAGAGAAACTGCCAGATGCTGCTGCAAGCCAGGACTGCACAGACACAACTAGTGGCTGCTCATGAACCAGGATGGCTGGGGAGTGCTGTGGCTTTCTGGCCTGTGTAAGGGACATTAGCAGCTGATCTGCTGGGTGACCAGGCCATCCACCTTTGGGCCTGTTTCTAAATAAATGGCCTGGGGCACTTTGACGTCTGGAACTACCCAGAAGTGCAGGTTCAGATAGTCAGGGGGAAGGCCTTGTTCCCTCCTATGTTCTGAGGGGTTCCAGGCTCTGCCTCCACGCCAAGTTAGTTCCCAGGAGCCTGGGGGCAGAGCAGTGGATAGGGATTTCTACAACAATGGCATCCCTAGGACACTCTGCTGAGGTCCTATACCACATCATTAGCTTTCTAACAGGAATGGTGCCTTTGAAATACTCAAGATAGTACCCCTGGCCAACACCGGTAGCTCAAGCTACACAGCATGCAGCAGCAGGTGTCAGTGCCTCTGGGAGTGTACGGTCTCTGTATACGTAGGGTACATTGTGTCTGTGACTAGAAGTGTATCTATGGGAGGGTCTGTGGAAGAGAGGTTTGTGGGCTCCCTGTGTATGACTGTGTGCGTGGTTTTTCACGCCTTAGAGGACTGAGCCTGAGCATCTCTTCATTAGTCATTTTTACATCTTTTTTTTTTTTTTAATTTTTTTTCAACATTTTTTATTTATTTTTGGGACAGAGAGAGACCGAGCATGAACGGGGGAGGGGCAGAGAGAGAGGGAGACACAGAATCGGAAACAGGCTCCAGGCTCCGAGCCACCAGCCCAGAGCCTGACGCGGGGCTCGAACTCACGGACCGCGAGATCGTGACCTGGCTGAAGTCGGACGCTTAACCGACTGCGCCACCCAGGCGCCCCTTTACATCTTTTTAAAAACTGCCTGCTAGTATCATTTTCTGGGTTTTATTATATTACTTATCTCTTAATTGTAAGACCTTTTTATATATTAAACTTTTATATCACAAAATTTACAAGGGTATTTCCACTTTTTGTGCTTTATCTTTTAACTGTATTTGGAATTATTGAGAACATATGTATTTAATTTTGAAA
The DNA here is from genome assembly GCF_023721935.1 of Panthera uncia. NCBI lineage: Eukaryota > Metazoa > Chordata > Mammalia > Carnivora > Felidae > Panthera > Panthera uncia. The sequence continues at coordinate 12,212,644 of NW_026057589.1, read as the reverse complement.
ACTCAGTGTTTTGGTATGTTTGCTTATGGTTGGTTTCTAGCTTTTATATGGTGCTCAGGAAAGGTTTTCTCCATTCCATGAAAATACAAAATGTAATCATCTTTTCTAAGGAAATTTTTATTGTTCATCCTCTTTACAAAAGTGATACATGCTTGTTGTCAAAGGGAAGTAAATTTAGGTAGAGTGAATATCTTGAGTTTTCCTGGCTAAGAACAAGGTTTCTCTCTCTCCCCCATTAATTTTTCCTTTTGTGGCCCTTACTGGAGATTTATTTCTCCATAGACCTGTGTATAATAATTAAGTTTATCCCAAGAAAATCCACTTTTCTTGATGCTGTTGGGAATGGGATCCTTTCTTTCATTATACTTTCTAATTGGTTGTTGGTATAGAACAAGCTATTCATTTTTGGATGTTACTTTTTAACCAGTCCTCATTCTTGATTTTAAAAGATGGAAAAGGTTTGTTTCCATGTGAAGATGCCACATTCATTTCCCTCTCAGGGTTTTCTACCAGGGTGAATCTGATGATACTTGATCCATTTCATTAACCTTGAGAGTTTTCTGCCACATCCTCCTCATTAAGATTTGCCTTCACCATGGACACTTTGATGCTGACTAAGTTGGAAACTAAACCTGAAGGCTTTCCCACACACATTACACACGAAGGGTTTCTTCCAAGTATGGACAGTCTGATGTATTATACAATCAGAACTATAGCTGAACCCTTTTCCACACTCCACACATCTAAAGGGTTTCTCCCCAGTGTGGCTTCTCTGATGCCGAATTAAATGGGCATTAACATGGAAGGCTTTTCCACACTCCTTACATTGAAAGGGTTTCTCTCCAGTATGGATCCTCTGATGTACAATATAGTCAGAACTACAGCTAAATGCTTTTTCACATTCCATACATTTGAAAGGTTTCTCCCCAGTGTGTATTCTCTGATGCCTAGTTAGTTTGGCATTGATAGTGAAGGCTTTCCCACATTCCTTACATTGATAAGGCTTTTCTCCAGTATGGATTCGATGATGATCAAGTAGGTTTCTTTTAGAAGTAAAGCATTTCCCACACTCATTACATTCAAAGGGTTTCTCCCCAGTGTGAATCCTCTGATGTTGCATTAGTTTTGCATTAACGTTGAAGGCCTTTCCACACTCATTACACTCATAAGGCTTCTCCCCAGTGTGGATTCTCAGATGCTGCCGCAGCTGAGAGTTACACCTGAAGGCTTTCCCACACTCGTTACAACCATAGGGTTTCTCACCCGTGTGGATTCTCTGGTGCTGGATTAACTTCCCTTTGACACTAAAGGCTTTTCCACATTCAGTACACTCATAGGGTTTCTCACCTGTGTGGATTCTTTGATGCTGAATGAGTTTTGCATTATTACTGAAGGCTTTTCCACACTCCTTACACTGATAAGGCTTCTCCCCAGTGTGGATGCTCTGATGCTGCCTAAGCTGGGAACTGCACCTGAAGCCTTTCCCACACGCATTACATTCATAAGGTTTCTCTCCAGTGTGGATTCTCTGATGTTGAATTAATTTGGCATTAACATTGAAAGCTTTCCCACAGTCGGTGCACTCATAAGGCTTCTCCCCAGTGTGGACTCTCTGATGTGTGATATATGCGGAACTGCAGCTGAAGCCGTTTCCACACTCCTTGCACTGATAGGGCTTCTCCCCTGTATGGATTCTCTGATGCCTGTTCAGACTCCCATTAACGCTGAAGGCTTTCCCACACACCTTACACTGATAGGGCTTCTCCCCGCTGTGGATGGTCTGATGTGTGATATAATGGGAACTGTAACTGAAGCTTTTCCCACACTCCACACATTTGAAGGGCTTCTCCCCGCTATGAAGCCTTTGATGCCAAATTAATTTTGCATTAACGCTAAAGGCTTTGCCACACTCCTTACACTGATAGGGCTTTCCCCCAGTGTAGCTGTTTTGATGCTGAGAGTTACGCCTGAAGGTTTCCACTAATTCTTCACATTTAAAAGTTCTTTCCCCAGAATTAATTAGTTCATGCTGAATAAGTTTTGTATCAAAGCTGAAGCCTTTCTCCAATCCCATATGTTCAAGGGGCTGCTGTCCAGTGGTGACGGCGTGACAATGAAAGAAGTCTGGACTCTGACTAAAGAAACATTCCTCCACGGGGCTGGTGTTGTCTTTCACCGTTGCATCAATGATGCTGCTGTTTTCTTTCTTCATGCTTCCTACTAAATGGACTTCCTGCTGTTTCTCTAGAATACAGGCTTCTGAAAAGTCTGTTTCCTGGGAAAAGTCCCTCTGAAGTTCAAATGATGTATTGTGTTTTTCTTTATATATTTCCTTTGTCAAGTTATTGTCAGTCTGGCTCTCAATATCTACTATAAAAAAAAACAGAAAAACAAAATATCATGTAAGAACCATGTTAGAAAAAAGAAAAGAATGGTGGTAAAAGTAATAAAGAATCATAGTTAATCAAGATTTCTTGAAACTCGCCACACTAGGTCAAAGAATCTAAGGTTCATCCATAAGATGGAATAATATATAGTTGGCAATCAATCAATCAATAAATCCATATATGCTGACCTGAAAAGATGTCCAAGATACACTGTTAAATGGAAAAACAAGTTGAGAAATGGATATAAATTAGATTCCATTTCTATAAAGGAAAATAAAACGGGCTAATAAATACATATAGATTTGCATATGTATGCCTAGAAAACTACTGGAAGAATACACAAGAAACCGAGCAATCTGGCACAGGAAGTTTCAGCGACTTGTTTCTCCAGTATGCTTTATACACTCTCTGTACAGTTTTGAGCATGAATGATTTAAGATGATGTTCCAGTAACATAAAAGTTAAAAGTGACAGCAGTAGAACAAAATCCTAGGTCTTCGCCACCAGATGAGCATTCTTTTTATCACACCACACTTTACTACACGCTGCAGTTTTTTTCTCAGCTGTCCATGGTTAATAAGAATGGAAACTGCTTACAAAGGAAAAGGCACAGGATCCAACAACTTGTAGCAACGCTAAGGGTGGCAAGTGTTTGCAGCACCAGGAAGTGAAAGAGAAATAATCTTATTTCTTTTCTTGGAACTTAAACTCAAGGCTCTCTAAAATTCCTCCTTCACCTTCTGCTTTCTCTGCTTACAAAGGCAATCTTTAGGGGCATCTGGGTGGTTCAGTCAGTTAAGCGTCCAGCTCTTGATTTTGGCTCAAGTCATGATCTCACACTCAGCACAGAGCCTGCTTGGGATTCTCTCTCCCTCTCTGCCCCTCCCCACTTTGCATGCACATGTGCGCTCTCTCTCTTTAAAATAAACATTAAAAGGGGCGCCTGGGTGGCGCAGTCGGTTAAGCGTCCGACTTCAGCCAGGTCACGATCTCGCGGTCCGTGAGTTCGAGCCCCGCGTCAGGCTCTGGGCTGATGGCTCGGAGCCTGGAGCCTGTTTCCGATTCTGTGTCTCCCTCTCTCTCTGCCCCTCCCCCGTTCATGCTCTGTCTCTCTCTGTCCCAAAATAAATTAAAAAAGTTGAAAAAAAAAAAAAAATAAAAAAAAAAAAAAAAATAAATAAACATTAAAAAAAAAAAAAGACAATCTTTTGGCCCGCTTTATCCCTTTGATCCATCTCTCCCCACCCATCCAGAACACTGCTGCATTCTCCTGGTCTTTCCTTCTACTTCCTCCCTCAATCCTGAAAGTGGTCAGTCCCTAACGTTCTTTTTAGAATTCCTACAGTTCCAATGGAGCCAGGATCTGTCTTTGCTCCCAAATCTCTTAAAATTGGCCTCAAAATGCTGCCTCTATTTTTTCATCTCCCATCTCTCCTCAACCACATGTAATAAGCCCACTTCCCCAGTATTTCATTAAATCTCCCTCAAAAGATCCAAATGACCTAGATTTCCCTAGCAAGCATTTTCAAAATACTGTTGGTCTTTTCCCAATTATAAACATAATATTCATCTCTAATATCAGAAACATGCAAAGAAAAAAATTCAAATTACCTGAAATACAACCACCTAACAACAACTACAGCTAATCTTCTGACGTATTTCCTCCCTCAATCATTTTCCTTCCAATCATTCTTCTAAAAACATTTTTTCAAAAATGAAAATATTTTTCTTCCCTAACATTAATAAGGATAATTTTCCAGTATCTTTAGATATTCTGTAAAAATATTTTAAAGGGGCGCCTGGGTGGCTCAGTCGGTTAAGCGTCCGACTTCGGCTCAGGTCATGATCTCACGGCTCGTGAGTTCGAGCCCCGCATCGGGCTCTGTGCTGACAGCTCAGACCCTGGAGCCTGTTTCAGATTCTGTGTCTTCCTCTCTCTCTCTGACCCTCCCCTGTTCATGCTCTGTCTCTCTCTGTCCCAAAAGTAAATAAACGTTAAAAAAAAAAATTTTTTTTTTTAAATTAAAAAAAAAATATTTTAAAAATGGCTAAATAAGCATTCCATCCTAAAGAGGCATGTTAATTTAATCAATTATCTCTATCCTGATTATTCAGGTTATTTCCAACATTTTATTATATAAAATTATAATGAACTTCCATGCATGTACATCTTTGTTTATATCCCTGATTATTATCAGGACACCCTAGGAGGGAATTTCCAGGCTATCGAGGACAAACTTTTAAAAGGCTTTTGATATGTATTGCTAAAGTACTTTCTAGAAAGACTACTGATTCACATTCACCTCCAGAAGTCTATTCCAGTTTGGTGTATTCTCTCCATCACTTACTATAATTGTTCTCAGTATGAGCGAGGAAAACTGAAGGGACTCCATGAAAAACTACTTGCTTCTGTTCCTGGTTCTATTCTTTCTAGGACCTGCACTTTGGCCACGTACATGCCTTATGGAACAAATGATGTATGTCCTTCCTGTGTGAGTCAGAAGTTAATGATTTTTTACACTCTTCCAGCACAGGTGGTAACATCTATGGAATGACTAAGCAAGGCTGTCATGTATGTTTTCCACACCACTGACTCTAGACACCTGATGCCAAAACCCCCTGGCAGCAGGGAATAAGTGAATTATGGAGGACACCCGGACACTTGTCTTTGTTCTGACCAGTTCCTGGGTGCCCACAGAGGACATGTACATTCTAAATAGAAACCCCAGACCCTGAGCAAAGGAGAGACTCACTCTCCTTTCTTTTCTCAGTCTCCCAGACACTCATCTGCTATACTCTATCACTTATGCTATTCAGTAAACTCTGCTCTCACTTTATCCTGGCTGGCAACTTGATTTCTATCCTGCTCAAAGCCAAGGACCATCTTTGCTGGCCCTGCAGGACCCTCTCTGGGTCTTCAGACCCACCCTGCCTATGTCAAGTATGTTAGGTGAAACATCTGTTTTAATTTCTTTTTCATTGGTTTCTATTGAGGGTGAAGATTTTTCATTGATTTAAATTTGTACTTCTTATGTGGATCAAACATTTATATTCTTTGCCAATTTTTCTATACTAGTGACCTTCTATTTACCAAACCCTACAGTGTGGCAGATGCTACCAGTTTCTTAACCAGTATCATTCTCCCTTTCTTCCTTACTAGCACAGCCTCCAATGTGTTTGAGGTAGCAGTAAAAACTACAGCTAAAAACTATTTTCTTCCCTCTCCTGCAGTAGGGGCACCAGAAGACACAGTTGTAGCAAATGAGATATAAACAGATGTCACTATGTGGGCCTTCTGAAAAAGCTTTTTAACAGAGAATCAACTTGGCTGACATGGACCTTGTGCCCTAGGCCTTCCGCTTCTTTCTATCTAAAAGCCATCTGATTCCTCACTCCAATTAACAAACACAAACTAATTGGATTGATGTTCCCATTCTCAGCTAAGATCACGATGGGTTATTCAAAAACTTCAAAGACTTCAGGATTGTCTGTTGCCTACGGAATGAAATCCAGACTCCTTTGAGGAGATCCACGATTATATGGAGCTTCCTCCATATTATATGCAATGCACTTTAAACTCTTGATTTTGCAAAACATGTCTTCCTTTGTCAGGAATCATCTGGTTGAATGACTACAAGAAACAAAAATCCACTGAATCTTTAAAGGATTCATGGGACACCTGAGTGGCTTAATCAGTTAAGTGTCTAACTTCGGCTCAGGTCATAATCTCGTGGCCCATGAGTTCAAGCCCCACATGGGGCTCTGTGCTGACAGCTCGAGCCTGGAGCCTGCTTCAGGATTCTGTGTCTCCCTCTCTCTGCCCCTCCCCCACTCATGCTCTGTCTCTCCCTCTCTCTAAAATAAACAAACATTACAAAAAAGTTTTTTTAAGTAAATAAATAAGAGGATTCATTGAAAGGACACAAGAGAATCTTATGGACCACAAACGCAGAGAAGTAAATAGGAAATCACAAGAAATGGGAAATCGTCTGGCAACGACTCGGCTTAAGCCAATGAGAAGCTTGCTACTTCAAGTAAGATCTGGGAAACGATACATTGGCAGAACCTGAGAATTAACAGAAATGTAGACTCTTGGCCCCATGCCGGACTTACTAAATGACAATATGCATATTTACAAGATACCCAGAGGTGATTCATTTGCACATCATTTGAGAAGCACTGAACTGAGAGCACTTCCTTCTGCCTTATTTCCCACAGCTTAAGCTGTCTTCTCCACAAAAAAAAAAAAAAAATTAATAAAAACTAATATTTCCTTGAGCACACACTGTAAGTTACACATTTAATATGTAATATCTCATGTAATCCTGAACCCACAAGACTAGCACTGTTCTCTCATTTTATTATTCCATTTTCAGGGATAAAAACATTGAATCTTAGAGAACTCAAATAACTGACATACTCAAAGTCACAATTAGGAAATCCTGTAACTAGGAATAGCAGTTGGGATTGAACCTCAGGGAAGTCTACTCCAAAGACTGTACTTTTAACCACCAGGCTATTCTGCCTTTCTGTACAAAAAGACTGTTAATTCTCCATCCATCACATTAAGTGTACAATGTTTAGAAAGTAGCAAGGACCCCAAAATACTGAATCTATTCATTTCATCTGAGAAAGGCAGAATTCCAAAATTAGAACTGAAAAGAATTAGAATAAGGCATTTGAAAAAAAGATCTGTTCTTGGAATTACAAAGAAACAGCAAACTGCAAAAATAATCAGGTCTCAACTGTACATATCTCTAGAAATCATCAACATTATTTAAATTTTATTTTCTACAGCTGGCTCATAAATGTGGCATGCTTATATATTGCTAACGTTGGTTTTCTTCCTAAAGAGTTTAACTCCCCGATAAAAGGCAGCTGTGTGTCCCTTACCAGTCCAGACACCCTGGGAGCCTATTTCTGTTCCAGCCACCAGTGGAGATGGGTCCCCCAGCTCACCTGCTCCCTCTAGTTGCAATATCACAGCAGGTTTGAGAAGCGAAAATCCTGTTTAGGGGGAAAGAAAGAGGACAGAGAGGTGAATAATCTCCCAGAGATGAGTTCTTAAGCCTCTTCTCCAACTGTCTTGGCAATGGGAAGGGAAAATAAGCGCTGTAGGGGATCCCATGCCTAAAGACGACAGGAAAGGGTGGAATGGCTTCGAAAGTGTATGTGTGTATGTTGCGGGGGGGTGGGGAGGGGTACCTGAGAAGGTGTGGGAGGAGTTGGGAATGGCCTGAACCGTGGGCCCGAAAGACCAAGATATGCAGGTCAGATGAGGGTGAATGTGAAGATAATGCTGTGGAACAGTAAGTTTCTTTTTCCCACACTGTGTCCAAACCACAACTTCTAGAGGATGGATAAAGAGTGCACACTAGTCCCAGCAAAGTCCTATATTGGCCCAATAAAGGCTTGGGATTCACCCTTTCCAGCAACCCCTAACTCAAGGGGAATTAGGAATCTCAACTCCTGGGGTTCCGGCTCAGTAAAGGATTTCTACAGACCCCACCTGCAACCTGTCAGGGGTCAATAAGCCAGGAAACCCCAACTGGCAGAGTCTGGGTCCCAGGGGGAGAGAGGCCTTACCCAGGGAGGCCACATTTCCATAATTCTCCAGCATCACATCCCTGTACAGGGCCCTCTGTGCAGGGGACAGGCCATTCCATTCCGTCTGAGTGAAGTACACAGCCACGTCCTCGAAGGTCACCGACTTCTGAAACAACAGGTTCCTGCTGCCCTAGGGCCAGTTCCATGGCTCAGGCCCTAGGTGAGGGGCAGAGGGCAGTTTAAGGGCTTGGGGAGGGAGCTTGTGAAGAGCACAAAATTAATAAAAAAGGGAAAGGTTTGAGAAAAAGCACATGGAAAGTAAACCATGGAGAATTATCTGACCTCTCTCATGGCAGGGAAACCTCATGCCATATTTTACATTTATAAAAGATATCCTAAGTTGGGATGACAGAAAAAAAATCCCATAATCAAGTTCCCCAAAAGCAACTCCATTCTTTCTGCTAGCCATGTCCTCAGGGGCAGATATGGCTCAGGACTTGCCCACCAGCATGCCCACCCTGATCCCTACCCCCATAAACCTCCAGCCACCCCCAGAGAACAGCTAGGCCTCCATCTCAACCAGCCCCCATCTGGATTCCTGTCACTGACCCTGCCACGAGGGGCTGTGCAACTGCCTGAGCACCTCTAGCAGCTCAGTGCTGCCCAGACTGGCTGAGGCAGGAACGGCAGCCCATTCTGCTTCCAGATGGGTCTTGCTGAAAACCCGATTTTGTTACATGCTCCCATCAGGCCTCATCCTCTCCAACTTTACCCAAGAACTCACTGTTTCTCCAGGGTTCGGGAAAGAGGGGAGATCAACCTTCCTAGTGGCCAGGTGCTCTGCCACCATTCCAGCTGCTCATCTCTGCATCACTACACCGTGCACCCGGCACAGGCCCTGCATCAGGATTGATGCCTCCCTTCCGGGCAGCTGCGGCCTCTGGTTGCGCTTTCTCCCTGCCCACCTCAGTCCTCTGTAATAACCTGGGTGACACGCTGGCAGGGATATACCCTCAATTCCTTTCTGCCAGGATTTTGCTTGATTCTACTGACCCCCACCCATCAACAAGCATAGTCCAACCACTGGGTGAGTCTGAGCGTCACTCATCTGTGACCCTGGATGGGCCAAGGAACTTCTCTGCACAAAATTAAATACCTTCACCGCCCACCACCACCACCCTTTACCCCAGCAAGTTGGAGGCTCCTGAATTCAACCCCACCCCCCCCCCCCCCCCCCCCTCCACCATCTGCGCAGGAAACGTCAGCTGGAATCCTGGGAAATGTTCCTGACTCCTCCCTCTCTCTTACTCTACCCTCAATCCTGACTCTCCATATCCTAAAGATTTTGTTAAGCATTACTTGAATTGGGTTGTTTTTTTTTTTTTTTTAACAACTACTTTCCTTGATGAAGCCCATTATCACCTGGACCAATGGAATTTTTTCTAAGTGGACACCTTCCTCTTGAATCACCCTGAAAATTATTCCCTACACAGCCATGACAAATCTGACCACCTTAACGTCACTGATTGCACAGGTCACAGGAATGAGCAGAGAAGAATCAAATAACAGCTGTGTGACTTTGGGAAAGGCACTCTGCTCCCCTTTGCCTTCCTATGTTTTGTAGCAGAGTGTGCACAACACAGCACCTATGTCAAGGGCAAGGAATCAAGACTGAGCGATCCATGCAAGTGCTTAGTATTATGCCTGCAGCATAGCAAGCCACAAACAGTGCTATTGGAATTACTGTGACTATGATTATTCCCAACCTGTAGTCCATGGAGGTCCATGGATGTGCTTCAGGGTGTCCGTGAAGTCCCTGAAATTGTATGGAAAATTTGGTTTGCATGCTTATTTTTCTAAGGGAGGGGGAGGGTCCAGAGCTTTTATCAGAAACCTAAAGTTTGAGCCCCTGCACCCAAGCCCTGAAAGTCTCTCCAGGACACAATGAGACATCCTGTCCCATAGGACTTCCTGTTTTTTCCCTCTCCAGACCCCACTACCCTCGTCTGCACACCATATTAGAGGCACAGCCATCCTTTGTGTTGACCTGGTCCTACTACTCCTTTTCACTTATGCCCTGGTCTCTGGACATCCTAAGCCGGTGCTACCCTCCTCCATTCACATCCGTGCACGGTGCATCCTCCATGGGCAGCTTCCTGTTGCCTATTCACCAGAGGAGCAAAGAACCTCAGTGTGCAGAACACTTCACCCCTGCCTTCAGGGATGCTCTCCTGCTGTTTCCATCCCTTCACGTCACCGCTCTTCCCATGAGTTCCAGGCGGAAGCGAGGAGGACCCCTCCAACTTCCATCACAAAGCTCACCAGCTTCCCTTCTTCAATGTGAAACTGCTCAGAAGAAGAGCTGGAGGACCCACAGCTCACCTGGGGCCAGGCTGTCAGGAGCATGGCTGCCATTACCTGCTCTCCCTCTCAGAGAAGGCCTGGAGCTGAGGAAAAACAGAGAGACAGATGTGAAGCAAGTCCCGCCCCTGCAGGAACAACACAGCCCCTCAGAGAAGATGTGAGACACAGGGAGCCAGTGTCCAGACAGGAATGCAAGCGGGAGCTGCCACAAGAAGAAGGGGGTGATCCAGTGCCCACGACCCCTCCCACCGATGACACTGATCCTAAGAACCCTAGGGTTTTACAATTCTGACACATCACATACACTAGAACATACATAAAATGTATAGAGAGCCTAAAGGATAATAAAGCAACAATTCAGCTCAAGAAATAGAACATCACCAAGATCATGGACTTACTTCTTTTTCTCTAAACAAGGATCATCCTCGATTACACTGCAAGGGAAGCCAGGCCAGCACAGCTGCAGCCCCAGCACAGAGGCCTGAGAGTCATGCCCCAGGGAGCTGGAGGAGACAGCTATTCCCCTACATCCTGCTTATTCCCTTACATAACTGAGTGTTCTCAAGAGCCCTGATACCTCTGTAGAGATCTTGGGAGGCCAGCCTCCCACATGGCCCAGGTTTACCTTTGAGGTCCCATGCTGCCTCCTCATACTTTCCAGCCCTCTGATAGTGAAGAAGCCAGGGCCTCAGCATCCTGAGAGAGGGGTCACTCAATTATCTAGGGTCCCATGACCGAACACTCCTTGCTCATTGTATTCAAAACACATGGACTGGTTATTTTCTGGTTACTGCTCCCAAAGTCAGTCTTGAAAACCTGTGTTTTCCTAAAATATCATCTATGTCTTCTAGGGTTTCACTTTAGTGCAGAACTGTGGAAAACACTGGTTCATGATTCTTTCCATTTCTTCCATATCTGGAACTACTTTGTTTTTCCCACTTCTTTTGAATATGTGTGCTTTCTAGACCCTTTCCCCTTTGTTAATGTTATGGATGGAACATGTCTCCCCACCCCGCCAAATTCATATGATGAAGTCCTCTCCCCCAACATGACTATATTTGGATACAGATCCTATGAGGTAATAAGGTTAAACAAAGCCATAATATGAGAGGTCTGGTGCCCCTATAAAAAAGCAGAAGAGACACCAGAGTTCATTTTCTACCATGTGAGGACACAATGAGAAGACAGCCAACTGTAACTCAAGGAGAGCCCTTATCAAGAACCAAATTGTGTGGCATCTTAATCTTGGGCTCCCAGCCTCCAGAACTGTGAGAAATAAATCTCTGTTGTTTAAGCCGAATAACTTACTGTATTTTGTTACAGCAGCCTGAGCAGACTAACAAAGTCAAGTGGAACAATGATTTGTCTATTTGAATGTTGTTTTCTTTTATTTTTAAAGAATAAGCTTTTCTATTTATTTAGAACATCACTCTTCTATTTCCTTCATTATGTTCTGCTTTCTTTGTTTCTTTAGCTCTGTAACAGATACTTTATGTACCACTCCAAATCCTCTGGTCTCAGCCCAGTTCCAGAGGCTTTGATCAGCTTTGCACAGGGACAATCTACCAATGCCTCCTCAAGGATCTATACCACATGTGGCTGGCTCCTGCCCTGGGGCTTTTCTGGCATCCTGTGTGGGACATCTGCAGATACCTGTGGATACCTGCTAGGTCCCGAAACACAGATAAGTAAAGGCTTGTGAGGCCACCCTTGACCAATAGGGGATAGAAGTCAATGGATAAATATTTTCCCCTTTAGTCCTCTACATTAGCAGCCATGAGATTCCAAGGCTTCTCAAAGATCCTGCAAGAACGAGCGCCCGGGGCCTATAGACAGGCCAGCCTGACAACACATCCTTGTATTGGCTCTCCCTCCTCTGTTTTACTCCCCTTGCTGTTCACTCTGCCCTTGGAATACATTCCCAAATAAAGTGCCTGCACAGAAACCTCTGTCCTGTGTTTTGCTTCTGGGGGAAGCTAGACTGCGAAAGGTTTTTTCCTACCTTCCTGAGGATGCATGATTTATTCATTTATGTTTATTCTTTACTATTTAGCAATTAAAATCTGTATGGCCATAAATTTTCCCTCTGAATACACTATTACCCACAGGCCAAAGGTTCTGAAAAAAATATTTTATGTTTTAATTATATTAATTATATTTTATAGCTGGTCAGCAACTGTGTTTTGTCTCTGACCACAGAATTGTTTAGGATAGTTTGTTATTAATTTCTTCTCTGTTCATAATTTTGGCTTTATTGCATGGTGTTTAAATAACCTGATCTATTTACTTCTGCTTTACAGAGTTTTGGGGGCTTTTTTTTTTTTTTTTTAGCTGAAATGCCTAAAAAAAATTCTACGAATGCTTAAAAAGAAAACCTATCCTATAATGGAAGAACATATAATTCTATTTCAATCTAATAAATCAACTCTACTTATTTTGTTACGCAGATATTTTTCTGTAATCCATGATCACTTTTACCTAATTAAACTGAGATAGCCAGTAAAGAGCAAATGCTCACAAAACACTGAACCCACATGTATCATGAACAAATCTTTTCAAGTCTTTAAGAAATGAGTAGTTCTAACAGTACTGAAACTGTAGAAAAAAAACAGCAAAATAAGTTTCCCAGTCCTTTTTATGATGCCAGCACAATACTGATGTAAAAACCACAGACCAGTCTCATTTATGAATACTCACAGAAAAATCCCCACTATAAAGGAATAGACTCCAGTAGTTCATTAAAGTGACATGCCATGACTAAAAGGGATCATCCCAGGAAAGCAAGTAAAGCTCAATATCAAGATACAGATTAGTATACTTTTTCACATGAATAAATCAAAGAAAAATAAACACACTCTCCATCCCAACAGATGCCAAAGGAATTTAATCAAATTCAATATTCATGCCTAAATTTAAAAATGTATGCCCTAGAGAAACTCTCATATGTAGAAAATATGTACAAAATTATTATCAGTATTTTAATTAAAAAAAACTGGAAACAACCTACATATCCACTGAGAGTACATAAACTGTCTTATCTTTTTTAAAAAAAAATTTATGTTTTTAGTTTAAATTTGAAAGACAGAGAGAGAGAGAGGGAATGAGTGGGGGAAGGGCAGAGAGAGAGAGACACACAGAAAAGGAAGCAGGCTCCAGGCTCTGAGCTGTCAGCACAGAGCCCAATGTGGGGCTCGAAATCACGAATCATGAGATCATGACATGAGCTGAAGTCAGATGCTCAACTGACTGAGTCACCCAGGTGCCCCTGTCCTATCATTTTTTAAATGAACATTACCCACCCCCACCAAAAAATGAACATTACCCAGCAGCAAAAATGAACAGCTCACAATTACATAGATGTAACAGCTCACAACAAACAACAGCTCACAAACAACATAAAAAATGAACAGCTCACAACAACATAGATGACTTCAGGAACATAATCTTGAGTTACAAGAGGGGCACCTAGGTGGCTCAGTTGGTTAAGTATCAGACTTTAGATATCAACCCAGGTCATGATCTCACAGTCGTGAGATCAAGCCCCACATCAGGCTCTGCGCTGGGTGTGGAGCCTACTTGGGATTCTCTCTCTTCTGTCTGTCTCTCTCTGCCCCTCCCTGCACACATGTGAATTCTCTCTCTCAAAAAAAAAAATTAACTGAAATAAAATTATAAAAATAAAAATGTTTTCTTTTTTAAAAATTGAGTTATACAAGCCCCAGATGACTAGAGACACTACAATGCCATTTTCATAAAGCTCAAAAACAAAATGTTTACAGACATATTTTGTGTGATAAAATTATTTTTATAAATAGGTAAGATGACAATTAATACAAAATTCTAGTTGTTACCTCTAGGGGTAGGAAGTTGGGAGCTGGGTTGAGAAGGAGCACACAGAGAGATGCACCAATACCAGAAATGTTCTCCTCCTTAAAGGGGTGGTGTGTTCATGGGTGCTCATTTTACCATTATGCTTCTTAAATGTCATGCTAGATGCAGTCTTCGGTATACATGAATAACGTTTTTTAAAAAGATACTTATCTCTATGATATGGAGTGGTTTCCAGAATATATCTTCAAATGAAACAAGCAAATGCAAAAGGTAGAGTGCTACCTTTTGTGTACCAAAAAATGGGAGTATAAGAAAATACACATGTATCTGGTCAATTGTACAAAAAAAAAAAAAAAATAGAAGGATAAATCAGAAACTAAGGAGAATGGTTGCCTCAAATATGGGTAGGAAGTGAAAGGAGCCTGTGATGCAAACAGGCTGGAAGGAAATAGGGTAGATGAGATTGGCAGGGGAAAGGAGGGCGTGACAGGCTTCTCTGAGTGTGCCTTTTTGTTCTGACACTCATAACCATAGTAATGTTTCACATATCCAAATATACAGACATTAAGCCAACCAACCAGGATGGGATAGGGTGGCGAGCCAAAAAGGAATACAAACAACAGCAAATGAGCCTAACTATACTACAATTGACTAATATAACCACACTGAAGTGGTGGGAAAGAAAAGAACTAAATAACTTTGGAAAACAGTGTTTTAACTAGATACTACAAGGCTAAAAAAACCTGTGCTCAAATGCTTCTTGAGGATACATGATTTATTTACTCATTTCATTCTTCTCTATTTGGCAATTAAAATCTATTAAGGCCATAAATTTTCCTCTGCATACACTACCAGCCACATTCCAGAGATATATACATATATATAGATAGATAGATATATACATATGTGTGTGTGTGTGTGTAATTTCATGTGTTAATTACTATAATTTAGTGTAGTATAGTGTTTTCGTAAAATTGCTTCTCATGAAGGTATGAATGAGGAATTCTGGGGCTATTTTATGTGTATTCTAGGACTTCGCAAATAAGTGATTATAAATCATCCCCAGATCATTGTCATCCCAACGGCCCAGGAGTAGGGCCAAGTTACCTTTTGGAACGCACAGCTCCAGGAGACAGTGCCCTTCAAAAGCCGGGCTGGCTCTGCTCCCCGGTGTCTGGGAGGGCTCTGCTTTTTCTGCGCTCTCACTGAACCCTGATTCACGACCCTATGTTAGGAGTCAGGAGGAATACGGTCCATACTTGAAATGCATATAGGTAAGAGCCCCTGTACGACTTCAACATGTTAAAACACTAGTGATATCACCTCAAGCCGCTTCACTCCTGCCAATATTCCACCCCCTGGCTGCTCCGACATATCTTCCCAAAAGGTCAGTAGTATCTTCCCCGAACAAAATGCTAAATGCTCGGGGCTCCGAGGTTGTGACGGTAATCCGGCTTCGCCTTCCACGGGATGGAACGTATTCGGCCACCAAGTCCAAAGTGGGAGTCGAGGAGGGGCGGAGGAGGACCGCGGGCAGCCGTTCTACCCACTCCTGCAAGTGCGGGAGGCCCATACGCACAGCACCCACAGCTACCCGCCGGGGCACCGCCCCCGCCGCCTGCAGCCCCACACTCACCTCGCAGCAGGCGGCTTCGTGGCGCGGCCGGAAGTGCGTCACCAGGCCGCGGCCCAGCCTCTCTAGGAGCAGCGTTGCTACCAGTGAGTAGCACTCTGGCCCCGCCTCTGCGCTCTGAGTCTCGGTGTCAGAGGCTCCTGCGCCCTACGCTCAGGTCTGAGCAGGTCTGAGCAGCAGGGCAGTTGTTCCTCGAGGTGGGCTGGGGAAGAGTCGGGGGCCGGCAATGACGCCGGGGATCTGTATCTTAGTAAAGCTCCCGGTTCTACCGGATTCGGGAGTTTCCGGACTGGGCCAGTGGATCGATCACACGCCGACAGACCTTAAGGCAGCCTTTTTGTAACAAATATTTCCTAGTGACTGTTTTATTCTCCTGTCGTGAAACTTACGATCATGACTTAGAAGATCATATGTAATATAAACAACCTACATTTTAAAAACTAATATTATGCTTTAATAGAGGAGATAAAATACACCTTTCAATATGCAAATGTATGCTCGTGACTGCTATAGGAGACCTAATGAAGTGGTGGATAATTTGCCTTTTCACATGGAATGTGCCTGAACGCCACAGCCACAACGCTGTCTGTCTTACGCTGGTGTTTCAAAAATCACAAGGTACGATCCAAAATGGTGAACACTTTTTGGTAAAGTTTAAGTGAAACAGTACAATCTTCGTTTGATTTTATAGGTATAGTAATTATATTTCTGGAGAATCAACGTATGTTAATTAAAACTGTGTAGAAATCGTTGTGTTTAGGGGAACCTGGGTGGTTCAGTCGGTTAAGCCTCTGACTTTGGCTCAGGTCAGGATCTTGCAGTGCCGAGCCTGCCTGGTATCCTCTCTCACACACTCACTCTCTCTCTCTCTCTCTCTCTCTCTCTCTGCCCCTCCCCCATTTGTGCACGTGCACACTCGCTCGCGCTCTCTCTCTCAATCTGTTTCTCAAAATAAATGAATTAACTTAAAAAAATTAGTTGTGTCTAGCTGAAAACACTTTCTAGACTCAGGTCATTTATCAAGTTTTTACCTACATGAATGTCCTGAAAGTATGTGAAAACTATTTCAAATAAGTGGAACCCTTCTGTGCATTGCAGGATTCCTGGCTCTCCAGGCTCCCATCAAACACCACCAAACACTGTAACAAAAATACTCCCATAAAATTCCAAAATGGGAGGTGGGGGGAGGCGGGGAACGCACTAAAAGCCACTGGATTGGACCATCCTTAGGTTCTGATCCCGCAATGCTACAGCACTGGAATGTGATTGGTGGTAGGTCCCACCCACCTCTCCAGCCTCTCACCACGCCTATTCTTCCTCCTCTATCAACTTCAGCCCCACTTTCCGAACAGGGCTCCCTAAACCTAGAATACCCTTCCTACTCTCCAATCTTGACTATTCCTTGAAGTCTCTGCTCAAATCCCATTTCCCTTTGAAAGCAAGCCTTCCCTGAGCACCTAGAATAAGGCAGGCCCGCCAGTTATGTGCCATCACAGCACTCTGTATTTCTCCGTACTTGGCACATGTGTGCTTTTTTAATGATACCAGTTTATTTAACTGTCTTCTCTGCTCACTCCAAGAAGCAAGGACTATATCTATCTTGTTCAACACCATTATCCTCAGCTAAAGCACAAGGCCTGGCACAAAGGAAGTATGCAACAAACATTTGTCGTTGACATCGTCCAAAGGCTCCAACCCCAACTCCAGAGTAGAACCCTTCTTCATTTCTGTGCCACTAGAGGTGGGATATATATTATGCCTGGAATCATAACATTGACCAGGAGCCCTTCTCAGTTTTGCCTTGACCTTGATCATCACTGTTTTCCTAAAATGAGCACTTTCATGGCCTCTCTTGTTCAGATAGAAAAATGGTCCCAGGATTCAGCACAGTGATAGCTGGAGATTACATTGTTCTTGGCATTACGTGGTTTGTTTGTTTGTTTGTTTTTTGTTATTGTTTTCCTTTAGCAGACCTTTAGCTAGGACTGAGGGCTTGACTGAAGAAATAGGAAGGAATTAGGAGATCACAGTGTCACAGAAGTCCTGGGCCCAAATGTTAGATCATAAATCAGTCACTCATCTTACAGATAAGAAAATAAGGCCTCCAAAGTAACCATGAAGCTCTGACTCCTAAGTGTATGAGGACAGGCACACACCAAGTTACAAAAGGCCTGAAGAAGCAGAGACCACTTGTCTGTTGATCTCTATTCTTCCCTTATATAGTAACAGACTCTATAGCAAGCCAAAGACAGTCCAGAAAAAATAACACGTTTTCTGGCTCTCTTTAAATCCAAGCGTGACAACACGACCAACTTCTGATAAATAGACTATAAGCAAAAGTGATGCCATGCCCTTAAATAGAAGGAACATGCATTTCCTGTCCCAGTATCCATCAGCTAGGTGGAACGCTGACAAGGGGGTGAGCATCTTGAACCATGTGAATGAGGATGTGGTTCCTAGGGTTGACATAGCTGCTGGGTGGTATCATAAAGCTGCTGTACCAGCCCTAGACTGCTTAACTTCAGATGATACATAAGTGAGAAATAAGTTGTCATCATGTTTAACCACACTGATTTTGGGTTCTTCAAATCAATACCCACAGCGATAGCCTTACCAATACCCCTAGGAATAAAGGATGATGGAAAAATCATACATACTTAAAAACAAACTTAAAAATTTAGGCTGGTTCTCATATTTCGCTGCTCTGGAAGGCTGGGCTTGCAGCCATGTTTCCCTCTGCTCGGCTCTATCCTCTGCCCCTCCAGTCCCAGGGCCTCCCTAAAACCTTTCCTCCCTTGCCCACCAGGAGAAACTGACAAATCTTCTCATGTTAAAAAAATATTTTTTGGTGTTTCTAGTTTTAAGATGACACAGTAAAGGTTGTTCTACCTGCGTTTCCTCTTGAAAATTGTGGGAAAACAACAAAGTCTGGGGTTCATTTCAAGAGTTCAAGAATGTTTCAATATTATAAAAATTCTCTTTACTTATTATGAATTAACAAACTACTCAACCTGGAGAAATAGGGCAGGGAGAGGTCTTATTCAAAAAAGCAACAAAGAAACCAAAAAAAAACTTAAGAATAAACTTAATAATAAATGTTTAAGACATAGATGAAGGAAAATTTAAATACTCAGGGACTAAACCAACAAAAACAACAACAATAAAAACTTGTATAAATGAAAAGGCAGAGGTAATTTTTCAAAGAAAGGGCATTCATCTTGACTTGACCTGTAAGTCCAATTTCAAACTATTTTGGAAAAAAAAAAAGAAAGTGGAAGGAATTGTCCTACACAAATAAAACGACAATAGGATTTGTTTGGGATCTTGTGAAGATGATTCTAAGGTTTATCTAGGGCAAAAATGTTATATATTCACAAGATATTACTAAAACAAAAATGCAAAAGGACTGAATGTTAAAGATATACCAGACAAGTGTTAAGCTAAAGTAAAAATACCATTAACTATATTAATATAGTAATGACTTTAAGACAAAAAATGTTATCAGGCAAGGTTCCATTTAAGGCAATATAGTGAAAGATATAAACTAGTATCCAGAAATTTAGGATAAGATACAATTTATAACATGATTTTATACCTAGCTCACAGGAAAGTATACCCAGGTACCAAACCTGAACAAGAAACTAAAACCAATGAGTTTAGCTGCATTGAATGCTTTGGCCAACACAAGTAGAAACAGTGGAGATTTGAAGATCTTGATACCTGAGGAGGCTGAATCATAATATTCAGGAGGCCACATGAAACAAGTAGGAATTAGGACTTCTCACAAACACATACACCCACTAAAATGCCTGGACCCAGGAAAGGATAAATTAGGGGAAAAAATCTTCCCACTAGCAAAGAGAGATAACAAAGAAGTCCTTTTGTAGGTTTTAGAGTGGTAGTGGGGATGTCCCCTAAGAATTTAGAATTATAGTCTGTATTACTGAATACATAGTTTAATACTACCTACCTGGACCAGTAACTCATAATCTAAGAACTAGAAAACTGCTGAAATAGTCATTATAGATTTTGGAGACAATGGCATTTAAAGGTTATTATAACTGCATCTGCAGATTGAAAAATTAAATAGAGACATGGAAAATAGAGAAATGTCCTATGTCAGGGGGATCTGGGTTGACTCGGTTAAGTATCTGACTCTTGATTTCGGCTCAGGTCACAATCTCACAGTTTGTGAGTTTGAGCCCCACATCGGGCTCTGTGCTGACAGTACAGAGCCTGCTTGGGATTCTCTCCCTGCCCCTTCCCCAAGTACACACACACACACTCTCTCTCTCTCAAAATAAATAAACTGAAAAAAAAAAATACACTGGACAGAGGGGCACCTGGGTGGCTCAGTTGGTTGAGCATCTGACTCTTGATTTTGGTTCAGGTCATAATCCCAGGGTTGTGGGACTGAGCCCTTCATCAGGCTCCATGTTTGGCATGCTTGGCATGGTTGGCTTAAGATTCTCTCTCTCCCTCTGCCCCTCTTTCCCCACACTCCTGCTCTCCCTCTCTCTCTCAAATAAATTTTTTTTTTTTTTTTTACATTTTTTATTTATTTTTGGGACAGAGAGAGACAGAGCATGAACGGGGGAGGGGCAGAGAGAGAGGGAGACACAGAATCGGAAACAGGCTCCAGGCTCCGAGCCATCAGCCCAGAGCCTGACGCGGGGCTCGAACTCACGGACCGCGAGATTGTGACCTGGCTGAAGTCGGACGCTTAACCGACTGCGCCACCCAGGCGCCCCTCTCTCAAATAAATTTTTAAAAATACACTAAACAGGGGGCGCCCGAGTGGCTCAGTCAGTTAAGCGTCTGACTTCAGCTCAGGTCATGATCTCACAGTTTGAGTTTGAGCCCCGCATTGGGCTCTGGGCTGACAGCTCAGAGCCTGGAGCCCGCTTCAGATTCTGTGTCTCCCTCTGTCTGCCCCTCCGCTGCTTGCACTCTGTCTCATTGTCTCAAAAATAAATACACATTAAAAATTTTTTTTAAAAAATACACTGAACAGAATTGAGTAGATATGGGGGGCGGGGGGGAGGAAACACGTTTTAAAAAAAAAACATAGTGAACTTGAAGTCATAGCAGTAAAAACTATCCAAAAAGAAACAGAGAAAGGGGTGCCTGGGTGGCTCAGTCAGTTGAGCATCCGACTTTGGCTCAGGTCATGATCTTATGGTTCATGGGTTCCAACCCTTCATCAGTCCCTGTGCTGACAGCTCAGAGCCTGGAGCCTGCTTCGGATTCTGTCTCCATCTCTCTTTCTGCCCTTCCCCTGCTCGTGCTCTCTCTCTCTCAAATATAAATAAACATTAGAAAGTTAAAAAAGGGAAAGAAAAAGACACAGAAAAGAAAATAAAAAATAAATGAACACTAACAAAACATATACAACACTTGAATACTGACAACCACAAAATGCTGATGAAAGAATCAAAGAAGATCTACACAAATGGGGATAAATATCAGGTTCATAGATAGGAAGATTTAGCATAAGAAAGATGTGAGCTCTCCCCAAATTGATATACAGGTTTAATGCAACTCTTACCAAAATTCCAGCAGACTTTTTGAAGATATAAACAAGATTATTTTAAAATCCATATGGAAAGGCAAAGGATCTAGAATGAATAAGACAGCTTGAAAAAAGGAGAGTAACATGGGAGGAATTGGTCTATCCAATTTTAAGTCTTATATAGCTATAACAATCAAGACTGTGTTATTGGCAGAGGAATATACAATAGATAGATCAATGGAAAAGAATGAAGAACCCAGAAATAGACCCATACAACTATGCTGAACTTATTATTTTTTGCAAAAGTGTATAAGCAATTCAATAGAGGAAAGATGGCTTTTTCAAAAAGCAGTGGTAGAGCAACTGGGCATCCAGAGGGAAAAAATGAATCCCAACCTGAGTATCACAACTTATAAGCCCAAAATGGATCACAGACATTAATGTGAAAATGTAAATGTAAAATGTTTATAAACAAATGAAAGAAAATCTTCAGGACCTGGGGCTAGGCAAAGAGTTCTTAGACCTAACACAAAATTTATTAGCTGTAAGAGGAAAAGTTCTAAATTAGACTTCATCAAAATTTTAAAAAAATTTTCTATGTAAAAGATCCTGTTAGGAGGATGAAAAGCTATTGAGTAGGAGAAAATACGTGCAAACCACATATCCAAGAAGTACTAGCATATACCTGATAATATATTTCCGGAATATATAAAGAACTCTCAAAACTTAACAGTATAAAACAAACAATCCAATTAGAAAATGGGCAAAATATGTGAAAAGACACTTCACTGAAGAAGATACACAGATGACAAATAAACAAAAGATGTTCAACATCATTAGCCATGAGGGAAATGCAAATTAAACCACAATACAATAAACATCTATCAGAATGACTGAAATAAAACAACAGTGACACCACCAAATGCCTCCAAGGATGCAGAGCAACTGAATCACTCATATGTTACTGGTGGAAATGTAAAATAAAATGGTGCAGTCACCCTGGAAAACAGTTTTTCAGTTTCTTAATTATTTATTTAGAGAGGGACAGACACAGTGAGAGTGGGGGAGGGGCAGAGAGAGAGATGAGAGAGAGAGTCCCAAGCAGGCTCCGCGCTGTCAGCACCCAGCCTGACACAGGGCTCAAACCCACAAAGCCGTGAGATCATCACCTGAACCAAAACCAAGAATCAGACAGTTAACTGCCTGAGCCACCCAGGCACCCGCAGTTTGCCAGTTTCTTAGGAAACTATAAACATGCAGTTATCACATGACCCAGCAACTGTCCTTCTGGGCATTTATTCAAGACAACTGAAAACTTAGGGCACTTGGGTGTTTCAGTCAGTTAAGCGTCTGACTCTTGGTTTTGGCTCAGGTCATGATCTCACAGTTTCCTCGGTTTGAGCCCTGTGTCAGGCTCTGTGCTAGCAGGGCAGAGGCTGCTTCGGAGTCTCTCTCTCTGCCCCTTCTCTGCTCATGCTTTCTCTGTCTCTCTCAAAAAAAAAAAAAAAAAAAAAAAAAAAAAAAAAAAGAAGACAACTGAAAACTTTCTTTCACACAAAAACTGTATACAAATGTCTATCTATAGCAGCTCTATTCATAATAGCCAAAAACTAGAAATGGCTCAGCTGTCCTTCAATAGGTGAGTAGTTCAAGAAACTGTGGAGTATCTATACTATGGAATATATTCAGCAATAAAAAGGAACAGATTATTGATACATGTAGCAAAAGTCTCAATGCATCTCCAGAGAATTACTCTGAGCAAAAAGGCCAATCTCAAAATGTTATATACTGTCTGGTAACATTTACATAACATTCTTAAAGTGATTTTTAAAAATGAAATAGAGAATAAGTTAGTGGCTTCCAGGAATAAGGGAGAGGGTTCTAAGTGGCTCTAGAAAGGCAGCATGAGAGATCCCTGTGAATATGGAACTGTGTAGTATGTTGAGTTTTACCCATGTCGGTATCCTGATTGTTGTGTTACCTTTGGAGGAAACTGGGTAAAAGATACATGGGATCTCTCAGTATTATTTCTTACAACTGCATGTCAGTCTACAATCATCTCAAAATTAAAAGTTTAAATAATAAATGAACAGATAATTCGTGAGCTGTGGGACAATTTCAAGCAACCTTAAAAGATTAAGAGAGGAGTAATGGAAGTACATTTTTATAAGGTTTTTATACTGTACATGAAGTGCTATAATATTAAAGGCAGAGTGTGCTAAGTTTAAGATATATAGTCTAAATCCTAGAAGAACCCTAAAACAAAAACTATTATAGCTAAACATCCACAAAAGGAGATAAAATGAAATCATAAAAATTATATTGATCCAAAAAAAGGCAGGAAGGGGGTGGTGAGAAAGAACTATAGGACAAATAGAAAACAAATACGAAGATGACAGGCTTAAACCTAATATTAATTAATAAGTATATTAAATACAAGTGATTAAATATTTCAGTTAAAAAGCAAGAGATCATACATGATGATGGTGGTGGTGATGATGATAAAAAAGCAAGACTACATCTATAGCCAAACCAGGTACTTCTGGTTCCTTAAGGTAGTTTTCCTTGAATTATCTCGTTTGGCTATATTACAAAACACAGTGGATAATAGCAAACTGCTAAAACCCCAATGTCCTTTATATATTCAGGTTATTTGAAAATGCAATATAGATGGTGGGCAGGAAATGAAAAAGAAACAAATACGTTTGTTATGTGTTATCAAGTGCACTAACTTAACACTGCCTAGTCAGTAAGTTCAAAACACCAGCCAGCTTTTGAGGCACTGTGACTTAGTAGGAATCACATTGAGGAGTTCTGGCTCCTTCCCTGACTAGCAATGAAACACTGGGCAATCACTTCATTTTTCTGAAATTCCATTCATCTGAAAAATGGGGTAATAGCACATAGTTGTTGTAAATACTATATGCTGTTTCACTTAAAGTACATACAATACAGGCATTGCTCAATTAATGTTAACTTCTTTCCTCTTCCACCTTATTTGTGGATCTCAGTAATAGCCAACCAGGGGTGCCTGGGTGGCTCAGTTGGTTGAGCATCAGTCTTCATCTCGGCTCAAGTCACGATCTCATGGTTTGTGAGATCGAGACCCATATCGGGATCTATGCTGACAGTGTGGAGCCTGCTTGGGATTCTCTTTCTCCCTCTCTCTGCCCCTCTCCTGATTGTGCTCTGTCTCAAAATAAAGTTTAAAAAAATGAGTAATAGCCAAACAAAGATACCAGGTCCCACTTTCTGGACCTGTAAATGTTACTTTAAATGGCAGTTTTTGCCATCAAAAAGAATGAAATCTTGCCATTTGCAACAACATGGATGGAGCTAGAGTGTATTATAAACAAAATAAGTCAGTAAGACACAAATACCATATGATTTCACTCATGTGGAATTTAAGAAACAAAACAGATGAACATAGGGGAAGGGGAAAAAAAAAGAGAGAGAGAGAGGGAAGCAAACCGTAAGAGACTCTTAACAATACAGAACAAACTGAGGGTTGCTGGAGGAAAGGTGGGGAGGGGAGGGGCTGAACTGGTGATGGGTATTAAGGGCACTTGTAGTGATAAGCACTGGGTGTTTAAGTGATGAATCACTGAATTCTGCTGAAGCCAACATTACATTATATGTTATGTACTAGAATTTAAAATGAAAACTTAAAAATAAATATTTGAGGGGTGCCTGGGTAGCTCAGTTGGTTAAGAGTCCAACGTCAACACAGGTCACGATCTCGTGGTCTGTGAGTTCGAGCCTGGCATCAGGCTGTCTCCTGACAGCTCAGAGCCTGGAGCCTGGTTCGAATTCTGTGTCTCCCCAACTCTCTGCCCCTCCCCTGCTCATGCTCTGTCTCCCTCTCTCTGTCTCAAAAATAAATAAACATTATGGGGCAGTTGGGTGGCTCATTCAGCTAAGCATCCGACTTTGCCTCAGGTCATGATCTCACGGGTTCGTTGGTTCAAGCCCTGCATCGGGCTCTGTGCTGACAGCTCAGAGCCTGAAGCCTGCTTCAGATTCTATGTTTCCCTTTCTCTCTGCTCTTCCCCCACTCACACTCTTGTGTCTCTCTCTCTCAAAAATAAACATTAAATTAAAAACAATAAACATTAGGGGCGCCTGGGTGGCTCAGTCGGTTAAGCAGCCGACTTCAGCTCAGGTCATGATCTCGCGGTCCGTGAGTTCGAGCCCCACGTCAGGCTCTGTGCTGACAGCTCAGAGCCTGGAGCCTGTTTCAGATTCTGTGTCTCCCTCTCTCTGACCCTCCCCTGTTCATGCTCTGTCTCTCTCTGTCTCAAAAATAAATAAATGTTAAAAAAAAATTTTTTTTAAATAAAAACAATAAACATTAAAAATTATTTTAATAAAAAACCATTAGAAACAAAAATACACTTTAAAAATATAAAATACAGGGGTGCCTGGGTGGCTCAGTCAGTTAAGCATCAGACTTCGGCTCAGGTCATAATCTCACAGTTCGTGAGTTCGAGCCCCATGTCAGGCTCTGTGCTGACAGCTCAGAGCCTGGAGCCTGCTTCAGATTCTGTGTCTCCCTCTCTCTCTGCCCCTCCCCTGCTCATGCTCTATTTCTCTCTCTCTCTCTCTCTCAAAAGCAAATATTAAAAAAAAATACAAATTTGAGAATTACATTTTTTTTAAAAGGCAGTTTTTACTGGTGTCATTTGATTACCTAGGTGGGTCCTAAATGCCACAAGAGAAGCCAATGGAGATTAGACACACAGAGGTAAGACAGAAGCAGAGATTGGAGTGATGTGGCTACAAGCTAAGGAATGCTGGCATAACTAATTCAAAGGCGGTTACTCAGTTGGAGAAGGCTTTCTGATAACGGCACTGGGGTCAGGGACCATGAATGCAAACTACTTGATAATTAAGTACACAAAGATGAAAATGACTAATCACTAAGGCTTTCACCACATCTCAAACCTGAAAACACCTCAGAGGAGCCAGCTGATTCAGGTACATGACAGAAAATATCCATTTTCCAATGGCGTTTCAGAGGGTTGAGGGACCTAAGAGCCAGGTCCTCTGCCTCCTGGGTATGCCATATTGAGACTATCTGTACTACACGTCTTACTGTTCTAGCTCAATCTATGCTTTCCCTCAGTGTGTGAAGTCAGGCACAGGCCTCCTGATCTTGTTCCTGATACTCTGTTCCATCTCTAAGGAGTCCATCACTCTCCTCAAATAACCCCTCTTCTGGTACTGACCTTAACTCGGATCTCTATAGGGGAATACTGGGATGGCTAGGACACAGGTGCACTCTGAAACCAGACTGACTGCCCGTGTCTGAAGCCCTACTCTGCTACCTCTGTGTCCTTGGGTGGCCTAATCATGCAACATGGAACATGTTCCATGCAACTGCAACATGGAACTAATTACAGCACCCACTTGAGAGAATCGTTTAAGTGTGTGCAGTGACTAGGAAAGTGCCTGGCATAGGATGAGTGCCAAGGGTATTACTGCTGTGATATCATTTACTTAAGGGCAGCTGTGGCTCACATGGCAGCATGTGAAACCAAGTCCCAAAGCCTGTTTACTTTCACCAGTTTTATTCTGAGTGACTTTTAAATTATCTGCTCTCAAAATGATCCCCCTAGAAATAACTGAAATGCCTAGCAACAGTAGGCAATAATCGTGGTATATTCAAGTAACAGAAAACCATGCAGCATTGAGAACGGATCTATACTGATGACTCCATTCACGTAAAAAATTGTGATGGTAGAAATCAGAAAAGAGGTTACTATGAGAGAGAAGTAATGACTAGAATGGGGTGCAAGGAGACATCAGGCCCTGGTATGTACTTTCCTGATTATAAGGCTATGTTCTTTATAACATTTTAAGTTGTACAACTATGATTTGTGCATTTTCCTGTATGTATATTATACCTGATTTTTTAAGTTAAGCGATCCCCCAGCCTATTACCCATTGGTCAGTGCAAGGACATGATACAACTGCTCGTTAAACTGCCGGCAAATAAGGAAGAGATGGTGAAGCCACCAGGTGCTGGATTTCAGGGAACAGGTAGTCTGGAATATGGCAGGGTGACTGCCATGATGGTTGGCAGCAAAAGGGCACTAGACAAAAGAGGGTGCAGACTACATCATCTAAAGGGCCAGCTCTTTGTTTTCTTACTGAGACACCTCAGCACCCCTTCATATGAGAACCAGAGCTTTTCCTTGGCACACTAACCAGATCAAGGTGGGCATGCTCTTCTAGACAAATTGGTAAATGCCACACTATTAAAGATACAATAGCCTGGCATTTACCAGTTTAATCCCTAGAATAGCGTCCATTCCAAATAAAAACTGAGCAAACAAAATGAAAGCTTTAAGAGTGGAAGCTTTTGGCTTTATAGTTAAGATTTATCTTGAGAATGGATTCATTGATGCAGACATAATTTTGTAGTAACACTGAAACTTGTCACAGAGCTTAAATAACTAAAAAAAACTTTAAGTTTTTATTTATTTTGAGAAGCAAAGCAGGGGAGGGACAGAGAGGGAGAGAGAGAATTCCAAGCAGGCTCCATGCTGTCAGCACAGAACCTGACCTGGGACTTGATCTCACGAACTGTGAGATCATGACCTGAGCTGAAATCAAGAGTCAGACACACAACCAATTGAGCCACTCAGGTGCCCCTCAAATAGCTAGAACTTCTATATATTGGTGTCCTGATATAGCCCGTGCTCTTGAATTACAACGGGTTTTCCATTCTTGTTACAATCACAGGAACTGCTGAAACACAAAACACTTCTCCTTAAGATTTGTTATCCCTCAAGATTTTTGTTATGCTGGTAAGGCTCTGTTGCAAGGAAAGAAAACCTACCCTAAACTTGCTTGAACAACAACAAAGAAACACAACAGAACAAAAACAAAGCTAAATGTATTGGTTACTGGAATCAAAAAACCCAGATGTATTTCTGGCTTCAGATATGATTTAACACAGTTGTTCAAACAGAAGATTCCAGGGTGATTGCTCTTCAACTCTGATTCCTCTTTGACTCTGTTAACTTTATTCTGTCTCCACAAGAATCTAAGACTTCCTCTCCGCTGTAAGACTAAGGAAAAAAAGAAGAGCATGTCTTCCTATTAATTCTTACCAAGTCCTGGGGCTCTAATTGGACCATTGTGGGTGAACTACTGACATCTGAACCAATAACTATAGCTTAGGGGAAGGAATCTGTGGCCAGGCCTGTGTCACACATCCCACTAGAGTGGAAGATGAAATCCAAAAGGAAATTTAGTGTACTATTACCAGTAAAAGGGGGTGAAAAATTCTGGGAGGCCAAAATGACAAATGTCCAGGACAGGTTTCTCTCCGGGGTAGACATGTTCATGATGACCTAGCTTGGAAGAAGTCCTAAAGGTTTTTTCATACTTGACACACTCATAGGGTTTCTGGCCAGTATGGATTCTTTGATGCTGAAGAAGATTTCTTTTGCTAGTGAAGACTTTTCCACACTCAGCACATAAAGAGGAAGACTCCTGAATATGGATCCTTAGATGCCTTTTTAATTGTTCCTGAGCACTAAAGCCTTTTCCACAATCTACACAGTCAAAGCGTTTCTCTACACTGTGGACTCTCTGGTGCCGAGTTAGTTTCGTATGAAAATTAAAGGCCTGCCCACATATTTTACAAGAATAAGGCTTTTCCCCTGTGTGAATACGTTGATGTTGGCTAAGATGAGAAGTCCTTCCAAAGCTTTTGCCACATTCATTACATTCATAGGGTTTCTCTCCAGTGTGGATTTTTTGATGTCGAAGCAGTGGTGAATTACCAACAAAAGCTTTTCCACACTCATTACACTCATAAGGTTTCTCCCCAGTGTGGATTCTCTGATGTATAACAAACTCAGAACTACTGGTAAAACTATTTCCACACTCTCCACAGAGATAGGGTCTGTCTCCACTGTGGATTCTCTGATGCCTGATCAGATTTGCATTATCATTAAAGGCTCTTCCACATTCTTCACACTGATAAGGTTTCTCTCCAGTGTGGATTCTCTGGTGCCGGATTAATGAAGAATTGCCATTAAAGGCTTTTCCACACTCATTACACTCAAAGGGTTTCTCCCCAGTGTGAATTCTCTGGTGTCTAACAAAGTAAGAAAAATAACTGAAGCATTTCCCACACTCCTCACATATGAAGGGTTTCCTTGCACAGTGGATTCTTGGAGCCTTTCCTTTAATATTTTTTACTGTGGAGATTTCCTGGTGTTTCTCCAGTTCGCTGGTTTCTAGCAAGTTGCTTCCCTGAAGAACACTCCTCTGCAAACCATGTAACAACATGACATCTCTTTCTTCAGAAATTCCCTGTGTTGATGTGGACTCACTGTTAATGTTGGTCTCAGTATCTAACGTAACAGAAAACACAAATGCCACCTGAGAATTATGCTAGAAACAAACTAACATCAAAAATTATAGGGCCTTTAAAACAAACAAACAAATAAACAAAAAATAAATTATAGGGCCTTTAGAAATTACAATTCCAACCCCCACATCAGACTGTTAGCAAGAACAGGCTACTAAAATGAAAGTGCCAAGTATCACACAGAGAACAGTTGAGGAGAAACAGGGTATTGGTATACACAGCACACATTAGATTGCTTCCTAAGCTTTTCCAGACTCCATATTTTTTTAATGACTTCTCTCTAGTGTGTTTAATCTGACCTTATCATAGTAATAGGCCTACAAAATATCAAAGGCAAAGGGCCCAAGAGCAAGTGGTGACCCTGGGGCTGGCAAGTACAAGAAAACAGAATCAGGATACAAAGATCACGTGATGCATGAACTGTTTTTTTAAAAAATTCATACCCTGCAAATGTCCCAAAAGACTGGAGACACTGAGCATTAAAGGCACTAGGCTGTGGCAAGACAAAGAAAAAATCACACTCAGAGGTTCTTAACTGCAGGACATCACCCCTAGAAGTTATTAACTGCAGGTCCATAGATGTCAATGAATACCCCAAAACTGCTGACAATTCCTGTCTTGTCATCAGACTCTCACAAAAGTCTGAATCTCAAAAATGCAGAGATTTTATATGGAAAGTGAGGAATTCAGTTTACTTAGATACATCAAGACTGCAGAGCAGTCCTTCTCATACTAGCAAAAGGAAGAGAAACAGCCACCTATAAAATGGCATTTGTGTTCCAAAAGACTGGATGCCATTTTACCTAAGTTAAAGTCAATCTATTTTATACAAAATGTTAGACTAATTTTAACATTAATCTGGGTTATCTGGGACTCATCTGCTCATTAATCAAATTCATCCTTTGAGTGTGAGTTAAACGAGGAAAGCAGTGGGAGAGGAGATGTCAGAGACTGAAGCAAATGGGAAAACCAGTAGTCTGGAAAAGGGTGATCATGACAATGGAGATCTGGTGGTCTGCTCTCATACCCTGCCTCCTTCTTGCTATAAAACCAGGAATGAGCAATCAATGACCAAAACACTCTATTTTCCTGCTACCTCATACTCTGAAATTCATCTGGATCAAGTTCCCCATAGCAGTTCTTCTAAGCAACCACATTCCTAGGTCTCTAGCCATTACCCCCACCTTCCTGCTGAAAGAACACAACTGCCCAGATGCAGTGGCCTCAATGTCTTTCCCTTCCATTTCCACACCCACTAGTCCCAAGCCATGCACTGCCCTCTCAAGTCACACTTCCCAGTCACCCCAATGCCATGTCTTCCCCTTCCCCTGCTACACTACTCTACCAGCTGTATCATCCCTCCTTTTCATCACCAACCTCCTTCTGCAGATCCTCAAATCCACTTGACCTGAACAATCTTCCCTTCACATCCAGCTTTTCTTATAGTAGTGTTTAATCAAACTGCCTACTCATTAGTTGAGAAATTGACATCGTGTCAATTTTTTTAATGAAATTCATTTTTTAAATGAAAACAATTTTTTAAATGAAATACACTAGCCTAACATAGAACAGTATTCACGTACATTGCAATGCCAAGGTAAATGTTGTTTCTTGATACTCCAGTCTCAGAGTACATAGTGAGGGTTTTGATGTAAAATGTAATACCCCATGAGGCTCATAATAAAAAAAAAGTTTGACAAACATTTGATATACTTCTATTCCATTTCTAAACTTACCAAAATAAACTTATCTAAAGTGCTGCCTCAATTTTGTCATCTCCTACTCCCTCCCTCTATGCAAAATACCTATCCTGAAACTCCTACCTCTGGCTTCAGTTCCATGTTCCCTCATAGGGACCCTCCTCTGCCTATTTTCTCTTCCCTCTCTCTCAACAAAATTAAATAACCCTTAACATTTAAGATTCAGCCCTTTGTTCTCTCTGGGTGTCATTTCAATTAAAACTCCGGTAGAGTACACTTGCATCTACATCTGTAGACCTGACCTTTATCTCAGACTCTACACTTGCCTTCTCCATGGCCTGCTCTGGCCATCCACTTATACATATTCTAAAGGAACCTCAGACTCTACGCTCACATCTGAATTCACACGAATTAAAAAGCTCCTTTTATGTCATGACTTCCCAGTGTTATCTGAGTCAACTTTCCTCTTTGATGACCAAGTTTTGATAAGATCTGGTCGACCGTAGCTCCACACATACTCTTTCCTCTTTCATTTTTTTTTTTTTTAACTTTTTAAGTAGGTTTCATGCCCAGCACGGCACCCAACACAGGGCTCAAACTCATGACCCTGAAATCAAGACCTGAACTGAGATCAAGAACTGGGACGCTTAACCCACTGAGCCATGCAGGCAACCTTCCTTTTCCATTTTTGCAGTGCCACTATCCCCTATCCAATTCACTCACTCAAAAGTTAACTCTTGACATATAGTAATAGTTTAATAAGATTTTATTCCTTCAATTTCTTTCAGACCAATCCAAAGCACATACTATGTTAATACTTTGCAAATGCAACCAAATATGGGCCTGTGTCACTAGAGGCAAAGTCACTGTGACAGGGGTCACTGCTCCTGCTGCATGATTGGTTTTACCTGCTCTGTCATTTCCTATTCCCATGCCCTAAGTTGTTTAGGATAGAGCCCTCAGGTCCACCACAAACTCTGCAATCTAGATTTTTCACACAAAGTTCGATGGGTAAGACACCCCACCATACTCATCTCCATCGCTGGCTGAGTAAAGGGGGTGAGGGTATACTGTAAACTGCCAGCCCCAAATTCTAGGAAGTCTCGCTTAGGTTTGAGGTCTAAACCTCAGGCTCTTCCACTGCTTACTAGGATAGACAAATATTCCAGAAATACCCATTTTAAAATATGCTCCCCACTGGGGCACCCGGGTGGCCCAGTCGGTTAAGCATCCGACTACGACTCTGGTCATGATCTCACAGTTTGTGCATACAAGCGCCGCGTCAGGCTCTATGCTGACAGCTCAGAGCCTGAAGCCTGCTTCAGATTCTGTGTCTCCCTCTCTCTCTGCCTCTCCCTGCTTGTACTCTGTCTCTCTCTCTCAAAAATAAACAAACATTAAAAATAAATAAATAAAATTAGATTAAATATGCTCCCCCGGTGATTGTCCTGCATGTTAAACTGCAAAATTCTTCACAATGATTTACTGGATCCTCTATTGATTTTCTCAAGCCAGATAATCCACCTTCTTTTTTTCCACATGGGATCCACTGTAAGAAGTCAAATTTGGCACATAAGCCACTGAAGAAGCTTATCCGAGCTTCTACATGGGAATTCCTCCAAGTTCTCCTTCT
This sequence comes from Panthera uncia, assembly GCF_023721935.1. Lineage (NCBI taxonomy): Eukaryota > Metazoa > Chordata > Mammalia > Carnivora > Felidae > Panthera > Panthera uncia. Next base: position 12,179,648 of record NW_026057589.1, on the reverse strand, counting down.
GCTGTGCTCCCACAGCCCACTACTACATACCAACACCAGTACTTAACACATTTTCCCCCCAGCTCTTTACATCTGTCTCCATAGCATGTATCATCCAGAACTTCTTAAAACAAAGCTTGGCACACGGCAAGTGCTGAAAACTGCCCTTGAACAAATCCATCCTGTCCAAAGAAGGAGGACTACTAAAACAGGAAATGCTGAAACTCAGAAAAGATTCAAAAATTGCATGAAATGATTAAGAGGAATTTGTTATCTTGATAAGAGTTAAAATTAATGGGACAAGTTTCATATTATTACCTATTAGGAGAAATAATCCATTTTATTTAAATCCTTCCCAGCATGGTTCATTTTAAAATACACTGCTCTCTCAAGCTCTATAGGTGCCTGTTCTCAACCTGCCTCGCTTACCTTCACAGATGTCTTTGGTCCTCTCTGCAGATAGGTTATCCTGTGCCTCCAGGCCCCATGGCAAATTCCCTGCCTCCAGAAGCGAGATCAGGGCAGGTCTGGGAACTTGATATCCTGAAAAGGGGAGAAAGTGGTACCTTTCAGACATATGTCTGCTGTGTCAATATAAGGAAAACCCTAAGAGCCTCCATAAGAGTAAGATCTGCAGAAGAGGGCTCAGGACTGGGGAAAGCCAAGATTCTGATAAAGAAGAAACTGAGCATTTATGACCCTTCCTACTCAAGAGTAGGTAAGTTACTGAGATCCTACAAGACATATATGTAAACACAGGGAAGGGGTCACACCCTTCCCTAGACGAACTAAGAATTTAACTCTGGCAATGGAAACTGTGTATTCCTTACTGCACAGAGCCCCTGGGAGGATGGGATGTACTCTTACCAGGGGACAGCAATTCCATACATTGGGACCAAACTGATCCAAGATCTCTCCCTATCCACCAACCTTTGAAGTGGGTCATTCAGTCTCAGCCCTGGAGCCACACACTGGAGGATACCAGAGACAACCACTCCCTCTCCACACTGCACACCCAGCCTATTAGGAGAAAACAAGGAAGGAAACAGGAAAGCATACACCTGAGTCCCAGGAGGAAAGCAACCTTACCCAGGGATGTCAAGTTCCCATAATTCTCCAGCATCACACTTCTGTACAGGGCCTTCTGTCCAGGAGAAAGACCAGTCCATTCTGTCCCAGTGAAGTAGATAGCCACGTCCTCAAAGGTCACCAACTCCTACAACAAGAAGTTCCTGCTGCCCCAGAGCCAATTCTCTGACTCGGCCTGGGTACAGTATGAGGGAGGGGTCCTATTAGGGATGACTAATGAGAAAAAGTGAAAGAACTGGATGTTAGACCATTAAATGACTTTCTACAACCAAAAACCTAAAACTTCTCTAACAGAAGAGCTTCCATTAGGACATAAATTGTACCATTATAAAACACAGTAACATTTCAAAAACCTTAGAAAGCTTCCCATCAATTGAGCTTCCTAAAGCAGTTTCTTTGGTTTTGTAACTACTTTTAATCTTTTATTGTTATACCTACAAATGGACATTAGCTTCAATCGGTCTAGACACCCACTCACAGGTGGCATGTCAGGACCTGTTTTCCCCTTCACTGCCTCAGTGCCCAGCTAATCCATGTGTTCCCAGATGTGTTCATTCTGCCCCAAACCTCAAGCCTACATTAACAAGAATAATTTCATGGTTTGCTCTGATGAGCCATTCTCATCTAAGCCCCATCTGTGCTTGAAGAACTATCCTGCCTGTGCTCAAGAACGTCCAGCAGAGAAAGCTTAGTGCCGCCTGGAGCAGTCTATTCTGACAGACTTCCTGATGTGTCTTCCTGGGAGAATATACTTCTGGAATCAAATTGCTTCTGGGCAGCTCTTTTAGCTGCTTTTCTTTATACCTCCAAGACAATCTATAATAGCTTCTACCAACCAAGTCTCATGATTTTTCAACAGCCCCAGTTTCCCTTCTCTGATGGCCCTGAGGCTCTATCTTCCCAGAAAGTTCTAGCATCTGGTTTAGATCCTCTCTATACTCCTCAGACTTTGGTATCAAACTGGTTACCTAAACATGCAAAGAATATCCTCCCACCTTCTTATGCCTCAACTGATTCTGTGGATCCCCACCTTCCACTAGTCCCAGCACTGCCTCAGACTCCCTGGTGACCTAATATGTCTGACCCACCAACTACACCAAATTTATCTTCAAACTGAAACTGGCTCCTTTTCTAAATCATATAAACTAATTGGCACAGTGAGCAACAATTTTGTTTCCCTACCTCAGTTAATGGTACCAATCTCAGCCCAGACTCCACTGGAAACTTAAGATTTCACCCTAGACTAACTCGCCCCCAATCACTGCTCATTTCTGGCATGCAGTTGGTAATCAGATCCTGCCAGTTTCACCGCCGAAATATTTCTACAGTCCAACTCTTCTTCACCATCACACAATCAGTACACTAGTTCAATAGCTGGGGGACACTTAAACAGCTCCAATTCCAGGCTGTCCTGCACTGAATCCATCCTCTGCCAGCACATAAAATCATCAATTTAAAATGGCTCAGGTCATGATCTCACAGTTCATGAGTTCGAGTCCTGAGTCAGGCTCTGTGCTGACAGCTCAGAGCCTGGAGCCTGCTCCAGATTCTGTGTTTCCCTCTCTCTCTGCCCCTCCCCAGCTTGCACTCTGTCTCTCTATCACTCTCTCTCACAAATAAACATTAAAAAAAAATTGTTTTAAATGACACCCTGGGGTGCCTGAGTGGCTCAGTCAGTTAAGCGTCCAACTCTTAATTTAGGATCAGGTCATGATCTCCCGGTTCGTGAGTCTGAGCCATGCACTGGGCTGTTTGGACAGTGCGGAGCCTGCTTGGGATTCTTTCTCTCCTTCTCTCTCTGTTCCTCCCCCAATTTGCGCTCTCTCTCTCTCAAAAATAAATGAACTTAAAAAAAAATTTTTTTAATGATAACCTGACCCAGTCAACTCAATGACTTAATGAGTCACCACTAACCATAACAGTGGTTCTCAAAGTGTGATCCCCAGAGCAGCAGCAGCATCAACTGAGAACTTTGTGGAAAGCAAACTGATAGGCCCCACTGGAGAGCATTTCTGCTTCAATGAGCCCTCCAGGTAATTCTGGAGCACACTAAAATTTAAGAACCCAGGACGAGAGGATAAAGTCCAAGCTCAGGAAACTGAACTGCATCAGGTGACAGGCAGACAGTGAGAAGGAGGCACAAGACTGTACACAGAGAAACTAACTGGAATGCTCTGCTGACAAAATTCCAGAGAAGGAATGACAAACCCTGAAAGATGGAAATACAAAATACAGGACAAGTGGAAGAGACAGCAGGCAGAAGGAGCTGGACTTGGTGCCTCTCTAGACGTGGTATCAAGGGAGAATAGGGTCAACAACTGCTCAGCAATCCGGAAACTGAGTGGTCAGGACAGTGATATGGTGGTACCAGTGACTCACCAGTACTTACAGAAGATCAGAAGAGGGTGGAAACTACATGGAAGATACTGTTTGGATTAAAGTCAGGGAGAGGGACCTGCCAGATGTCAGAAATCCAAGACTGGGACTTGGGATATGCTTCATGGATGCTAAGTCACTGGATAAGTAAATCCCAGGATGAGGAAATGGTAAAGCAACACAGCAAGAAATCAATTTCCTAGTCCCACAAATGTAAGGTACTTAATGTTCACTTTACAGATGAAGTCTGTTAAGACACAAAGAGTTTAACTGATTGGCTCAAGACCACTGAGGCCCGATGGGATCCCTAAATTCAGGTGACCTGCCCTAATGCAGATTTGACCTAGTGCAGATTTTCCGTATCATAGTCTGCTGCTGCCTCACCTTAGTCAGCAGCACTGCCCTTAAGGAGGATATATTTTCCTTGATTGTAAAGCCCAAACTTCTTTCTTTAGAAGGACAAATACTATAGACCCCCTCTTCTTATCTTCCTCCTACCAGCCCTCTTCTCCCACCTCCCAAGAATCTTGCAACTTCATTGATCTCGATCACTCCTACTAACAGTGGATACTTCTACCATCAGCCCAAGTCCCTCATTCTCACAGATCCCTCCTTTGTGGTCCCTACTGAACCGGTTCAGCAGAGATCCTTGGAGTACAGGAGGCTGTACTTCTGATTCCCTGGACACTTTCTCCAGCCAATGCTTGTAGGACTTCTGGCTGCTCAGCCCCTCACCATCAACTTTCTCCCCAACATTCAGTCCTACTAGAAAGACTCAAGAGGTACTTTCCCGCTGATTTGGTTCTAAGAGTCTTGCCAGAATTATCCCTCTCATAACCCATTTCCTTCAGATTAGATCTCATGAAGGTTGACCTGAGCGAGTCATAGCTCACCTGGTGCCAGGCGTTCAGGGGCATGGCTGCCATCACCTGGGCTCCCTCTCAGTGAAGGATAGAGGCTGAGGGAAGAAACAAAAGAGAATCATGAGTGAGCTTCGCCCAGTCAAAGGCTCTCCTTTAAACCAACAAACCTGCTGCCAGTAATAATACCAGCCATCATTTACTGAATGCCCACTGGGTAAGTGGCATATATTTCTTCTTTCAATCCACACTATACAATGAAGTTTGAATGCTGAGGAAACAGATTTTGAAAGAGTAAGTAACTTGCCCTCAGGCACCAGAGCAATGCTCCCTGTCCTGCATAAGACATGAGTACAGGGGGAATAGGAGTACACACAAGCAAAAAACAAACAAACAAACAAACAAACAAAAAACCCCAAAGAAACAAACAAGTAAGCAAACAAACTAAAGCAAAACCTAACAAGAGGAAAAGGAAACCCAGACCTTTATTTTTTAAAAATAAACTTTTACTGAGAAACATAACAAGTTAAAAAAATAAGTTTTGGGATGTAAAATACACATCCCTTCATTCAGTCTTCACTATAATCCTCTGAATTTTCTTGTCCCCAAATGAGAAAACAAGGCTAAGAGAATAATTCTCTCTACCAAGGTCACAAGGTGGTGGATGAATGAATTTGGATTCCAAACCAGATCTGTCAGAATTCCAAAGGCCATGTTCAGTAACTACATTAAATCACTTCCAATCATAATCCCAACAGGATTTCTTTTAAAACCTGATAAAGTGATTCTGAAGTTAATATAGAAGGATAGAGTCACTGAGAAAATTCAGAAAAAGAATCAAAGGGGAAGTCTTCCTTTTCTTGGACCTTGGGGCAGGCATCTTTTTGCTCATCACTCCATTCTAGGACCCAGTGATTACCAAAACTCATTAGCAAAGGACCCTGAAAGGCCACCTCAACATGCCAAAATGTCTGGGTTATTTTAGTTGTATCCCCTACAGACACTGTGTTCTTGCTAAGCGGTCATATTCTGCCCCAAAACCAGCATGTTCCTTAACTTCATTGCTTGCTGTAATTTCCTGCTGGCCTTACATTATGCCACCCTTCTTGATTTAGCCATTCTGGCCTTCTTTCCGTTCCCTCTACGATGCTAACTCGGGATCTTTATACCTGCTGTTGTGTCTGTATGAACTACTCTGCTCCAACCTTAGGATCTTTTTAACAGATACTCTCTGCCTAGGATACTCTCCAGCAGCCTGATCCTTCCCGCAGGTAATGCCAGGTCATCCTTCACATCCTCTACAAACCAAGTCAGCTCCCCATGTTAAACACTCCACTCATACTTTGTTCACTTTCCTGTATACCACGTCTCCCAGATTGAGATTATACTCTTGCATTGATTTGTGCTTTCTTCACTCAACATTTATGGTAGACTTCATTCATTCCAGGCCAAGTGTGAGATATAGTGGAGACAGGGAAAAAGGGTGTAACCCCTCTTGTCATGGAGCTCAGTCTGAAGCAAAGGCACACGTTAATCAAAGAATCTCATAAATAAGATCATAATTGTGATTACTGCCCGGGGAATCTATCCTAGATGGGTACATTTCGGGATAGGAATTAACTAGGTTAAAAAAAACAAAACAAAAACAAAAACAAAAACATGTTCTGGAGGTGAATGGCCAGGAAGGCCGTAGCAGAGCCGAGGAGAGTGTGCTGCAAAACGAGCGGATACAAGTCGCATAAGAGGACGCCATGCAGGGCGTTAGTCTTCGACCGAAAGGCGACCGGCCGCAGCCAGTGGGTTACAAACAGGTAGAGTGAACTGGTCAGATTTAATGACTACGTGACTCCCATTAAACGGAAAGCTCCCCGAAGGCGGAGCCCACGCTGGTGTCCCCTACAACTGCATCCCGGGAACCCCGAGCACCAGCTGGCCTTCGGCTGCTAGGTCAGGAGTGGCTGGCCCAATGGGCAGGGCTCTACAGCTGCGTCTGGCGCACGGGGCGTCTCTTTTCCAACCGCCGCCTCCTTGTCCCAGAGCGGGCGCCGCGGGCCGGGGCGAGCGACGGCACCCGAGCGAGGGCGGCGCTGGCCCGCGAGCGGCCTCCACTGGCCTCCTCCACGGCTTCAGGGACCAAGGCGGCAGCCTCCTCCGGCGGTGACGGGCGCGCCGCTAGCGGAGACGACCGGGCGAACGAACCCACCACTCACCTCAGAAAAGGCGCAAAGTGCGGCGTGACCGGAAGCGCGTCACTGCGGGGCCGCGGGGCCGCGGGGCCCGCGCCTCACGTGCTTCCTCTCTAGGAAGCCAGAGCGCGCCGCTCAGTGGTTCTCTGGCTTCACACCCCAGGCCCGCCGGCCGGGCGAGCGAGCGGGCGGGCGGGCGGGCGCGGCTGGGACCGCGGTCCTCGGAGACCCGGTAAAGGAGAGGCAGCCGACTGGGGTTTTCCCTGATCTCTAACCGAAATGTAGCATTTCCTTCAATTATGTGTTGGCAACAAACCCCAGTACCATCAGCAGTACCGTGCCTTTGTCACCAGTAGAAATCACAGATATTTTCATATCACCTCACAGTTGATGCAGATATCTCAAAATATGAGTTATTCTCTTCTTTAATTCGAAATTACCGTCGTTGTTATTAGGGCTCACCTTTAGATCTTGTCATTTGATTTCATCACAGTGGTAGAGACACGTATATTAATTACTGTATCACAGGTTTATTTTTTAAGCCATTTAACTGTATTTTAATATAACTAGTTTCAGAGTAGGTCCACAAATGTCATCTCACTGCCAAAGAAGTAGTAAAGCCAAAAAACCAACCAAACTAAAAAAAAAAAACAAAACACCTGTCCTCCTTAGGGGTGAAGATCCAGTCACATTAAGAAAGACCAGGACTGTGAAGAAGGGATACTACTGCAGAACTGTTTAGGAAGTGAAATTGAGAATTGAGAATTGAGAATTGTCATGACAAGTAGTTGACAGTACAAAGTGGCATGGGAGGGAACAGGGCACAGACTGACATGCATCCAAAGAAGAGGACTGGCTCCTTATTTTTACAAAAACATACCTTAGGATCTCTCTAGATGGGTGGAGACCATTTTGATTTTCATGAGTGGGGGCAGGCAAGAGTGTTGCAAATAGTATCTAGTGGGCAGAAGTCATTGAGTAAGCTAAACATCCTATCCTATGGTGCATAGGATAGCGCCAACAAAAAACTGTCAGGTCCCAAATGCTGATAGTGTCAAGTTTGAGAAACCCTGCTTTAGATGGATAACCCAGGCCATTTCTTTGGTTATAAGGTAATGGCAGACATGCTATTCTAGGCATTATAAGGACAAATGTCAAGCTTTTGCATGTAAATATATGAGTAATAGAACCATACAGATTTTGTCAACCAACAAATTTAAGAATGCCAAGGAGCATATATTGAAAATATTTTAAACAGGATACATTATCTGAGTAAAAGTCAGGGCTAATAATTTGTAAGTGTCAGTAAGAAATTATAAATTACAGGGGCACCTGGGCTCAGTCAGTTAAGCATCTGACTCTTGGTTTCAGCTCAGGTCATTTTAAGTTCGAGTCCTGCTTCAGGCTCCACAATGACAGCACGGAAACTGTTTGGGATTCTCTCTCTCTCCCTCTCTCTCTGCCACTCCCCCATTTTCTCTCTCTCTCTCAAAATAAATTTAAAAAATTAAAAAATTATAAATTACCAATACTGATTCAAGAAAAAATAGACAATGTAACTGGCTCAATGCCACAGAAAGAACTTATAAAGTAGTAAAGATCTCTTCTCCTCTACTACCGCCAACAAAAGCAACTGGCCCAGCCAGCTTTATTAGGTGGATTTTTTTTTTCCAGATTTCCAAGGAACAGATAACTGCTAGGCTTCTGAAACTGTTCCAAAGCACAGAAAAAGAACAGCCTCATAGCTACTTCTAGCAATGCTGTATAAGTCAATTCCCAAATCTGGAGAAAGATGGAAAAATGGATGAACCTGGTCACTTGAACCTATCATTGTGGCAGAGGGAAGGAAGAGTATAGATGGGCTAGACTAGACCACAAGTACCACCCTTCCAGTGGGGAACAGAGCCACACCTATACCACATCAATTGTTGAGTAAGGGAAGAGTAGCTTTCCAAAAAAAGGAAGGCAGTAATTACCATGAAAAGGGGGTAAAAAATGCTGGGAGGCCAAAGGAACCAAGGTCCAGGACAGGCTTCTCCCTAGGGTGGGCATACTCAGGATGATGTAGCTGAAGAGGAAGTCCTAAAGGTTTTCCCACACTTGAGACACTCGTATGATTTCTCTCCACTGTAGATTCTCTGATGCCGACTTAGTGTTGACTTAACAGTGAAAGTTTTTCCACACTTCTTACCCTCATAAGGTTTCTCCCCAGTGTGGATTCTCTGATGTATAACAAACTCAGAACTACTGGGGAAGCCATTTCCACACTCCTTGCAGAGATAAGGTCTGTCCCCACTGTGGATTCTCTGGTGCCTGATTAGATTGGCACTATTCTTGAAGGCTTGCCCACATTCTTCACACTGATAGGGTTTCTCTCCAGTGTGGATTCTCTGGTGCCGAATTAATGAAGAATTGCCATTAAAGGATTTCCCACACTCCTCACATGGGTAGGGTTTCTCCCTAGTGTGGATTCTCTGGTGTCTAACATAGTAAGAAAAAAAGCTGAAGCATCTCCCACATTCCTCACATCTGAAGGGTTTCCTTGCACAGAAGATTCTCTCATCCTTTCTTTTAATATTTTTCGCTGTGGAGATTTCCTGGTGTTTCTCCAGTTCACATGTTCCTGGAAATTCACTTTCCCGAGAAACACTCTGTAGCAGCCCAAGTGATATCATCACATCTTTCTTCAGAAATTCCCTGTGTTGATGTGGACTCACTGTCAGTGTTGGTCTCAGCATCTGACATGAGAAATGGAAGACACATGCCACCTGAGAATTATACTAGAAACAACAGAGCACTGAAATTATAGGACCTTTAGAGATTACTATTCCAACGTCCGTGTAGCCTGCCAGAAATATAAACCTATTAAACTGGAAGAGCTAAATATGACAGAGGCCGAAAATAGAAGCTGTGGAACAGGAAATGAGATTTTGAACCCAGGTCACTACACTTTCCAACAATGAAGACTACTTCCTAAGCTTCTCCAGACTTTCATGTCCCTATTAACTTGTGACTTCATAGTACTTAAATGCTTGAAAATGCTCATGGAAGAAGCAGCACGGAATCTAAGAACAAGAGGCAACACCTGATGGGCTACAAGAGTTGAGTGTATGCCATCTAACTGTTAGAAATGGCTGCGTGTGTGCTGTTGTTGGGACTCAAAACGTTGTCTGCTCAGCTAGTCGGAAAGGGGACACCTTGCTTTGAGGCAGGAGACTGCACAATGCCCCCTTTTTCATAGTGAGGAACAGGAAAACCTCAGGTGAGAAACAGACAACAATAACAGCCTGTCCAGTGACATTTGTATTTCCAAAGACTGGAAGATGACATTTTAATTAAGTTTGTTAAAATTCGATCCATTTTTTTTAAACTTCAATTTCATATTTAAGTGTTGATCTTTATCAATCTGTACTCTTGTTAATTAAACATTAGTATGCTAAAAGCAGATATTAGCATTTTTATGCCTTTTGCACAATAAAATTATGTGCAGAATGCTTGTTTATCTTTCCTTTTCTTTACAAATTAGCTGTCCTTGATCTTAAACCACTAGAACACAAGCTTCAGGAGAGCAGGGGCTTTGTTTTCTTTCTTGCTGTATCCTGGGTGTCTTGAGCAATTCTTGACACACAGTAGGTACTAAATAAATACAATAAAATAAATGATTGAATAACTGCTACTCTGTATACACAAGCATACAACTTATATACTGCAATAATAAAATTATTATGGCTCAAAAATAATTGTATCTATGTTATAATGGCTGATCTACTTGTTTTGGTTAATATTTCCCTTTTTCAAAATGTTTTTTAAGATTATTTATTTTGAAAGAGAGAGTGAACAGGGAAAGGGCAGAGAGAGAGTGAGAGAGACAATTCCAAGCAGGCTCCACGCTGTCAGCACAGAGTCTGAGGCAGGGCTCAAACTCACCAACCATGAGATCCTAACCTGTTCCCAAACCAAGAGTCAGATGCTTAAGTGACTGAGCCACGCAGGTGCCCCTGAGAAGTTCTATTTTAATAGGGAGTGGGGGTTATCTACCAAGTTCTCTGTGTGTGTGAATTTGAATGGGCTTCTTCAGAAGGGAAGTGCTGGGACACAGGAACAAGGAGACAGATGAAACTGTGAACAGCAAAATAATCTGAAGCACAGTGACCAGAATAATGTGGAGCCTGGAAGTCAATTCTCAATTTCTCTTGCTGTTTGGTAAAAAGCAAGTGTCACATTATCCAGATTAGAATAACAGATGACAAGGAAACACTTCTCCTTCTCTAACACCCTAGAACCCTATCATTCGACTGATCGGGTTCCCCACAGCGGTCCTTCCAGGCAATCACAACTTTCCCTAAAGCCCCACCTGCTCCCTTACCTAACTCTCCAGTCACTGCCACCTCTTCCTCACTGGGAAAACCAAGACGACCTCAAAGGTGCTCCTCAACCTCCTCGCGCTCCACTCCCACACGGTGGCGCCCATTTCCCACCTTCCCTTTACGGCTGCGCCTCTCTCCGGCAGCTCTTCCCGCTACTCTAGCAGAGCTCAGCAGGTACTTCCTCTCCCTTCTCCCCTTTCACTTCTTACTTTCGCTATTCAGGTCCAATGGAGGGTAGTTATCTTTCCCAGACTAGCTTGATTTTTCTTTTTAATTGGCTGAGAACCACTAGTGGGTCATGAAATAGATGTAGCGGATTGTGAGCAGAAATCTTTCACTCAAAAATAAAAATATTTTATTTAACCCAATATATCCAAAATACTGTTTCAACATAAAGTCAACATAAAAATTATAAATGAGATCATTTATACTTTTTTTGTACTAAATCTTCAAAATATGGTATTTTATACTTTTAGGACATTTCACCTTGAATTAGCCCCCCTTCAAGTGCTTAAGAGTAATTTAATAAAGCACACATAGCTAGTGGCTACCATGTTAACAACACAGAAGTCAACAAAAGGAAGTCCTACTTAGGCTTTCAGTCCTAAGCCTCACGTTCTTTTTCTTTTTAAAGTTCATCTATTTTGGGGGGTGGGGTGAGGCAGAAAGTGAGAGAGATTCCCAATCAGGCTCTATGTTGACTACTGATCAACACAGAGCCCGATGCAGGGCACCCCCTAAGCCACATGTTCTTGAACGCTAACCTAAAAAGAGAAAAGAATAAATGCTCACAGGTGGCCCTCAGAAATATCTATTTTAAAATAACACTCCCCAGGTAATTCCCCTGCACATCAAACCATGAAGCTCTTCACAATTTTATGGTGATATACATGATTAGGGGGTAGTGATATCTCACTGTGGTTTTAAATTGCATTTTCCTAATGGCTAATGTCAAGCATCTTTTCATTTCTGTGTTCTCTTTGGTGAAACATCTCTTCATACCCTTCACACATTTTCTAACCGCCTGTTTGTTTTTATTGCTGAATTTGAGAGTTGTTTATATACTCCAAATTCTAGTCCTTTTCCAGATATTATATTATGCCAGAAATTATATTGGATCTTTTATTATTCCCTTCCTCCAGCCAGACTATCTTCCCTTCCCACTCCTTCTGCAATGCATTCTTACATGCTGAACACAGAACACATGGCCTGCCACTGAAGGAGTGTTACCTGATCTTCTAAGGGAGAAGTCCTCTAACCTCTCCTGCTGTGTCCCACAGCCTGCTGCGTATATACCAACAGCACTTAACACATTCTCTCCGTTTTAGCTCTCTACATCGGTCTCCATAACTAGTATCCTCCAGAGCTTCTCCAAGAAGTTCCATTTTGGCACACAGCAAGTGCTCTAAAACTTGCAAACCATGCATCTAACAAAGGACTGTGGTTGATGGTTCTAAACCTGCCTCACCTACCTTGACAGACATCATTGGTACTCTCTGCAGGTGGATCATCCTGTGTCTCCAGGCCCCAAGACAAATCCCCTTCCTCCAGAAGTGACATCAGGACACGTCTGCAAACAGGGTATCCTGCAAAGGAAGAAGAAAATGGTGTTGGAGGGGAGTCTCGTGTTAGTGCTCCTGAGGTACCCTGTAACCTTGTGTCTACAGTCGGAGGAGGAAACCCCAAAGCAGCTCAGTAAGGATAAGGCCCACAGAAGTGGGCTGGAGGGTGGGGAAGCCCAAGGAGATTTTTTGATCAAGAGGAAACTAAGCATTTGTGACCTCTTTGTAAAAAACCATGCAGAGTTTGTCCGTGAGATCCTGTAAGACATTGCAAGCACAGAAAAGCAATGAGGGATGTCTTCCTTAGATCACAGGGAGAGGTGAAGGCATGAACTTCAATAGACGATGTTTCTTTCCCACAGTGCCCTCCACAGAAGCCCTATGATGGGAACTGTTCTCACCAGAGAATGGCCAAACCCACATTAGACCCAAAGTAACCTCAGACTTCCCCCTCCATCCCTGCCTGACATATTCTGGGGCTGAGGGTTTAGGAATTTTTGCCCCTGCAAATATGTGAAAGGTTGTGAGATTCGTGTCACAATCCACCCTACCCTTGTCCAATGAGTCTGAGTCCCAAAGACAAAGTGGCCTACCCAGGGAAGTTAAGTTCCCATAATTTGTCAGCATCACTTCCCTGTACAGGTCCCTTTGTGCAGAAGAAAGACCAGCCCATTCTGTCCGGGTGAAGTAGATAGCCAATCCTCGAAGGTCACCACCTCCTAAAACAAGAGGTTCCTGCTGCACCAGAGCCAATCCTCTGGCTCAGAGCCAGAGTGTGGGGCCCAGGGGACAGTGTAGGGGCCGAGGGAGAGTCCCGTGATGGACAGGAAATGAGGAGTGACAGGACACAGCCCTGAGTGCTGATGAATGACCACACCTACAGCCAGCAACTCCAAGACTGCCTTCACTATCAGAGCCTCTTCTAACTGCACATGAGACTATTACAAGAGACAATGTCACAACACAGAAAACTAAAACAGAATATCTTTTACAAATTCACCCTCCTGAAGTAAACCCTCATCATTTCTGCGCATGCTCTTCTGGTCTTTCAGATACTCCATGAACAGATGATTGGACTCCAACTGTACCTCTCATGGGTGACATCCCTCAATGTCCCTGCTACCTGTCCTCACTTTACTGATGAGAGTCCAGCCCATCCATCCTGCTCTCTGCACTTACCCAGAGTGCTGCTGTGTGTCCACATCTGTCTGCCCTACCCCAATCCTCACACCCACCTACTGGGAACAGTCATGGTTTGTCAGAAAGGGCCCTGTTCCCTGAAACCTTCACCTGATGCACAACCTGGCTGTGCCACCACCCCTCCACCCTTAACAAAAGGGGGCTGTGCTGCCCCTGCTTGAGCCCCTCCAGCAGAAAGGACTCTGGTGTTGGAAGAGCATCCTCACCTCCAGGGAGTCTTCCTAGGACAAAGTGTTTCCTGATTCTAACTGCTTCTAGGTGGCTCTTTGGCTATCTCTCTTTATATTTCTCAAATATTATGTCCTCCATCAACCAAAATGCCTACCAGCCCAAAGTCTTCCTTCTCAGACAGCACCAATGTGGTCCTTCTCGTCTCCCTGGTGCCTTCCCCTTGTGGACATGATCCTCCCTCCAAGGTCTCACATGGTCCTGGCATCAGTCACATGCCTGCCTCAGATGCCCTAGTGATCTACATGTCAGTTATGTTCCTGACATGTCCAATTCTGAACTCGTCACCCTCCCTAAAATGGCTACTTCTAATTCATATGACCTGCCTAGTACAAGGAGAAACAAACACTAAGTGCTCAAACCTGATGCTGGTCATTATCTTGATCCTCTGTCTCAATCAGTAGCACCACTTTCAGCTTGGTCTTCCTGGCTGGAAACCTGAGCATCATTCTCAACTATCCCCCTAGTCACTGCTTAGTTCTGGTAAGCAATCAGCAATCAAATGCTGCCAATTCTATCCCCTAAATATTTATTGGATCTGATGCCTATGCAACATCATTAATCACCACATAATTCAAGTCCTCAGCAACTGTCCTTTGGACCAAGGCAATGGTCCCTAACTCCAGGTTTATCACCCAAGTCCACTTTCTGTCCAACACCTATTACGATCTTTGTAAAATGCCAATCTGACTTCAACTCTCTGGGTTAAAGCTCTTAGATGGATCATCATACAACAACAAACTCAAATTCAAGAACCTGAGCCTGAGCTCTATAGGCAATAAATGTCAGATGACAAGAAAGCCCAAGACAAGACAAAGGAAACTATTGACAGGTTCTGCTGACAATATCCAGGAAAGGGATGATAAAATCAGGAGAACCATACAAAGAAGAGACAAATGGTTGCTGAGACAGGAAAAACAGGATTTGGATTGAATGAACAAGGTGACAAAGGAGAATGAACAGTCAATAATGACTAAAAATCTAAAAATGGTGACCAGGGATGGTGGCATGGGGATACTAGCAATTGGCAGAAGTGCAGGACGAATGGGAAGGGCAAGGGATACAATGAGTTGTGCTTTGATGTGTTGAGATTAGGCTTCCAGGCAAAGCGATATTAGCCAAAAGGAACCCACAGACAATGGATGATCTGGGAACGGTACTTGGGATAAGATCACAGATGCTGAGATGTGACATAGAGAGGTCCCAAGAAGACAGAGCCCATCAAGCAGCACTCAACAACCCACCATGCTGCAGAGCTGAAAGGCACCTGGCAGAATCCTTTTCCCTAACCTGGAATGAATAGCATTCCTGCCATCTGACCGATGAGGTCAGCTGAGGCACAGAGGTCAAGTGATTAACTCAAAGTTACAACGCCCTGGAGGGCTGATGGGGAAATTACTCTGAAATTTCCTATCACCTAGTACCACGTTTCATATTGCAGCATGCTGCTTCCCTCAACTGACTCTCAAGACAGACATTCATTAAAAAAAAAGAGAGAGAGAGAGATAGACATTCACGTGCCCTTCCTGAACCAATTCTTTTGTCACTGATCCTGAACCCCCAACTTCGCTCTCTTTTTGGAAGACAAATGGTATAGGCCCCTTCTTTTCTTCCTCTTACCATCCGTCTGGTCCTGCCTCCCAAGAACCTTGCAACCTTGTTAATCTTGAACACTCCCACCAAACACTGGATATCTCCACCATCAGCCTGAGTCCCATATCTCACGGATCCCTCTGTGGGGGTCCCTACTGAACCTGGGGGCCCTCCAGCTCAGCAGAGATCCTGGCAGTGCATGAGGCTGTACTTCTGATTCCTACTCTCTCTAGCCATCTCCAGCCATTGTTTCCTGCACCCTGGAGTCTCAGTCTGTCATCATCAGCTCTCTCCCTGAGCATCCAGTCCCGCTGTGAGGATGAACAGGGGCATCTGCTTTGGCTCTAACGCTTTGGCCAGAATTGACCCTCTTATCTCTCATTTCACTGAAATAAGATTTCTTGAAGGATCTGAGGGAGTCTCAGCTCACCTGGTGCCAGGCCTTCAGGCACATGGCTGCCATCACCTGAGCTCCCTCTCAATGAAGGGCGGGGGCTGAGGGAAGAAGAAGAGAACCAAGAGTGAGATTGACCCAGGCAGTGACTTTCCTTTAAACTTGCAAACCTGCATTAGCTGCTAATAACAACTGACATTCACTCTACCTTGCAGTGTGCCAGCTTCAGAGCTCAGCACTTTCCATTCATTATAGTACTAGCAGATATGTAAAACTATTGTCCTCATTTTGCCAAAAAAAATAAATAAATGAGACTTAGAGGGTTTCAGTAATTATCTTAGGCCACAAGAGCTGTATTCATAACCACTAGGTAGTGCTATCTTTCCTAGGTAAAACAATACAGTGGGGCAAAAATACATACAAACAAAAGCAAAACAAATCAAACCTTAAAAAAAAAAAAAAAAAAAAAGCCAAGGGAGCACATGGGTGGCTCAGTTAAGCATCTGACTCTTGATTTCAGCTCAAATCATGATCTCATGGTTTTTTGAATTTGAGTCCAGCTTTGAGTTCTGTATACTGACCGCAAGGAGCCTGCTTGGGATTCTCCCACTCATTCTCTCTCTGCCCATCCCCAGCTTGTGCTCTATCTCTCTAAATACACTTAAAAAAAAAAAAAAAAAAGCCAAGATTAAACTTAATAAAAAACATGACATTACAAGGCCACCTGGGTGGCTCAGGTCATGATCTCACAGCTCATGAGTTCAAGCCCCACATCAGGCTCTGTGCTGACAGCTAAGAGCCTGGAGCCTGCCTCGGATTCTGTCTCTCTCTCTGACCCTCCCCTGCTCATGCTCTGTCTCTGTCTCAAAAATAAATTAAACATTAAAAAAATTTTTTTTAATATAAGAAACATAACAAATTCATGTAAAGAAAATCAAAAATATTACTGAGAAACATAAATGAAAAGGCAAAACATGATCCTGGATGGAAACAATTAATATTAAACTTTTTGTAAACGCTGACCTTCCTACAAACTAAGATACAAATTTAGTTATAGCTTCCTTTCATTAAGAGCTTGTACATGCTCAGCACCATGCTTAAATGCTTCATACACATCTTCTCATTTAACCTCACAATATTCTTTTAAATGAGATTTAGGTTTTTGGGTCATTCCCCACCCACTGACCTCTCCAAACAGATGAGTAAACAGAAGCTAAAAGATTAAGGCACTTCACTAAGTTCACACAAAGAACAGATGGTCAAACTTGGATTTTATGCCAAGTTTGCCAAATTTCAAGAGCCATACTTGGTTGTTTTTTTGTTTTTGTTTTGTTTTTCTAATTTTAGAAAGAGAGAGAGTATGAGCGGGTCAAGGGGAGAGACAGAGAGAGAGAGAGAGAGAGAGAGAGAGAGAGAGAATCTTAAGCAGATTCCACACCCAGCTTGGTGCCCAATCCCACAACCCTGGGACCATGACCTAGGCCAAAATCAAGCGTCACTCAACTGACTGAGCCACCAAGGCACCCCAGGTAATTCTTTTTCTTACCACACACATGTACTACTATTTAAATTTGCTTAGGTAGTTCAATTTTATTTATTTTATTTTTATTAAAATTTTTTTTTAACATTTGTTCAGTTTTGAGAGAGACAGAGTGTGAGCAGGGGAGGGGCAGAGAGAGAGGGAGACACAGAACCCCAAGCAGGCTCCAGACTCTGAGCTGTCAGCACAGAACCCGATACCAGGCTCAAACCCATGAACCATGAGATCACAACCTGAGCCAAAGTCAGAGGCTTAACCGACTGAGCCACCCAGGTGCCCCTAGGTAGTTAAATATTAAAACCAAATTTTTTCAATGTTTATTTATTTTTTAGAGAGAGACACACAGAGCAGGAGCAGGGAAGGGGCAGAGAGAGAGGAAGACACAGAATCCACACTAGGGTCTAGGCCCTGAGCTGTCAGCACAGAGCCTGATGCAGCTTGAACTCACAAACTGCGCAATCACAACCCTAGCCAAAGTCGGACACTCAACTGACTTAGCCACCCAAGCGCCCCTAAACCCAATTTTTAAAAGTTCCAACTTGAGGAATTTATCTGAGATGTGTCCAAAGATTTCTGCTCATAAGCATTCACCACAGTTATTTCTTATATGAAAAAGGTACAAAGTTAAATATCCAACAATTTGGTACAAATCAGAAACAACAAAGTAGTCATTAAAAATCACGCTGTGGTGGGGTGCCTGGGAGTCTCAGTTGGTTGAGTGTCCTACTCGATTTCCACTCAGGTCATGATCCTAGTGTCATAGGATCAAGCCCCATGTCTGGCTCCACGCTGGGCATGGAGCCTGCATAAGATTTTCTCTACTCTCTCTTGCTTGCCTCTCCCTTGCTTGCACTCTAAAATTAAAAAAAACAAAAAAACAAAAAACCCCACAAATCATGCTGTAGAATATTTCACAACATAGGAAAATATTCAAATGCAGGTGAAAAAATTTCATATTTCAACTTTCAAGTGTGTAAAAATCATACATATGTACTTATACCTACAAAACCATTCAACAGATAAAATTTTAAAACAGTATCTCTGAATGGTAGTCTTATTGATGATTTTTATTTTTTCTTTCTGCCACTTTATTTCCCTAATTTTTTAACTAGAAATAGAATTAGTTTTTTAATTAAAAGAAATGTCATAACACAAGTATTAAATGGCTGAATGGGTCCCAAATATGTCCTAGCATATGCTGTTCCCCCTGCCTCTAATAGCCTTTCCTGACTTGCCCCCTTTTTAACCTGTTAACAACTCCTTTTCACGGCTTCAGATCTCAATTGGAAAGTCATATCCTGGAAGATCCAAATTAAGTCAGATCTGCTGGACATGTATTCTTTTCTTATATCAAGTATCTTACACTGCAATTACAAATATATTTGCTTGCCCTCTCAGTCAATGTTTACTGAGGTATACTCTGTGCACGGGAATTTGGTGCACTAGGGATTCAAACACAGGAAAGAAACTTCTTGTTCTCGTGTGACTTGCACTAAAATAAGTGTGAGGTTACAACTGTGTTAAGTGCTAAGGTATATGGTGGTCTGCAACCCCATGATGATGTCAACAGTGCTACTGAAAGCAGGGGTAATGCCCTAACCGAGGAAGACTTGAGAAGTGGAATTAACTAGCCCACAACAGCGGCGGCGGGGGCAGAGGGACATACTGAACGAAAGAACCACGTTTTACAAGGCCAAGGAGCCTGTAACAGGGGAAGGGGAGTGGGCTGCAAGGCCGAGGATGAAGAAGCTGCGGGACGCCAAGCCAAGAGGGCCCGTGAATATTCGGAACGTGCTTCTGCCCAAAATCAATGGGGTCATTATGAGCAGGCGCAGGGGTATTATCAGAATTTATTAACATCCACTTCCCCATTGGGCTGAAAGTTCCCCGCGGCTGTCTCACTGATTGCTGCATCCCCGGAACCTGAACTACACTGCACTTAATAAGCGCTCAGTGGGGTAACGGACTAGAACTGTAGCATGTGGGTCATCCGAGGGGGCTACATTTTCCACTGGCGGCCCACACCCTCAACCCCCCTTTCCTTATGCGGTCGCGGCGACGAGTGAAGGGAGTGCGGGGAAGGGTGGGACAGCTCGCAGACCGCCTCGTTCTCCTCGGGAGCCACGCCATCACCCGACTCCATTCCAGGTAGGCCTCCCCCAGCGCCTCGGGAACCTAGGAGCAGCCAGCCTGGGGCGCGGGACAGAAGGCTCTCATTCTGCACTCACCTCCCGCGGCCGGCGGCTGCCGGCGGACTGCTGGCATAGGGCAGGAGGCGCGCCAGAAGTGCGTCATCGCCCGGCGCGTCTCTCGCTCCGCGCTTCCTCCCCTCTAGGATTCTGGCGATTTTTCGGGTTTCCTCCGGTTCCCTCTGGGCCGACCCCTGGGAGGAGGCAGGCGTTTCTCTCGGAGGAGCTTGCGGTCGCACAGCCTTTCACCCTTCCCACCGGGTAGAGGAAACCAAAGGTCATCCTGGATGAGCGCTAACATCTTGGGATTCTCTTATTTGGCGGTACACAAGCTGGTTCTGCTCATTGGATCAAGTTGGATTTCATTGTAGATCTATCGAGTTTTAACTGCAGTGTGAAAAATGGATTTAAGTTAGGCAGGAGAGCAGTTAGGAGGCTTTTAAAGGGCTTAGGCACAATAATGAAGAACAGAACAATGAACAATAATGAAGAGCAGAGGCAGTATTATTCATAACTCTGCCGTTAACATTTATTACAAGCTATTCTGCAACGGGAATCAGCTGTAACTACAGACACACACAAGCACGGTTATATGAATACATTTACTTAGACTTCTAGATGTACCTCTTTAGATATTAATCATTACATATTCTTAATTTCTTATTACGCATCATCAGCCCCCAAACTGCTCCAAAATCGACAATGTTTATTCTGTCTTAGTGCCCTTGGCTTGACAAAGAACAAAATGTTAGATTTGCCTTCTTCACCCCCAAATCTATTATACCACTGAGGGAACTGAATCCTAGGAAGATGAAATATCAGAGATCTCACAGTGATGTAGGAGGCTTCTTGGCTATCTTTGCATTATGACCCTGACATTTATCTCTCATTGTCACTCGGGCATCTGCAAACGCTTCCAGTCCTACATCTCCATAGACAGATAAATAGCAGGTCCTGATGAGGTCCGACTATAGGCTCTGTGATTCAGTTCAAATTCAAATATGTAGTAACAATACAAAGGGAACTTTGACTCTAGGCAGACTTCTGCCTAGTCTATTGCTCTGATAAAACCAGGCTTCTAGCTGGTAACTACTCATGTTCTTGGAGCCTCAGGAGATGCACTTGATGAAACTTTTAGTGAAACAATACAGACACACACTATAGCACAGTTTGACAAAGAGATGGAAAATACAAATGAAGTGAAGAAACATGAAGAACAAAATCAGAATATCCATTATACAGCTAATAAAGATCCAAAGGAAGAGAATAGTAAGTAGGAGAACAAGTGATGCAGATATAGGGAAGTGGGTACTCGTTTGTTCTTGAGAATGTGAATATACTGATGTTTGGAGAGCAACTGGGCAATATCACATAAAATTGACAATGCATATGCACTAGGACCCTGTAGGTTATATTCCTATAACCTTAAAAACTTGCACACAAGCACATGGAGGCATATGTAAAAAAAAAAAAAAAAATTATAAGCCCCCAAACTTTCATTCAGTTTTGGTCAAAACTTTGTTGATACCATAAATCACAAGTAACAAGGGTATTTAATGAGAAATCTTAAAGGAATGAACATTCTTATACATGCTTTTGAGAAATCAATGCCTATGTTTTTCTGAAGAAGCACTTAAAAATATTACATACCATTTACCTAAAGGCATTAAAAAGAGAAGCGTTAAAAAGAGAAGCGTTAGCCAGATGGGATGCCAGTGTAGTCTGAGTTCAATCAATGCATACTATATGTGGTAGATACTGTGGAGTGGCTCACTTAACATCTTTTCCAGCCTTCTTCTGATGTGCCTTTCTGTACTACAAGATGGAAAGCTAAACACCAAATCTCCCATATTCTTGTGGCTGGGTTTCTGGGTAGGTTCCACTGATAGATGTATTCATGCAGGATTAACTTTCGTGATTCAAGTGGTGCAGTTCACCACAGAGGCAGCATGGTTCAGAAGCCCCCAACTGTTATCTAGAAGGCAGTTTCAAATCTATTGCAGGAATCATAGCACCTTTGACCTTTGATGGTATAGACCTGCAGTGTTGCTGTGGGAGTCATTCCCAGAAATTTACCTAAAATTTATTTCTTCAACCTCCCCAATTATTTTATAAGCTTCTAAAACCATGTAATAAATCTGGTTTACTTAAACTCTGACAAACACACACTGTGTCTTATTATAATGAATTTGGGTTTCTGTCTAATGCCTCCATTAATAAAGAGAAAGCTCTACTACTGACTACATAAATTTTATATTTGCCTCCCTACTTTAGATGACAAGATTATGATACGATTACTGCAAACTTTTTTTAAAAACATATTTGTTGAGGGAAATTGTTTTAGCATGCTCTACTTGCTAAACAAAAAAGCACTTGTTGGGGCCCCTGGGTGGCTCAGTTGGTTAAGGGTCCGACTTCAGCTCAGGTCATGATCTTGTGGTCTGTGAATTCAAGCGCTGTGTTGGGCTTTGCGCTGACAGCTAGCTCAGAGCTTGGAGCCTGGAGCCTGCTTCAGATTCTTTGTCTCCTGCTCATGCCCTTTCTCGCTCTCAAAAATGAATAAATGTTAAAAATTAAAAAAAAAAAGTACTTGTTAGTATATGCTTGTTGTAGGAAATTGAATTTATTCATTTAATATGTAATGAGCACACTACATCTACTAATTTCTTTTTTTAATTGATTTATTATTATTATTTTAATTTACATCCAAGTTTGTTAGCATATGGTGCAACAGTGATTTCAGGTGTAGATTCCTTAATGCCCCTTACCTATTTAGCCTATTCCCCCCTCCCAGAACCCCTCCAGTAACCCTCTGTTTGTTCGCCATATTTAAGAGTCTCTTATGTTTTGTCCTCCTCCCTGTTTTTATATCATTTTTGCTTCACTTCCCTTATGTTCATCTCTTTTGTCTCTTAAAGTCCTCATATGAGTGAAGTCATAGGATATTTGTCTTTCTCTGACTGACTAATTTTGCTTAGCATAATACCCTCCGGTTCCATCCACGTAGTTGCAAATGGCAAGATTTCATTCTTTTTGATTGTCAAGTAATACTCCATTATGTGTGTGTGTGTGTGTGTGTGTGTGTGTGTGTGTACCACATCTTCTTTATCCATTCATCCATTGATGGACATTTGGGCTCTTTCCATACTTTGGCTATTGCGGATTGTGCTGCTATAAACATTGGGTTGCATGTGTCCCTTCGAAATAGCATACCTGTATTCCTTGGATAAATACCTAGTAGTGCAATTGCTGGGTCATAGGGTAGTTCTATTTTTAATTTTTTGAGGAACCTCCATACTGTTTTCCAGAGTGGCAGCACTAGTTTGCATTCCCACCAGCAGGGCAAAAGAGATCCTCTCTCCACATCCTCGCCAACATCTGTTGTTGCCTGAGTTGTTAATGTTAGCCATTCTGACAGGTGTGAGGTGGTATCTCATTGTGATTTTGATTTGTATTTCCCTGAAGATGAGTGATGTTGAGCATATTTTCATGTGTTGATTGGCTATCTGGATGTCTTCTTTACAGAAGTGTCTATTCATGTCTTTTGCCCATTTCTTCACTGGATTATTTGTTCTTTGGGTGTTGAGTTTGATAAGTTCTTTATAGATTTTGGATAATAACCCTTTATCTGATATGTCATTTGCAAATATCTTCTCCCATTCTGTCAGTTACCTTTTAATTTTGCTGATTGTTTCTTCGCTGTGCAGAAGTTTTTATTCTGATGAGGTCCCAATAGTTCATTTTTGCTTTTGTTTCCCTTGTCTCAAGAGACGTGTTGAGTAAGAAGTTGCTGCGGTCAAGATCAAAGAGGTTTTTGCCTGCTTTGTCCTTGAGGATTTTGATGGCTTCCTATCTTACATTAAGGTCTTTCATCCATTTTGAGTTTATTTTTTGTGTATGGTGTAAGAAAGTGGTCCAGGTTCACTTTTCTGCATGCCACTGTCCAGTTTTCCCGGCACCACTTGCTGAAAAGACTGTCTTTATTCCATTGGATATTCTTTCCTGCTTTGTCAAAGCTTAGTTGGGCATATGTTTGTGAGTCCATTTCTGGGTTCTCTATTCTGTTCTATTGATCTAAGTGTCTGTTTTTGTGCCATACATCTACTGATTTCTTACTGAGTTATTACCTTCATTGTCTAACTCCCCTATTATAGAAGTAGAATGAACTTAACAATTATTTTCTTTTAATTTTTTTAACGTTTATTTATTTTTGAGAGAGAGAGAGAGAAAGAGAGCAGGAGCGGGAAAGGGGCAGAGAGAGAGGGAGACACAGAATCTGAAGCAATGCTCCAGGCTTTGAGCTATCAGCACAAATCCTGACACGGGACTCAAACCCATGAACTGTGAGATGATGGCCTGAGCTGAAGTCTGACACTTAACTGACTGAGCTACCCAGGCACCCCTGAACTTACCAACTATTAAACATGAAGACCCCTTTGCTTTGGCTTTCTCCCTATAGACCTCTTTGAGTTGGTTTAACACATACAAGGATATTCACTATGGCACTTCTGGAAATTGTAAGAGTAGGTAAGTAGGCTGTAGAGAATTATATTCATTAGTTAAAATGATCTAGAGCTAGAAGCTTCAACATGATAATCTCATAAAAATCATGCTGAGTTTAAAAAAACGTGACAAAAGGACACAGTGCAAAATGTTTTCATGTTTAAAAAAATACATAAATTATAAATATATATAATATTTATGGATAATTTGATACACACTAACCCCAACATAGGTGTTTACACTGGGAGGAGGGGTAAGGGAAGGAGAAAGAAGGACAGGGGAAAGAAGAAGGGCAGGGGAAACAAGGCTTTAGTTGTGAAAGAAATATTTTTGAAATGTTGGTAAATGCCAATATTTGCTTAACCTAGATTGTGGGTACATGAAAATTGAAATATCAATTATTTCACATTGAAAACAAAAGATTTAAAAGTAGAAATAATGTCTTTTTACATCTGTAACACTTTAATTCTTAGAAACATGTGAACAAGTCATGACAAAATGTTTACATATGATAAAGCTAATGTCTTTTTTTAGACTTTCATCCTGGAATGGACTGTCAGATGCTATATTCATTCTGCTTTAATGCTAAAGCTTTCAGATGTATTGTTAGAACTTGTTTCCAAGGGTACACCCTGGGCTGTCTAAATTGGATGTAACTCTTGTTTTATAGTCAGTGGATTTCTCACCTCTGTAATGCATAATACCATTACAACTATAGCTGAAACCTTTCATGTGCTTCATACATATAGAGGTTCTTCCTATCATCATGCTCATTTAATTTTTCTTTAACAATATGGAATGTTTTCCTGTAGCACTTATATTGGTAGAGTTTTTCTCCAGTGTAGATACTCTGATGCATATCAAACTGGGAGGTACTTTCAGAACTACATTTAAAGCCTTTCTCATACAACAAGCAGTTTCTAAGTTCTTCCCATGGCAGATTCCTGAATGCCCAATTAATTTTGCATTAACAATGTGGAGGGCTCTTCTCAAGTACAGGTATTCTGATATTAACTCACTTGGAAGATATACCTGAAGGCTTTCCTGCAACCACTTCACTCATAAGGTGTCTTCCCAGTGTGGATTTCCTGATGCTGGCAAAGTGTGAAGTTACACATTTAAGAGCTTTCTCACACTTAATGGTTTCTCCCCACTGTGGATTTTTTCATGCTGAATTAATTTTGCATTGAGGCTGAAGCCTTTTCCATGTTCCTTACATTGAAATGGCTTCTCTCCAGTATGAATAAGCTGACGATTTCTGCATTGGCAGCTACATTTGAAGTCTTTCCCACACTCATTATAGTCTCTTCCCCATGCAGATTTGTTTGATGTCGAAGATAGAATTACAACTGAAACCATCCCCATATTCCACACACAAATAAAGTTTGTCCCCATTATGGTTTCTTTGATGCCTGATTGGATTTGCATTGACATTGAAAGCTTTCCCAACATTCATTACATTTATAGGGCTTCTCTCCATTTAGATTCTTTATGTCTAATATAGCAAGGACTATATATGAAATTCTTTCCACATTCTACATATTTGAAGGGTTTTTCCACAGTGTGGCTTAGTGCCAAGTTAGTTTTGCACTCATATCAAAGGTTTTTGCCACCTTCCTTACATTGATATAGCTTCAAAACTCTAGTGTGGATTTATATGGTGCCAAGGTGGGAGTTACATCCAAAGGTTTTCTCACACTCTATACATTTGAAGGGTCTCACTTGCTCGTACATTCTTTGGTGCTGAATCAGTTTTGAATTAAAGCTGATGCCTTTTCCACGTATCTTACATTCACAGAACCTCTCCCTAGTGGGAATGCTCTGAAAATGATAAAATGTTTGTATATTGATTAAAATAACCTCTCCAGTGGAGACTCTCATCCTCTCCACGCCTACTGGAAAAAACTTTTATTCCCCACCATGGATATTTCCTATTGTCTCTTTGATTCATAGTCTTCTAAAAAGGTAGTTTCCTGGAAAATGTCTCTCTGGAGTTTACTAGAGAACATAATCTCTTCCTTTGCTATATTTTTTGTTGTTATGAATTCATTTGCAGTCTTGGTTCTATATTAAGAAAAAGAAAACAATATTGCACTTAAGAAATAAGTGAGAGGGAGGGGAGGGTGGGTGATGGGTATTGAGGAGGGCACCTTTTGGGATGAGCACTGGGTGTTGTATGGAAACCAATTTGACAATAAATTTGATATTAAAAAAATTAAAAAATAAAAAATGAAATTAAAAAAAAAAAAGAATTGCTTCCGAAAAATCAACAGGATCAAAAAATCATAAGACTATTAAATATCATTGTCCAATCACCTCAACCAACCAACGACAAGCTGAGGCTGTTATAAAGGAAATATATAGTATCTTGAAAAAATAAAATGGCCAAAGCAGAATAAACCAGGCCTTGTTGCCAGTTACATGTTCTTTCCATCATCTACAATGTACTTTCCCTCACCCTACATTTTGACCCAGCAATTCTAAGTATGTCATAGAAAAATAATTTCACATGTGCATGAGGAAACATGTCCAACAATGTTCACTGTATCAGTTTTTCAAAACCAAAAATTCCAAACAACTTAAAATGTCCACTATTAAGACAATGGCTAAGTCAATAGCTTTATCCCGCAAAAATGAAATACTAAACATTAGTGGAAATGAATGAATTAAACAATGTGTTTAAATCTCAATTACACAATGTTGAATTTTAAAAGTAAGTTTGAATTTATGCGAATTCAAAATATGCAAAATAATGTTATGATGTTTATGGAAATAACCATATATAACAACTTTAAAAGCATCTATGGGCACAATTAACACCATATTCAGATGGTAAACTGCTTCTGGAGCCACAGAGAGAGAAATGCAATTTAATACAGGGGACTTCAATTACATCTGTAACACTTTAATTCTTAGAAACATGTGAACAAGTCATGACAAAATTTTTACATATGATAAAGCTAAGGGGAGGTACATAGATGTTTCTGATACTCTATAATTTTCTACACTTAAAATATTTCTAAGAATGTTTTAAATCTTAATCGTACCACTAGTAGAATAAAAATAGGAGAAATATCTTCCAGAATAGCAAAAGATGATAAAAGAGCAAAGAAAGAGTCCAATAGCAGAAGGGACAAAATAGGACAGAAATAATCATCAAAAATTAAAATTAAGATGAGATATCAGACCAAATTTTATCACAATAAATGTAAATAGGTTAAAATACTCTTAAAAGCATCAATACATTAAATGGATGAGAAATACTCTGCCTAGATGACTGGGTTACTTTCCATAAGTACAAGGGTAAATAAGCCTGTGAATAGGGTGATTGCCTTTACCTAGACAGCCTTCACAAATGGGAGATCTTGTTTTTCTAATATCTGGAAAGCCCTTCCTCTTTTCACTGAGGACGAGACCCTATGTACTCATGAAGTATACTATCCTAAATAGAAATTACTGATTACTAATTAGTAATTACTAATTACTAACACAACAACTTAAACATAAGTGAGCTATCTTCTCACTATCCTCTTACAGTTCATATACAATACATTCTGTCCTGATATTTCTTGCCAAAGTCCAGTAATCATTAAAGACTGGGAACGATAACTTCTGTGTACCAGTTTCTTGTACCAAACTGGTGGATTTGGATGCTCCAAAACAAATGGACACTTACAACAGCCTTAGTTAAAAGCTGCAGCCTTTGGTGAGAGAACCCAGGAGGCTGCTCTCCCCATTTAAAACTTTTTAAATGTTTATTTATTTATTTTGAGAAAGAGAGAGAGAGAGAGAGAGCAAGCAGGAGAGAGGCAGACACAGAATCTGAAGCAGGCTCCAGGCTGCTAGTGTCAGCACAGAGCCCAACTTAGGGTTTGAACTCACGAACCGCAAGATCATGACCTGAGCCAAAGTTGGAGCCCTACCAACTGAGCCACCCCGGAACCAGCACTCTATATATGTTCTCCATAAGTTACAGGCTCAGCTGGCTTTGCCAGCCTCTCCAGATGTTCACAGCCTCTTTGTTTTCCAAAGTTCTCTTGATAGAAAGAAACAGGTGCTTACTAGATAGGATGAGTGGAACTACTCATCTGGCTTGGGATATATCCATTCTTACTGAATCAGTATTAAATAACAGTTTATAAAAACCCACTCCAGAAGTCCCAGGAATTTCCACCAGGGAACACTTCCCAAAGGAAACTCTATCAGGGCACTGGTTCTCAACCTTGGCTGCACATTGGAATCACCTGGGAAGATTTTTAAAACATAGATGTCTGGGTCCCACCTCCTATGGCAGTGATTCTCAACTGGGTGATTTGCAAATGTCTTTTTGTTGTAGGCTTCTAGTGCATAGAGCCCAGGGACAGTGCTAAACATCCCACAATGCACAGGAAAGCCTCTCAAAGCAAAATATTACATAGTTCCGAATGTCAGTAGGGCCAACGTTGAGAAGGCTTGTTAAAGATTCAACTGTTTACGTAACAGGTTCGGCCCGGGCATGGGAATTTTAAAACCTTCCCAGGTAATTTTAATAAGCAGCAAAGTTTGAGGGGGAAAATCTCAACAGGGAGACCTGTTGCTAGAGAATATTTGAATATGTGGCTAAATTCCTTTCAACCCTTTATCACTGAGTATTAACTGGCAAGTTTCCATACCTTCCCATTTGATCATGAGTTGGGGGTTGAAGGTGGTTGGAAGGAGGAAGAGTTAGTTGCTTTTGTGAGGAACTGCAGGTTTCCCACAACTTGCCAGAATGTACATCTCCACAAATGTAATTTTGCTGATTATTGGCCTCACTTAGGAGTTGGCTTCCCTAGTGTGGTTCAGGAGGATCATTAACTAAGACAAACAATCACATCCCAGGAACAGCCCAGAAGGAGTTACACATGGGAGTAACAACTCCTTTGCTCCAGCTGCTGCCCTGGAGGATGACAGGGGCTTCTTTGGGGGAACCACCAGGAAGTGCCACCACAGCTGTGCAAATCCACAGGGCTCTGTTCACAAAGAACACAATGTGACTGGTGCTCCCTGGCTCCAGCGTCCCCAAAGGAAATTTTTAGATTCACCAGATTGCCTAGACCTTTAAATCAGATCCCTTTGTTTTTTAATGTTTGTTTATTTTTGACAGAGAGAGAGAGAGCACGTGCATACATTGGGGAGGGGCAGAGAGAGAGGGAGACAGAGGATCTGAGAGGGCTCTGCACTGAGAGCAGAGAGCCTGATGCTGGGCTTGAACTCACGAACCATGAGGTCATGACCCAAGTGGAAGTTGGATGCTTAACCGATTGAGCTACCCAAGTGTCCCTGAATCAGACCCTTTTAAGTCTTTTTGCCAAATGAAAACATCCAGGTAGCTCTCTAGGTATTTATTCTGATATTTACTTATGTTATCTCAGGTAATGCTAAGGAGAATGTGTGTGTGTGTGTGTGTGTGTGTGTGTGTATAGTATGTGTATATGTATATGTATACATTATAATATGAAAATGTTTTTAATGAAACCAGTTTCACATTATACATACGAACCTGCAACTTGCTTTTTTCATTTCACTTTCTATACTGTCCATGTCACAGGTCCAGACATGTAGGTACATTATTCCATTTAACACTGTAGAGTATTACACTGCGTGGGACTGATAACCATAAAGAACCGTTGCTTCTGAAATACAGGCAGAAAGAACACAGACATTTCCTGGACCCTATAACATGACATTAAAAGTACAAAAAGGATGAGAATCTACAAGGACATGAGAATGAAACGGGATGAAAACAGAGGAGAGCTGTTGACACTGTTGAGGGAGATGGAAAGGGATAGAAAAGTGATAACCAGAGACAAAGGGAAGCCTTGCATGGGAGCCAGGTGGGGAGGGGTGGCTAGGACACATGGTTAATAGTACGGGACAAGCTGATTCACCCAGTGGAAAGGCTCAGGAATCAGCCATCAGGTGTCAGGTATTTTGCAAGGCAGAGATGAGCCATAGAACAGATGTACAAGGAGAAATTGGACCTGCAGGTCTTACCCACACGTACACAGCCCAGAGACTTCTCCCAAACCCTGCAACAATACACTTACTCTCTGGGGGGAAAAATAGCAAAGTGTCAGATTTAAGCAGTGGATTTAAAACAAGGAAATGAATGAAAGTGTATACACTGAACAGAGAAAAATCACAATGCTCCACCACTGCCCCCTGCCCATTCTCCCACCTGGCTCTCAAACACTCAACCAGGGTTATAGCCTTTGCATGGGAGCCTGGAAGAGCCTTCTTTACAGGCAATGGGCAGTGAACAATCCCAAATTAACAGACATCTTGGGTAAGGGTCTATCAACAAAAAATTTGGAAGTCTCTTGAGCTTTTCCTCCTATAGAAGATTGGATGTGATTCTAAGGTCTCAAACATGTCCATGCCTATGGGTAGCTTCAATGTAACTGAAATAAAAAGGAAGTGGAAGGAATACTCTAGAAATAATGATTAAGGATACAGGTGATATTTTATGTTCACACTGGGACCCCTAAGGAACACAGTAATGGAGGTAATGGGGAGCTGTTGGAGGATGTCAGTCTGAGATGGACCAGAATGAAGTGAGAATCAAGAGCAGCAACCAGGATGTCTCCTTCCTAATTCCCATCAAGGAGGCAAGGGGGCTCAATGTGTCAGGGAACAGAGTATCACCAGTGCACAATCCAACCCCGTAAACATCCTGTGTGTAACTACTATGTTCCAGGTTCTGAGTTAGGGAACATATGTGGATATAGAACTAAGATGCTATTCTTGCCCTCAGTGAAGTAGCAACCTATCCAGGGGAGACTGCCAATCATAAAGCTCCCTGACGTCCTAGAGCAGACACATGGGTCCCAAGACTTTCCTGTTACCTTCACAGCCCCCTGCCTAGGCACAACTTAATGCAGACGCACCCTCATTTCCTCACTCTCCTCCAGCCTGACACAGAACTGTCTTTCTGAGAGCACTCTCCCTCAGTTTGCACAGCTAAAGGTCCCTTCTGACTTCATGTCAAACCAACAAATAAGCATGGAAAAAAGCTCACTATGTGCAAGGGGCTAGCTAACTTTGGCATTCAAATTTAAAGTCTTCAGAATATAGGAGGGCTAATTTAGCAGGTAGCAGAGAAAGAAGATTTGGTATTATAAGTTGTAGTTTCAGTCTGCACAGACTCTCAAAGCCACCCCACTGAAGAGGAAGTTTTTTTAATTTTTAGTCCTGTACCTCCGGATGGGAGAAGTGTCCCTCAGACAAACTGTTGCAAAGCCTTGAGGCCATAGCACAATGCTTGGAGAACAGAGGGGCATTAGACAAGATCTTCAGAAATATGGTGGCTTCGTTCTACAGCTGTGGAACACAGCATTTTTGCTTGCACACCCCTTAAAATGAAAAAATAGGAAAAACTAGGTAGTCATGGCCAACAAGCACATGAAAAGATGTTCAACATCATGAGTTATTAGGGAAATGCAAATCAAAACCACAAAAAGACACCACTTTATAGCCATTAGGTTAGTCATAACTTTTTTATAATGAAAAAAATAACAAGAGATATTGAAGTGAGAGACTAAGAGAAAAATTACCAGGTGTACTCACAACTGCAAAGAAAAGATCTCCCCCCCCCCCCACCCCTGCCGTTCCCAAAACCAGCCAGGGCGGGCCCCGGTTGTAGTCTGACATAAAGGCGGGAACCAATCAAGTTCTGCTGAATGGTTTAAGATAAAGGCGGGAACCAATCGAGTTCTGCTGAGCGTTCAAATTTAAATGTTAACCAACAACAGCTCTGTAACCTCTAAAAAAGGTCCCTAACTTGTTTGTGCGGGTCTATAAAAGAAGCTGTAAGATCCTTACTCGGGGCCTCTTAGCGTCACCAGCAACGAGTGCGTGGAGGACCGGGTTCGAACCTGCAATAAACGACCCTTGCCGCTTGGCTTTGATTCTGGACTCTGGTGGTTTGTTTTCGGGGGGTCTCTCGAATCGGGGCATATCAGAAGAAGCAGAGAAATTGGAACCTTGTACATGGCTGCTGGAAACATAAAATGGTGCAGTGTGGGAAAGTTTGGCAGTTCCTCAGAAAGTTAAAGACAGTTATCAGCAATTTTGCTCCTAGGTACAGACTCGAAATAACTGGAAACAAGTATTCAAACAAATGCTGTACACTCATGTCACAGCAACATTATTCATAATAGCCAAGAGGCAGAAACAAGGCAAATGTCCAGCAGGTGATGAATGCATAAGCACAATGTGGTATACACAATGAAATATCATTCAACCATGAAAGGGAATGAAGTACTGATACACCTCAAAAACATTATGTTTAGTAAAAGAAGCCGGACACCAAAGATCACATATTGTATGATTCCATTTATTTGCAACGTCCTGAACAGGTAAATCCACAGAGACAGGAAACAAATTTATGGTTGCCAGGAAACGGGCAGGGAGTGGGGGAATGGGAGTTCTTGCTTAATGGGTACAGAGTTTCCTTTTGAGATGATGAAAATATCCTTAGAAATAGAGGTGAGGGTTGCACAATATCATACATACACTAAATGCCACTGAATTGTAGGCTTTAATATGGTTAATGGTTAATTTTGTTATGTGAATTTTACTCAGTAAAAAAATCCATGAAAGAAAAAAAACCCCTAAATAATCTCCCTACATGGTTTTAGTTAATATTTAACATTTTGCATGTAAGAATAAAGAATTGCAAAGGATGTAATTTCAGGTATATCATATGGTACTGGTGCACTTCTGGCTGTGCAGACGGCAGCTCTCGGGTATATCATAACAACATTTGAAAATAAAACTGTTACGTCGTTCTTTTAAGTGCATCCATATAGGGGCACCTGGGTGGCTCAGTCTGTTAAACCTTGTCTCGGGTCATGATCTCAAGGTCAGTGAATTGGAGCCACCCCCACCCCACCCCCATCAGGCTCTCTGCTGACACCTCAGAGCCTGGAGCCCCCGCTTCCGATTCTGTGTCTCCCTCTGTCTCTGCCCCTCCCCTGCTCATACTCTGTCTCTCTCTCAAAAATAAACAAACATTAGATATGTCCATGTAATCTTAATGCTCTAATCTGATACCCTGTTGCCCATTTTCTTTTTTAATGTTTTATTTCTTTCTTGAGAGAGAGAGCAAGTTGGGGAGAGGCAAAGAGAGAGGGGAACAGAGGATGGAAGCAGGCTCTGTACTGACAGCAGAGAGCCTGATGCAGGGCTGGAGCTCACAAACCTTGAGATCATGACCTCAACCAGGAGATCACGTCCTGAGCCGAAGTTGGACGCTTAACCGACTGAGACACCTAGGCGCCCCCTCCCCCATCACCTATTTTTAAAAGTACATGAACAAACAACCTCTTCTTTATCAGTTATTTTATATCATTCCTTTTTATCCTTGCAATTATATTTTCATTATATTTCCTCTCAGATATTTATCTTTGTGTAATTTTTAAAGTTTTTGGGTTTTTTTGTTTTGTTTTGTTTCCAGGAGTGCCTAGCTGGTTCAGTTGGAAGATCATGCAACTCTTCCAAGTTGTAAGTTCAAGTCCCACATTGGGTATAGAGCCAGCCAGATGTCCGAACCCGGATACTCCCCTTGCATGCTTTTGGCTTCTGTAATCTTGCTTGTCTCTTGATCAGCCAACTGCCCACGTAGCACAACCGATAAATGCCCCCCCTTTTTTCCCTTGAGCCCCTGCAATCCCACCCTGGGCAGGCGATAGAAAGTTTCCAAGTACCCGGAAGCTGGCCAGGCATAAAAGTAGGCTAGTGCCAGGGCTGGGGTCTCAGCCTTTGGAGAGGACTCCACTGAGCTGGCACTGGTGTGAAATAAACGTCATTTCTGATTCTCCGACCGCGTGTTGCTTCTCTCTTCCTGTGTGCCGAGCATTTGCTGTAACACATTTGGTGCATTGGCTAGGAAGCCAGCAGCCCCGCTGGCTCCTTGAGCGACCGTTGTCGGAGGCCAGCAGAGAGGCCACTCATCGCAGGCCGCTGCAATGGAAAGGAAGGCGCCCCTCCAGTGATTTCACTGGGTCATGACCCTCACCAGCAGATAATAGTTGGCCACCATTGCGGTTGAATGGACTCCAGGAGGAATCAGAAATTTCTGCCAGGATGGGCCACTGAATCAGGTAAAAGATCCCAGGGACCCAGAGCAGAAATCAAGCCTGCCCTAGAGGCAGAAGGGAAGCTTGATCACTTTGCAGGTGACCTAGTCGCCATATAGGACAGGGAAGTCCTGGGTGGGAGTCTGCAATCTGTCTGAATGCGTGTGTGAGTGCCCATGCTCCATAGTTTTGGCTACGCAGCCTGAGTGGGTCCTGTTCTGTGATTCCCTGATGACCTCATACGGCTCAAGGCAGAATCAGGTCCGCAGAGGCCTGATCAGAGTCAGGGGTTTATACTGACCTGCCAATGCTAAGAGGCGGCTAAATCCCTACAAGAGGAATGGCCAGGAGGACAAAACGACCTCTTGCTTCGTGTTTGTCCTGCAACACAGTACACTGGGAGGGACCCATCTAGGGTATCAGGATGGAGGGGGGGGGGGCTCCTCAAAACCAACTGTTAGAACCAACTGTCTCTAGTTAGTCTACCTCAGAACAGGGACTTTAAGAAATATTCCTAAGCAGCTGCCGAAACTCCCTTTGTTTCCGGGAAATCCCCTGTCTTCTCTGGACTGACATGGGCTGCCTAATTCCACTAGTGGAAAACAAAACAAAAGAAAACAAACCTGGAGTACACTCCTCTGAGCCGACAAGATTTAAAACTGAGAATTCTCTTACTCTACCTTCTGCTAGCACCTCGCCTCTTCTGCCTTCCCTTCCCTTCCTCCTCCTGTTTCTGCACCACCTGGGGTGCGGCCTGCATAACTGGCTCCTCAATGCCTCAGGCATCAGCTCCTCCCACCCTAGATGCCCAGGAACGAAGACCACCCACTTCAGATTTCTCCACCAATGTCCAAGTAAAAATTAACTGTGGGGAACAAATTGTTTTAAGTGGACCCAAGTAAAACATATTCAATGTTTAAGCTAATTTAAGTTTGTTGGTTTCAGATAGACCTGTTTATCAACATTAAGTAAAACACACACACACACACACAACCACTTTTATTCTACCTAGATTTGCTGAAGGTCAAATAAGCTCATGTTATCTCTGTTCCAATCTGTTAGCAAAAGGATGACTTAAATAATGGTTAACTTTGTCTCATAGTTTTCATGGGTGATTGTTAAGATAGCTTTCAAAGTCTTTGGTAACCTAAAACGTTAAAGTTTTGCTTGCATGATAAATTGGGATTGAATTCATTGGATATCTAAAGAGATAAGAGAAAAAAGCACCAATTACTAGATGTAGGTTTGTGCTTTTGACTTGTTGCAGAGAAACAAGGGATGTTTAGATCTGTTGGAAAACATGCTTTGTGCTTAATTGATTCATAAGTTTGCCATCTAAGGAATTCTGGTGTAACAGTTCACAATTGGTTACTACTTAGTTTTCACTGGAGACTAAGACTTCCAAGAGTTAAATTCTGCTAAATGTAATTAAGACTGATGGAAATAAGAAAACAACTATGTAAATAAAAAGTACATATGTAAAAAAGATGTACGAAATGGAAATACATTTTTGTTAAAGGTAAAAGAAAATAATTTTGTCTGAAATGAGACTGCTTATTTAGAAACAAATGGCTTGGAACAGAATCTGAATCCAAAGGAGAGTTGTAAGAGGTTCTTTAAAAAAAGAAATTTTATATATAGTTAGGATGGACTAAGCTTAAAATGAATGGATTTTAAAAGTACCCTGGTTTAAGATTTAAACAATCGAGATACATGTATGCAATGTAAGGTGGATCCTGATTTAATGGCAACCTTTCCTGAAGTCCAGCAATCAGGAGGGAAAATAATGAAGGGTCCCTTACCTGTATCCAAAGCAGACCTAGAGAAGGAGGAAAGAAAGTGTTCCACCTCTTCCTTTTCAGGTACTCAATCCATATAAAAAGTGCAATTCTGCTCCCTGCTGCCCACCTTATCTAGGTCCTCCCCATAATGTAACAGGCATGTTTCCATTGAAAGAAGCTAGAATGCCAGAAGGAGAAACCTTTTACATTACAAGGTTTAAGACAGATAAAAGGAGATCTAGGTAAATTTTCTGATCAGGTAAGTATATAGAGAGGATTTTCTGAATATTATTATGTTTTTGAGTTGACCTGGAAAGATATAATGCTTTTGTTAAATCAGACTCTTAATGAGACAGAAAACTGTGGGGTTCAGGCAGCAGCTGAGAGATATGGGGATGAGCAACTCATTAATTACCATGGGACTGGAGGTCCTGTAGGAAACTTCCAGCTCCCTCCTGGAGCTCAGGCCATTCCATCCCAAGATCCTAACTGGGACTATGACCATACCCTTGGGAAATGGTATCGCTGGCAGCTTGTGTTTTTAAAAAATTAAAGAAATCTAAGATTAAGCCCTTAAATTATGCTTAATTAGCCACTACTTTACAAGCACAGAACGAGAGAGCCCGATGGTCTTCCTGGGGAGGTTGAGGGAGGCTCTCATTAAATATACGGCTATCTCCCCTGAAACCCCTAAGGCTGAGATGGTTTTAAAGGGCAAATTGGTCACTCATTCAGCCCTAGATATTCAGAGGAAATGCAAAAATTGGCTGTTGGCCTAGAAGGCACCCTAGAGGAGCTCTTACTAGCTGCCAATTTGGTATATTACAACCAAGGTGAAGAGAAAAACACAGGAAAGGAGACTTAAAAAAAAAAATCTAAGGCCTTAGTCGCAGCCTTAAGTACTATGTCAGACTAGACTTCCAGAGGTCCTGGCACCAAATGCCACTCATGTGGCCCTTCAGGGCACTGGAAACAAGACTGCCCTCAGAAGGGACAACAGAAGTCAAAGCCCCATAAGCCATGTCCCTTGTGTGGAGACAATCACTGGAAGCCTGAATGCCCTCGGGTACCTCTATCTACAGGGCTCAGATAACCAGTGTCCCTGAAAGGAACTGAGGGGGTCTGGGTCTCTTCAGGGTGGCTCCCCGGAACCAACTGTCTATTGGAAACCCAGAGCCTCGGGAACTCTGGATATAGAAAACAAAAACAAAAACAGAAACACCCCAAAGACCAAAAAACCAGTTGATTTCTTTCTTGATCCTGGAGCCATCTTTTCTGTCCTCCTATCCACTCCTGGCCAACTTTCCAAACCCAGCATTAACAATTAGAGGCATCTCCAGAAAACTTTTGACCAAATTTTTCTCTCAGCCCCTGGGATGTATATAGGGAAACCTAATTTTTTTTTTCATTCTTTCCTGATAATGCCAGAGAGCCTTAATCCCTTGCTAGGAAGGGACATTATAACTAAATTAGAGACTGTAGCATTACTAGGTCCAGGACAGATAAACAATTGCATGTTTTTAAAAAAATTACTGGATATTGTAGACTGTGGATATCAGGGTTCAGAAAATAGCTCACCTGCTATATCAATTATTAAGAGAGACTCAATCCCACCTACTTTCCTGAGGAAATGAACTGAGATCTGATTCATGGACACTGTCTCCGGCCCTTAAAATGGTTACAAACAGAGCAGGGGCAATTACTATTATCTATCTCACAGAGAGAGAATATCAGTAAAGCACCGCATCAGGCCTTTCATTTAGGGAGGGATAAAACTTATCAAATGGCCCAAAGGATGTTTACTGGAAAAAAAAAAATTGTCAAGGACATTTCAACAAATAGTATCAGCCTGTAAAGTTTGTCTTAGAAACAATCCTCTCAACCACAAACTTACTCTCTCAGGCAATTAAGATACTGGAGTCTACCCAGAGGAAGACGGACAATTAGATTTCACTCATATGCCAAGGTTGCAACATTTGTTGGTATGGGTTGATACTTTTACTAATTGGGTAGAGGCCTTCATCTACAAAATGAAAAAGGCACAAAAAGTAATAAAAGTTCAGCTGTATGAAATAATACCTGGGTTCAGCTTACCTAAAAATTTACAAAGTAATAATGGGAAGCGGCTGCCTTGGCTCTTTCTATAGTAGGACTCCCAGCTCTTGGAAAAGTTTAAACCTCGAAATAAGACAAACTGTCTGCTTATACTCAGTAAAACTATAAAATAACACCCCACAAGCGTTAGATGCTTTAAAAAAAAAAAAGTTAGGGCCAAACTCTTGGAGAATAGAGCCACCATGGATTACTTAATGCTCTGCTTCTCCATCACCTGGGTTATGAGAGTTCCCCTGACATATATCGTTTCAATGTAACCGATAATTCTCACAGAGTTTTAGAACCGATAGGTGACATTCAGACAAAATCAGGGTCTCTCCTGGATTGTTTGACATTATCTTAAGATGCCCTCTTGTTGGTCAGTATCATCTTTACTTTGTGTTTTTCTCTTTGTGTCTGCTAATGTTTTTGCCACCTCATGCCTGCCAGCCTTCCTGTAAAACCATTCTGTGGGCAACTCGACTGACTCTTGGGTAGACTCTAACTGCTGTACCCCCACACCATCCTTTATCAACTTGAAGAAGCCAGAATGGTCATCATCTCTGCTCCCTAACAGCTGTTACAGGCCCTATTCCAGGACAAAGAATAAATAGGAAAAGGATTAACATTAGGCAGGGAGAGATTAGGGACCTTCCAGACCTTCAGACCTACAGACTGCAGCTACAAATGGGAAGTTAAAGAAGCAGATGGAGTTCTCCTCTTATAAAATCCTTTATGGGTGCCCTCTCCCCATTATCAAGGGCATAAGGGGGGATCTAAATAACATAGGCAATCTACCCCTAAGGCAACAGATGTGGGCCCTTGCCTCTACCGTAACCACCTTACACCACTGGGTTAGGGAACAAATTAACAAACGGAGGCAGAAATTAGCAGACTCAGGGAACTCTTGGAACAACATATAAAATTGGGCATCTTGGCTCCTCCCTTTTGCTGTTCCTCTCCTAATGTTTTTCATAGCCCTCCTGTTTGGTCCTTGTATTAATATGCTAACCAGATTTGTTTCCTGTTGCCTAGAAGCTATAAAACTCCAGATGATGCTTCAGTTGGGCCATTCTAGCTGTGGCTAACTCTTTAGGATGGCGAAGAACCCTAGCTGTCACATTCCTCCCTTTGATGTCCCTGCACAGCAGGAAAAAGCCAGAACAGTCTTCGCCCCTCCTCCCATGGCAGCAATGAGTTCCCTGGCTCCCACAAACAGATTTTCTCTAAGGTTGCTACAGCAGCTTGAGAATCAAGAGGGGAGAATGAAAAGGAAAGCAGACAAAAGCAGATAAAAAAGAGCCAGCCAGATGTCCAAGCCGGATACTTCCCTTGCATGCTTTTGGCTTCTATAATTTTGCTTGCCTCTTGATCAGACGACTGCCCACATAGCACAACTGATGAGTACCAGCACCACCTCCCCTGTCTTTTTTTCCTTGAGCCCCTGCAATCTCGCCCACCTGTGCAGCCGATGGAAAATTTCCAAGTACCTGAAAGCTGGTCAGGCATAAAAGTAGGCTAGCGCTAGGGCTGGGGGGCTCAGCCTTTGGAGAGGACTCTGCTGGGACAGCACTGGTGTGAAAGAAAGTTTTTTCTGAGTCTTTGAGTGCGTATCGCTTGTCTCTTCCTGTGTGCCAAGTATTTGCTGTAACAACTTAAAAATAAAATCTTTAAAAATAATAAATAAATAAAGGTTTTTCCCCTGATACCAAAGTCTCCAAATATTAAAAATTTCTTCTGGATTGGGTTGTTATAGTTGGTATTAGTATACAATTGATCAAAACAACATAAACATTACAAACCTTGATAAGTAATATGAACAATTATTAAACACAAAAAAAGAAAATAAATTGTTAAAAGAAAGAAAAAAATTGTTGAAAACACAGACCTCTTAAGAGAATGGATGGGGCTTTTCTTTTTTTTTCCTGTTTGCTCATGAATTCATGAATAAATATTACAACTTGCTAATATGAAAAAGTTCAGCATAAGCCTTTATTGTTTGTCTTTGTTTCTATATATTTAAGCACTCTTCACATAAATATGTAGATGGGAATGGAGAGTTTTGTTATACCAATGTCAGTCATTCAATCCTTTCAAGGTATATGCCAAAAATCACAGTGATAAATCATCAAAAAAATTAGTTTTAGTGATTTATCAGCTGACAGCTAGATTAGGTACTCCTTCAATGAGTTTATTTTTTTAGATTTGTTTTTATTTACCTTTTAATTTTTATTATTGAAAAGTTCAGGTCTATACAAATGTAGAAAAATAATAAAATGAATCTCCATGTGACCACCATCCAGCTTTGACAATCTTATTAACCCATGGCCAGTCTTCCTTCATTTCTATCTTTTCCTGCTATCTATCCTCCACTCCCACCCCTTCACACTGCTGGATTATTGAAGAAAATCCAAAGTATCATCTGCAAATATCTCCATAAATATCTCTTTAAAAATAAGGACACTTTAAAAAAATATTTTTAACATTTCTTCACTTTTTGAGAGACAGAATGTGAGCAGGGCAGGGGCAGAGAGAGAAGGAGACACAGAATCTGAAGCAGGCTCCAGGCTCTGAGCTGTCAGCACAGAGCCTGATGCAGGGCTTGAACTCACAAACCGTGAGATCATGACCTGAGCTGAAGTCAGATGCTTTAACCAACTGAGCCACCCAGGTGCCCCCAAAATAAGGACATTTTAAAACAAACCAGTACACCTAAAAAATGTAAATCATCCACTATCCAGCCATTGTTCAAATTTCCCTGGATTGTTCCATATATGTTTTTGTTTTGTTTTGTTTTGTTTTGGATTTCAGTGTTGGTTTTTCAACTCAAGATTCCACGAATGCCCACAAATTTCATTTGGCTGATACTTCTCTTAAGTCTTTTTTTTTTTTTTTTAAATCAATAGATTCTTTCTCCTTATTTGTCTTTTCCCTTTCAATTGATTTGTTTAAAAATGGGGTCATTTGTCCTGTAGATATGTTTTCCATGTTCTGGATTTTGCTGATTACATCTCCTGGCCTCCATATTTCCTCAAAATTGATATTTTGATCTCAAGACTTGATTAGATTCAGATGTGATACTTTGACAAGAGTCCTTCATAGCTGGTGTATGTGTACTTTTTATTTCATGGGAGTTACCTAAAGTCTGAATGTCTCTTTTTGTGATAGGCTGTATCAGTGGGTTCAATGTTATTAGCCATATCCACTCATGATGAAGGTCTCCATCAGCTTTGCATCTAATGGTTTAGCAGCCAATAATGATCATTGCCTAGATTGGTCATTTCAATACAAGTTCTTCCTTCAATTTTAATGAAAATAAATGATTGGAAACATGGAAAATAACTTGTTGCCTAATTATTAGAGTCATCACTTTCTTTCTTTTCTTTTTTTTAAGTTTATTTATTTATTTTGAGAGAGAGAGAGTACATATGAGTAGGGAAGAGGCAAATAGAGAGGAAGAGAGAGAGAATTCCAAGCAGCCTCTGCACTGATATGGGGCTTAAACTCATGAATGGTGAGATCATGGCCTGAGCCAAAGTCAGACTCTTAACCAACTGAGCCACCCAGACACCCCAGAGTCATTCACTTTCTTAATTTCTGAAAAGTAGTATACTCAAATAATTTCAAGAATTACTAATTATCAGATTACATAATTATTAATATTGAGAATTATGTAATTATAATAAGTTATGCTTGTTACTCTTTCATGTAAGAGGGACCTTAATCTAATATACTCAGAAAATATTGGGAAAACCAAAATATTAATTCTAATACACCATAGCCAATTCAATATTTTTTTAAATAAAAACAATTTTCCCACCCCACATTAAAAAAATATTTAAAAAATTTTTTAATGTTTATTTATTTTTGAGAGAGAGAGACAGAAAATACGCAGGGGAGGGGCAGAGAGAGAGGGAGACACAGAATCTGAAGCAGGCTCCAGGCTCTGAGCTGTTAGCACAGAGCCCAATGCAAGGCTTAAACTCACAGACAGGGAGATCATGACCTGAGCTGAAGTCAGATCAGATGCTTAACCAATTGAGCCACTTAGGCTCCACCCTTAGCCCACATTTTAAATACACTTTTGTGAAAAGTCTTGGAGATATGTCTCTTTACACTTATGAAAAACACTCACCATATAACCTAATTGGCAACTCTGATCCTCATTTTCTTTTTTTTTTAAGTTTATTTATTTAGTTTTTAGTAATCTTTATGGCTAATGTGGGGCTCAAACTCACAACCCCAGATGAAGAGTCACATGCTCTTCTGACTGAGCCAGCCAGGCATCCCTCTGATCCTCATTTTCAAACCAATAAAGTAAATCAGAGCTAATTTCTGTCTGACTTTTAAAATTCAAGTCATTGGGGCACCTGGGTGGCTCAGTTAGTTAAGTGTCCAACTCCTGATTTCAGATCAGGTCATGATCTCACAGTTGGTGGGATCAAGCCCCATGTTGGATTCTGCGATGACAGCATAGAACCTGCTTGGGATTCTCTCTCTGCTCCTCCCCTGCTCATGCTTTCTCTCCCTCTTTCAAAAATCAATAAGTAAGTATTTCAAATAAAATAAAATAAAATAAAATAAAATAAAATAAAATAAAATTCAAATGAATATGTTAATGGGCATTTTGAGGAACATTAGAACAATTACTGAGCAATAAGTTATGGAACATATCTTGTATGATACATTACCAAAAGCAGGCAAGAATCAAATAATGCAGCTCTTACATAATTAATTTATTCATGTTCAGACTAATTTATAAAAACAAGATAATTATGCTATTTGCCATATATGTTCCAATATGTTATGTGACTAATATTGTGAGTTATTTACAAAGTAAGGAATATGAGGATTTTTTTTTATTTCTTGGATGTGTGCATGTGCATATATAAAAATCAGGTATTCAGCTTTTGAAAATAAAATGATGCATAAAAAACAGAATTAACTTTATTACTTTTGACATCATGTTTTTTTTTTAATGTTTATTTATTTTTGACAGAGAGACACAGAGTGTGAATGGGGCAGAGGCAGAGAGAGAGGGAGACACAGAATCCGAAGCAGGCTCCAGGCTCTGAGCT
Organism: Panthera uncia; assembly: GCF_023721935.1. Taxonomy (NCBI): domain Eukaryota; kingdom Metazoa; phylum Chordata; class Mammalia; order Carnivora; family Felidae; genus Panthera; species Panthera uncia. The sequence goes on along the minus strand of NW_026057589.1, from coordinate 12,136,529 downwards.
GTCAGCACAGAGCCCAATGCGAGGTTTGAACCCAGGAACCATGAGATGGTGATCTGAGCTGAAGTCGGACGCTTAACCGAATGAGCCACCCCGGTGCTCCTGTTTGACATCATGATTGAACTTTTCCAATGAAAGAGAAAGGCATATTGCACTAATTAGTCCAGGATTTGCATCATTAAACATTAAAAAAATTTTTTTTAAATGTTTATTTTTATTTTCTGAGAGAAACAGAGCATGAGCAGGGGAGGAGAGAGAGAAAGGGAGACACAGAATCTGAAGCAGACTCCAGGCTCTGAGCTGTCAGCACAGAGCCCGAAGAGAGGCTCGAAACCACAAACTGTGAGATCATGACCTGAGCCGAAGTCGGATGCTTCGCCCACTGAGCCACCCATGCGCCCCTCATTAAACATTTTATAAGTTAAATCAGATGAGGACTGACTGGTATTGGAGTAAATATTTCATGATATGTTTTGATAAAACTACCTTATTAACTACAATATTGATTAATGCACAGAAAATCTGAAAGAAATCACATGACAGTTTTGTTGGCGAATTTATCCGGTGTATCTTGAATAATTTGATAGTCCCAGATGAAGTTTCCTTGAAAGGAATCAGCGTTATTTACTTGTACCCCTTTGAAGGTAGCTTTTCTTTCCACGAAAGACATTCTGGGGTGAGTACTGAATAAAATGTACAGAATGGAATGGTTTATCTTAAATATGCAGGGAGGGGGGCTGGGAAGGTACTTGGAGGATTTGATGTTTGCTTTGATTTCAGGAGGTTGTTGCTAGGAGCAAAGTTTTTTCAATAATAAACTAGAGATGGAAGAGGTGAAGTCATTTCCACTCCATTATCCCACTACACAATATCTGAATTCAAAATATCCCAATGGAGGCCAAATCCTCCCAATAAAAAAATGTACAAAACAATGGAAGACAAAAAGTAGGCAGTTTTTCTTCCCCCTTTGATTAATTATTAAAGGAGCCTTTTCAGAAATCTATATTTCAAAGTGTCCCTTTGTTTGGTGCCCCAGAGGTTTTTGCTCCCAGGGGCAGTTCAGGGCAGGTTAAGAGTATGCATTCCTTTTGTAAAGCAAGAGGAGGGCAGATTATGAAAGCAGCTTTGAGAAGGAGAACCTGTGTGAGCAAGCAGCCCTCCTTTCACGCAAAGCTGGGGATCTGGAAATAGATGCTGCTGTTCCCACTTTGAAGACATCTGACCACTGACCTCCAGCTTTGAGGATATTTCCTTGGGCTGGACAAAGGCAGATATAGCAGGCTCACCACTGAGTTGCTTTGGAATTCACGGAACATTCTTCATCCATCTTGTTCTAATCTTGCAAGTGGAACCAATGTCTAGGTTCCAGTTTCCCTCCATAGTATTTTGAGAATTAAGCATGAGAAATAGTTACTACTACTACTACTTAGGTTTTGAATAGTACTTTTAACTTTCCAAAAGACTTTGTTGTCTGGATCTTGTGTTTTCCTCCCAGTTGTCCCTCAAAGGCAAGTCTTCCCCTTGTGTGACAGATGTGAGCCATGGAGACCCAGGGAACAAGCCAAAGATCTCACAGCAAATAAGTGCCCTGGTTGGGAGTAACACCTTCGCTTGCGTCTTTCCTCCACATCCATCAACATGGGAACATACTGAGAAAACAACAAAAGCAGAGCAAAAGAAATCACCAATTACATCAAATACTAGCAGATGAATAGAAAGTATGAAGCATTTCCAGTATGTATACTTCATACAATATATAGTGTATCTAAGTTTCTAGTGCATCTGGATTTTTAAAAAATATCATTTTCATAAAGTAATAGAGGCCAGTGAATATTCTTAGTTCACTCCATCAAATTATGACTCAGTTAACTGAAGGGGATAAAAAACAAAACCATTCTTTACTGCCCAGTGATGTGTGACGCACTTTGCACTTCTGTAACCACCCTGCAAGATGATCCTCCCTGGTATAGAATGATGCCAGCCAAACAAGGAATTTTTTTAGAAATAATTACATTTCAGATTATTTTCAGATTGCTTCATTTGAAACAAAGTTTTATTTTTTGCCACCCTGTTCCTTTCCCCAGAGGTAATCAATGAGAAAGAATTTAAACCATGAAATCTGTTGTAATCCTGCACATGCCCTGGGCAATATGAAATAAGATATTTGGGGCTAACATCTTAGGTAATATTACCTAATCCAGGAAGTGCTTGGATATTGTAAGACCTTGGTTTATGGACAACTAAGTATATAATGTTGGAAGCAGGGTAGGGGCGGGTCAGGCAGCAGGCGGGATGGAGACGACCTTGGAGCAACACTTGGAGGACACAGTGAAGAATTCATCCATTGTTGGAGTCCTGTGCACAGATTCACAAGGTCTTAATCTGGGCTGCCGCGGATCCCTGTCAGATGAGCATGCTGGAGTAACATCTGTTCTAGCCCAGCAAGCAGCTAAGCTAACCGCAGTCCCCACTAAATTCCTGTGGTGTGTCTAGAATCAGATAATGGGAACATTATGATCCGGAAACATGATGGCATCACAGTAGCAGAGCACAAAATGGTCTCTTGACATCTCATTTCAGTTCTCCAGCACCCTGTCTTAGGGGCTTGATCCTATGTTAATTATCTTGTAGAACTATTAAACTTCCAGTGGTTAGGCCCCATTTGTTTAGTGTGCATTGGGCACTTTTCTATGAATTTTAGAGTAAGCTGCTTTTTCACACTCAGTGGACTGACTTATCAAAATATAAGTAAGAAAGAAAGGATCATGTTTTGAGGCAGCAGATCCAGGTCACCTTGTATATAGAATTTTGTTATGTTCAATAAATCTGGTTGGAGGACTAGAAAGAAAGAAAGAAAGAAAGAAAGAAAGAAAGAAAGAAAGTCGGAAGCAGGTTCTAGTCAAGGGTCAAGGTAAAAATTTACATATCACTTCAGCATAAAAGAGGACAAGGAGTGAAATAATGAGTGTGGGAGAAATGAATCATAACTGGGAGTTGTGTGTGAGTCCAAGACAGGAAAGGAGCTTCCACAAGTCTATCGAGCAGTTAAGAGCAGAGAAAATCCAGGTGCCCAAGATCAGTCAAACAATGTGTAACCTAGGCCCAGAATCCAGTTCCAAGATGGCCCTTCTTCTCTGAGCTGCCCCAAAGACTGCCTAGTGATCTGGAGCCCCTGCTCCTGCCCTCCAAAAGTTATGTATGATCTAAATTGCTTTATGAGCAGAGAACCCTTCAATTTTAGAGCCGAAAAGAAACTTAAATACTACCTAATAACACCAAGTTCTCAAGCAATTTGCTCCCTGGGCCACATAATACTCTTAAAGGTATTGAGGACCCCAAAGAGTTTTAGTTTATGTGTGGGCTATATCTACTGATATTTACCATATCAGAAATTAGCTCTGATAAAATTTTTAAGTACTTGTTAATTTAATATTTTTAATGCGTATTTATTTTTAAGAGAAAGAGAGAGACAGAGTACAAGCAAGGAAGTGACAGAGAGAGACAGAGACTCAGAATCCAAAGCAGGCTTCAGGCTCTGAGCTGTTGCACAGAGCCCCACACAAGGCTCAAACTCATGAACTGCGAGATCATGACCTGAGGCAGAGTCAGATGCTTAACTGACTGAGCCACCAGGCACCCTGTACAGAAGGTCCCTTTTATGACTATGTGCTTTCCTACATGTGCATCCTGACAGTCATTTAGATATATAAATGAGGTGATGGATACCTATAAATGTTTACTACAGGGCTTGGCTCATAGTAATCACTCAAAAAAAAAGGGAGGAGCTCTTCCTACTATTGTTGTTAACAGTTGTTATTAAGTACATTCCAAGCAATGTGCCAGGGACCAAGGGTCATATCAAAGTGAGTAGGATGGCCTGAGCTGTTTAAGAGTAGGGGAGGTAAGATAAATACACACCTATATAGAACAAAACAGATTATGACAAGAATGATAAAAAACAAGGGAGATGCCATATTCATTCATTCATTTATTCACTCAACAAATATTAACTAATTGTTCCCCATATACCAGGAGCAACAGCCAGGAGGGAGCCAATGTAGTGGAGTCAAGTGAATGAGAGGGAGGGCGGCAGGAGGTACGGTGAAGAGATAGGGGTGGCCCATGCGCACACTGTGTGGGCCTTTGTAGGTCAGTATGATTGGGGATATAAGGAAATGTTTCATGAGAAATTGGCATTTGAGTTAGAAATTGAGAAGAGTTAGGATTTGGTAATAGAGTTGATACACACATTTTTTTAATTCACATTCAACAAACATTTGATTTTCTTGCTAAGTCTGCTCCATGTTGTACAAAGGATCCCTACTTTCTTTTTAATTTTTTTAAATGTTTTATTGATTTTTTAGAGAGAGACACACACACACAGAATATGAGTGGGGGAGGGGCAGAGAGAGAGGGAGCCACAGAATCTGAAGCAAGCCCCAGGCTCTGAGACATCAGCACAGAACCTGCTGCAGGGCATGAACTCACAGACCTATGTGGGGCATGAACTCACAAACCGTGAGATCATGACCTGAACCAAAGTCAGACGCTTAACCGAATGAGCCACCGAGGTGCCCCAAGAATCCCTACTTTCAAAGAAGAAAATTTTGCATTTGTTTTTATTATATAAGGAATACATGCTCACTTCAAAACATTTAGAACATGCAGATGAGCAAAAATGAGAAAATAAAAACCACCCACAATCTTCCTATCCAGAGAGAATCCCTTTAATTAAGGCCAGGATTAGAGTAAGGTGAGTGACACATTTGCCTCAGGTACAAAATTTAAGGGAGTGTGGGGGAGGACAGTGTTAACAAATTCAGTAATCAAGATAAATCATATTTTAATGTAACAGTTTTTAAAAAGCAAAAAAATCCACAGTGACACAATACCTAAATTTTAATAAAGGCAGGATCCAACCCTGCACTTGTCTTGCTCACCTTCCCTCTCTTTACCCTCAGACTGGCACTGACTGGGCTTGGTCATTTCCTGCGTGTCCCCTCTCCTCCAGATCCAGTCTCTGCCCTCCTTTAGGCTGTTCAAGGCTAAGCCCTGGTGGCGGGTGGGGGGAGGCACCAATGGGCTTCTTTGCCTTCTGGCTTCCAGCTGGGTTCAGCCAATGGGAAGCAATTGCAGGAAACCAGAAAGTGGGGTGTTTCTTCTCCACTCTCTACCTTTTCATCACCTAAGTTCTGGCAGTGGTGGCTTTTTCTGCAAAAACAGCTCCTGCCCAGAGGCCCCTCTCCCACACTTCCCGCTTTTACAGAGCTTCCTTTCCTCCTTCAGGCATATAGGTGCTAATGGCTTACTGCTATTGTCAGAGTGTGGGTACCTTACATTCTCTTGTTGATTCCCTTAATGCTGCTTACATTTCTGTAAGTTGACCTTTTAGAAGAAACTACTTACTAAATTCCAACTTAGGGTGCCTTCTGCTTTTTAAAGGAATCTTGACTGTTAAAACCATTGTCAACATTTTAGTTCTAAGATATTTGCCTTAAAAAATCTTTTTTAACATTTATTCATTTTTGAGAGACAGTGTGAGTGGGGGAGGGGGAGAGAGAGAGGGAGACACAGAATCCTAAAGCAGGCTCCAGGCCGTGAGCTGTCAGCACAGAGCCCGACACAGGGCTCAAACTCACAAACCCTGAGTTCATGACCTGAGCTGAAGTTGGACACTTAACTGACTGAGCCACCCAGGCACCCCAAGCATCCAACTCTTGATTTCAGCTCAGGTCATGATCTCTCAGTTTGTGAGATCAAGCCCCATGTTGGGCTCTGCACTGACAGCACAGAGCTGCTTGGGATTCTCTCTCTCCCACTCTCTTTGCCCTTTCACCACTCATACTCTCTCAAAATAAATAAATAAACATTAAAAAAAAAAAGAGTCTCTTATGAAGGTTTGTCTCCCTTTTTTTTTCCCCCTTCCCATATGTTCATCTGTCTTGTTTCTTAAATTCCACATATGAGTGAAATCATATGGCATTTGTCTTTCTCTGACTGACTTATTTCACTTAGCATAATACATTCTAGTTCCACCCATGTGCTTGCAAATGGCAAGATTTCATTCTTTTTGATGGCTGAGTAACATTCCATTGTACATATATACCACACCTTCTTTATCCATTCATCAGTCGATGGACATTTGGGCTCTTCCCATAATTTGACTGTTGTGTATATATATATATATATATATATATATATATATATGTATATGTGTGTGTATATATATATATATGTAATATATATATGTATATATATATGTATATGTGTATATATATGTATATATATGTGTGTGTGTATATATATATGTTGTATGTATATATATATATATATATATATATATATATGTTGTATATATGCTGCTATAAACATAGGGGTACAGGTACCCCTTCAAATCTGTATTTTTGTGTTCTTTGGGTAAATACCTACTAGTGCAATTGCTGGAATGTAGGGTAGTTTTATTTGTAACTTTTTAAGGAACCTCCATATTGTTTTCCAGAGTGGCTGTCCCAGTTTGCCTTCCCACCAACAGTGTAAGAGGGTTCCCCCTTCTCCACATCCTTGCCAACACCTGTTGTTTCTTGTGTTGTTAATTTTAGTCATTCTGACAGATGTGAGATGGTATCCCATCATAGTTTTGATTTGTATTTCCCTGATGATGAGTGAGCATCTTTTCATGTGTCTGTCTGTTAGCCATCTGGATGACTTCTTTGGAAAAATGTCTATTCATCTCCTCTGCCCGTTTCGTTTTTTTTTTTTTTTTAATGTTTGTTTATTTTTGAGAGAGAGAGAGAGAGAGAGAGAGAGAACATGAGTGGCAGAGGGACAGAGAGAGAGGGAGACACAGAATCCAAAGCAGACTCCAGGCTCTGAGCTGTCCACACAGACCCTGATGAGGGGCTCAAACTCACCAGCTGTGAGATCATGACCTGAGCCGAAGTGGAAGCTCAACCAACTGAGCCACCCAGGCACCCCCTGACCATTTCTTAACTGGATTATTTGTTTTTTGGGGTGCTGAGTTGGATAAGTTCTTTATAGATTTTGGATACTAATCCTTTATCAGATATGTCATTTGCAAATATGTTTCCCCATTCTGTAGGCTGCCTTTTAGTTTTGTTGATTGTTTCCTTTACCGTGCAAAAGTCTTTTATCTTGATGAAGTCCTAATAGTTCATGTTTGCTTTTGTTTCCCTTGTCTCTGGAGACAGGTCTGGTAAGAACTTGCGGCGGCTAAGGTCAAAGAGGTTGCTGCCTCTTCTCTATGATTTTGATGGTTTCCTGTCTCACAATTAGTTCTTTCATCCATTTTGAATTTATTTTTGTGTATGGTATAAGAAAGTGGTCCAGTTTCATTCTTCTGCATGTTGCTGTCCTGTTTTCCCAACACCATTTGTTGAAGTGACTGTCTTTTATCCATTGGCTATTCTTTCCTGCTTTGTTGAAGATTAGTTGGCCATATAGTTGTGGGTCCATTTCTGGGTTTTCTATTCTGTTCCATTAATCTATGTGTCTGTATCTGTACCAGTACCATACTGTCTTGATGACTACAGCTTTGTAATATAGCTTGAAGTCTGGAATCGTGATGCCTCCAGATTTGCTTTTCCTTTTCAGGGTTTCTTTGACTATTTGGGGTCTTCTGTGGTTCCACACAAATTTTAGAACTGTTTGTTCTACCTCTGTGAAAAAATTCTGGTAGTATTTTGGTAAGGATTAAATGTGTAGATTGTTTTGGGTAGTACAGACATTTTAATAATATTTGTTCTTCCAATCCATGAGCATGGAATGTTTTTCCATTACTTTGTATCTTGTTCCATTTCTTTCAAAAGAATTCTATAGTTTTCAGAGTACAGATCTTTTACCTCTTTGGTTAGGTTTATTTCTAGGTATCTTATGGTTTTTGGTGCAAATTTAAACGAGATTTATTCCTTTATATATATATAAAATTTATTTATTTATTGCTGTTTCATTATTGGTGTATAGAAATGCAACAGATTTCTGTACATTGATTTTATATTCTGTGACTTTGCTGAATTAATATATTAGTTCTAGCAATTTTTGGGTCGAGTCTTTCAGGTTTTCTACATAGAGTATCGTGTTGTATGCAAATAGTGAAAGTTTGACTTCTTCCTTGCCAGTTTGGGTGCCTCTAATTTTTTTTTGTTGCCTGATTGCTGAGGCTAAGACTTCTAGTATTATGTTAAATAGTAAAGGTGAGAGTGGACATCCCTGTCTTGTTCCTGACCTTGGAGGAAAAGTTCTCAGTTTTTCTCCATTGAAGATGATATTAGTTGTGGGTCTTTAATATATGGCCTTTATGATGTTGAGGTATATTGCATCTATCCCTACTTTATTGAGGATTTTTATCAAAAATGCATGCTGTATTTTGTCAAATGCTTTTTCTGCATCTATGGATAGGATCATGGTTCTTATCCTTTCTTCTATTGATGTGGTACATCATGTTGATTGATTTGCAAATATTGAACCAGTGCTGCAGCCCAGGAATAAATTCCACTTGATGGTGGTGAATAGTTCTTTTAATGTAGTGTTCAATTCAATTTTCTAGTATCTTGTTGAGAATTTTGCATCCATGTTCATCAAGGATATTGGCTTGTAATTCTCCTTTTTCATGCATCTTTGTCTGGTTTTGGAATCAGGGTAACGCTGGTCTTGTAGGAATTTGGAAGTTTTCCTTCCATCTCTATTTTTTGGAACAGTTTGAGAAGAAGAAATATTAGCTCTTCTTTAAATGTCTGGTAGAATTTCCCTGGAAAGCCATCTGACCCTGGACTTTTGTTGTTGGAAGACTTTTGATTACTAATTCAATTGTTTTGCTGGTTATGGGTTGGTTCAAATTTTCTCTTTCTTCCTGTTTCAGATTTGGTAGTCTGTACGTTTCTAGAAATTTATCTATTTCTTCCAGATTGCCCAGTTTGTTGGCATATAAATTTTCATAATATTCTCTTAAAATTGTTTGTATTTCTGTGGTGTTGGTTATGCTCTCTCCTTTTTAATTTGTGATTTTATTTATTTTGGGTTCTTTATCTTTTCTTTTTGGTAAGTCTGGCCAGGAGCTTACCAATTTTATTAATTCTTTCAAAGAACCAGCTCAGTTTCATTGATCTGTTCTGTTTTGTTGTTGTTGTTGTTGTTGTTGTTGTTTGTTTCTATATCATTTATTTCAGCTTTAATCTTTATTATTTCCCTTCTTCTGCTGACTCTAGGCTTTATTTGCTGTTCCTTTTCTAGCTCCTTTAGGTGTAAGGTTAGGTTGTGTATTTGAGACTTCTCTTGCTTCTTGATGTAAGCCTCTATTGTAATATACTTCCCTCTTAGGACTGCCTTTGTTGTATCCCCAAGGTTTTGGACTGTTATGTTTTCATTTTCATGTGCTTCCATGTAGTTTTTAATTTCTTCCTTAATTTCCTGATTAACCCATTCATTCTTTAGTAGGATATTCTTTAACCTCCATGTATTTGTGGTCTTTCCAAATATTTTCTTGTGGTTGACTTCAAGTTTCATCACATTGTGTTCTGAAAATATGCATCGTATGACCTCAATCTTTTTATACTTGTTGAGGGCTGATTTGTGACTCAGTATATGATCTATTCTAGAGAATGTTCCACGTGCAGTGGGAAAAAATGTGTATTCTGTTGCTTTAGGATGAAATGTTCTGAATATATCTGTTGAGTTCATCTGGTCCAATGTGTCATTCAAAGCCATCGTTTCTTTGTTGATTTTCTGCTTAGATGATCTGTCCAGTGCTGTGAGTGGGGTGTTAAAGTCCCCTATTATTATTGTATTATTATCAATGAGATTCTTTATGTTTGTTACTGATTTATATATTTGGGTACTTCATGTTGGGGGCATAAATATTTACAACTGTTAGATCTTCTTGATGGATAGATCCCTTAATTATGATATAAAGTCCTTCTTCATCTCTTGTTATGGTCTTTGGTTTAAAATCTAGTTTGTCTGATATAAGTATAGCTACTCTGGCTTTCTTTTTTTTTAATCCATTCTGATACCCTGTGTCTTTTGACTGGAGCATTTAGTACATTTACATTCAGAGTGATTATTGAAATATATGAGTTTAATGCCATTATGTTACCTGTAAAGTTGGTGTTTCTGGTGGTGTTCTCTGTTCCTTTCTAGTTTTTGTTGCTTTTGGTCTTTTGTCCCCACTCAAAGAGTCCTCCTTAATATTTCTTGAAGGGCTGGTTTAATGGTCACAAACTCTTTTAGTTTTTGTTTGTCTGGGAGATTCTTTATATTTCCTTCTATTCTGAATGACAGCTTTTCTGGAAAAAGTATTCTTGGCTGCATATGTTTCCCATTCAGCACGTTGAATATATCCTGCCATTCCCTTCTGGCCTGACAAGTTTCTATTGACAGATCTGCTGCAAATCTGATTTGTCTTCCCTTGTAGGTTAAGGACATTTTTTGCCTTGTTGCTTTCATGATTCTTTCCTTGTCTGTGTATTTTGTGAAATTGACTATGATATGTCTTGGTGATGGCCAGCTTTTGTTGAATTTAATAGGAGTTCTCTGTGCTTCTTGGATTTTGATGTCTGTTTCCTTCCCCAGATTAGTTTTCAGCTATAATTTGCTTAAATAAACCTTCTGTCCCTTTTTCTCTCTTCATCTTCTGGGACTCCTATGATATGAATGTTATTATGCTTTAAGGAGTCATTGAGTTCTCTAAGTCTACATTTGTGACCCAGTACATTTCCTTCCCTCGTCTTTTCAGCTTCATTATTGTCCATAACTTTATCTTCTATATCCCTGATTCATTCCTCAGTTTCATCTATCCTCACTGTCATGGCACCATTTGGGTTTGTATCCCAGTTATAGCATTTTAAATTTCAGCCTGACTAGTTTTTAGTTCTTTTATCTCTGCAATAAGTGATTCTCTAGTGTCTCCCAGTCTTTTGTCAAGCCCAGCTGCTTTATTTATAATTATTGTTTTAAATTCTAATTCAGACATCTTACTTATATGTATATTGATTAAATCCCTTCTTCATATTCTTTCTTTTGGGGTGAATTCCTCCATCTTGTCATTTTGTCCAGAAAAAAAAAAAAAAAGGAAACTGGATCCCAGGTGTGTTTTGGTCTGTCTGTTAAAAGAAGCTAGATCCAGGGGCGCCTGGGTGGCTCAGTTGGTTGAGTGTCTGACTTCGGCTCAGGTCATGATCTCATGGTTCGTGGGTTTGAGCCCCATGTTGGGCTCTGTACTGACAGCTTGCTCAGAGCCTGGAGCTCACTTCGGCTTCTGTGTCTCCTTCTCTCTCTGCCCCTCCCCTGCTTGCACTCTGTCTCTCTCTGTCTCTCAAAAATAAATAAATGCTAAAAAAAATTTTTTTAAAGAAGCTAAATCCAGAAAATAAAAAAGTAAAATTAAAAATTGAAAATATATATATATATATATTAAAAAATAGGTGGCTCAGTTGGTTGAGTGTCTGACTCTTGACTTCAGCTCAGGTTACCATCTCATGGTTCATGAGTTCAAGTCCTGCATCTGGCTCTGTGCTGACAGTGTGGAGCCTGTTTAGGATGCTCTCTCTTCCTCTCTCTCTGCCCCTCCCCTGTTTGCTCTCTCTCTCTCAAAATAAATAAACTTTAAGTTTAAAAGCAAACTTTTAGTTTAATAGTTTAGTTTAAAAGTTAAAAAAAAAGAGAAACAATAAAACTCTATTTTTAAAAAAAGAAGGAAAGCTAGATCCTAGATGTGTTTTGGTTTGCTTGTTAAAAGAGGATAGATCCAAAAAATAAAAATAAATTACAAAATAAGAAATAGAAAAATTAAAATTAAAAGTATATATATGTATATGTATATATGCACATATATGTATATACATATATATACATATATGTACACGTATATGTATACACATATACATATATATGTACATACATGTACATATATATGTATACATACATATATATGTACATACACACATGTACGCGCGCGTGTGTGTGTGTGTGTGTGTGTGTGTGTGTATGGGGGCACTTGGGTGGCTCTGTTGGTTAAGTATCTGACTTCAGCTCAGGTCATGATCTCATGGTTCATGAGTTCAAGCCCCATATCAGGCTCCCTGCTGACAGCACAGAGCCTACTTCAGATCCTCTGTCTCCCTCTCTCTCTCTCTCTCTCTTTCTCTGCCCCTCCCCCACTTGCTCTCTCCTTCTCAAAAATAAATAAACATTAAAAAAATTTTAATGATAAAATAAAAATAAAAAGGAAGCTAGATCCATCCAATTTCAGCTCAGGTCATGATCTCATAGTTCGTGAGTTTGAGCCCCACATCAGGCTCTGTGCTGACAGTTCAGAGCCTGGAGATTGCGTCAGATTCTTTGTCTCTCTCTCTCTGCCCCTCTCCTGCTCACACTCTGTCTCTCTCTCTCAAAAAAATAAATATTAAGGGGCGCCTGGGTGGCTTGGTCGGTTGAGCGTCTGACTTCGGCTCAGGTCATGATCTCACGGTCCATGAGTTTGAGCCCCGCGTCGGGCTCTGTGCTGACAGCTCAGAGCCTGGAGCCTGTTTCAGATTCTGTGTCTCCGTCTCTCTCTGCTCCTCCCCTGTTCATGCTCTGTCTCTCTCTGTCTCAAAAATGAATAAACGTTAAAAAAAAAAATTAAAAATAAATAAATAAATAAATAAATAAATATTAAAAAGAAAATTTTTTTAAAAAGGAAGCTAGATCCTATTTCTCCTAGAAATGAAGCTCTGCAACACTGTATGATCAGTAGACTTGGGGCCCTGGAGCGGTTTGTGCTGGTTTTCTGGGGTGAGGCCTGTTGTGCACATTCTCAGGTGGACTTGCCCTAGTGGAGATGAGCCTGCAGTGTGCAGGGAGGCGGGGCTTGGTGTAAGCAGCTCCAGTCTCCACTAGGTGGCACTGTTTTGCTCTCTGAAGTCAGTCAGTGCTGATGGGTGAGGTGAAAATGGTGGGGCTCCCCTTGCTCATCCCCACAGCTGAGAGCTCACACTGTCCACCCTTCAGGAAGCCCTCACAGAAGAGCAAACAATCACTTCTGTGTCCCTGGCCTTCATCAGATCCTTCCTTCATCCTGCCTACCTCTGAGCTGTCTGCCTGCCAGGCAGCACAGTACTCCTAGGCTTTATCTCAGGTGATGGCTGGGTTCTAAAACTCCAGATTTTAGAGATCCCCACAGTGCAGTCCCACACCAATCCCCTGAGGGAGGGTCTTGCTGTGCTGGGGCCATCCACCAGTTCGTCCCAGAAATCGGCTGCACACATGCGACTTTAAGGCAAAGCACAGCAGAAAGCCAGCACCAAGGCTCACTGCCCTCAGCCAGCGCCCCCATTCCTATGCTACCATAGGGCAGCTCAAAGGTACCAGCTGGATCCTTCGCCCCCAGAGAGGTCATGCTGTCTCTCCCGAATGCACTCCAAGCGGGGGAATGCCTCTTCCTGTGCAACCCAGGGGATCCTCAGACCATGCTGCCCACATCAGGGTTTCTGCCCTCCTCCACTAGGGCACTGCCAAGCCCACCGGGCACAATGCTGGCGATGGTGCAAACTTTCACAACTTCAGACACTGTTCTCTGCTGTGTTTTTTTTTTTAATGTTTGTTTGTTTGTTTGTTTGTTTAGAGAGAATGTCAGCAGGGGAGGGGCAGAGAGAAAGGGAGAGAGAGAGAATCCCAAACAGGCTCTGCACTGTCAGTGCAGAGTGCAAAGTGGGGCTCGATCCTGACTAGGCTACTAGATAGATTTTCCTCTGCAGACTTTCTGTCTATATCACCTGGGAAAATATTTGGAAAAAAATGACGCTGAAGCTAGAGTAGTGGAGCCACCTGGGCCCTGGTTTGTTACACATTTGAGGAATTCAAGGGGATAAAAACACACCTGTCCCTCACAGTCCACCCTCAACCTCCCCTAACTGGTCCCTTGAACCTAGCCTGCTCCTTTCCTGGTTCTTTTGGCATCCTGAGAACTGGGATGTGTTTGGAGCTTCGTGACTTGGTGTCCCTAAGACCCACATGCCAGATTCAAGCCAGGGGTACCAGTGATTTTATCAGTAGGAAGCTAGAAGAAGCTGGAAGAGCCAACCTGCTAGTGTAGACTTCCTCCTCTCCCCCTAAATAAATTGTGCTCATGTTCATTTAGTCCTCATTGCCTAATGATTACAATTCATGCCTATCTGATTACAGTTTTGAAAAACTGGAAGGAATATACATTAAGCAAAAGGCCCTTTAAGAAAAGGGCCCAGAGGATGCCCCCTCTTGTCTGCTCTTCAGGGAGGCAGTGGGTGGAAGAAGATGTGGTGGGGAAGGCAGATCTCCTCAAGAGAGTGAAAAAAGTTACTGTACAGAGGAAACATGAGAAAACCAAGACAAAGTGGAGTTGGCATCCACAATAGAGATGCAGAGAGGCAGAAAAAGTAACCACACTCTGCAGGGCTCCTGAGAGGGGTCAAAGTGTCATGGGAACTGACCAGCACACAACTGCAGGGAGTCCAAGGGGGAAGCCCTGAAGGGAACACCACAAAGGGGTAGCATTGACACTTCCTTGATGGCTACAGGAGGGCTGGGAAATGTCCTTTCCCAAAAATTCTAAAGAAGAAAAACATGAATCTAAGTGAAGATGGCTTTAGGTGCTGTCTCTTAATCTTTTTTTTTCTTTTGGTCCCTTATTCTTTTGCTTAGATTGTTGGAAGAGTTTAGAATTTTCCTTTTTGCTTTTCAATTCTTTCACTTTGGATTTGACATTAACCAAGCACCTAGTGTGTACCCCAGCTTGGAGCTGGGGACACAGAGGAGAGGAACCTCAAGGCTCTTAAAATCCAACAGGGGAGACAGACATGTAAAGGAATATGCATAACTACAGAAGTTTGTACATCCCAGAGAATGCTCATTTCTATGAGGGAAGGAGCGTGGATGGGAGGAGACAGAACTGTCCTTGGGAACAAGACAAGGTTGCACAGACAAGGCATGTCTAAGCAGAGTTTTGAAAGCTGAATCGGAGTTTGTAAAGTGGAATTGGGAGGAAGGTGGAGAGGAGAACATGGCAAAGAAAACAGGTATAGAGGAATGGAACACGAAAAGGCTTCTATCACTAACATGACAGAGGATTTGAGGTAAGATATTTACCTTCCTGACTCTAAGTTCCACTTGAATTAAAATAAATAGTGACACCTATGTAACAAATTCAATTAGCGGATTATGAATCATTTTTCAAGAACACAATGATACCCTCACACCCAAAAGGTAAATGCTACCAAAACTCAGGTGAAATGCATTCTTGGAAAAGGCACTTAGAAAAGTTTATACCAATATTGATTCTGGTTTTGGTTACATGGAGTCCCATTCATTCTGACTTCTGACTTTCACACCCGTCTGTAACTAGATTTTTTTTAAGTTTTATTAAAACTTTGTTTTAAATTTGAGAGACAGCAAGAGAGAGAGAGCTTGAGTGGGGGAGGGGCAGAGAGAGAAGGAAAGAGTCCCAGGCAGGCTCCGTGCTGTCAGTGCAGAGCCCAGTATGCGGCTTAATCCCACAAACTGTGACGTTATGACATGAGCCCAGATCAAGAGTCAGACAATTAACCAACTGAGCCACCCAGGTGCCCAGGTGCCCCCCATAAATAGTTTTTTTATAGAACTGGACAAGCAGAGCCAGGGGACTATATCAAAAGCAGAATAGAAGAAAATGAGACAACCCAATAACCTGAGGGGGAAAAAAGTCATTCATGGACTCCTAATAGACAACAGGCCAAATGACTATCAGGAAGAGAAAAGCAAACCTTCCAAAATTTCAAAATAATTCCTTGGTCATTTACATCCAGTATGAACCTAGACTTCAATGAGACATGTGATTTTACAACAAATGGGAACATCATCTGCATAACAGTATTTTGGTATTAAATTATTTAATATAACTATGAAATACATTCCTGCAAAAACCATCCCACATAGTATTGCTAGAATCCAGCAGCTAACATTGACCCAACCCTTCATGATGTCACTTCTTTGCTCAAAAGCTGTTTAACTATCCTCTGCTCAGTAAAAGGTGATGTTGAAATGTCCCTAACCTTATATTCAAGGACTTTCACAATTGGGGTCCATCCTGCCCTGCCGCTTCCAGCCTTTTGTAAAAAATTTATATGTAATTGACATTTAACGTTAGTTACTGCCAATCTTACTTACAATTTCTCTGCAGAAATGCACTTCTTTGGTAAAATTACTCTCTGTGTCCCCAATACATGCCACACCATGTGACTGCTGACACATATAATAATATGTTTTATATGATAAATAAATAAAACATATATATATGTTTATATATAAAACATAAATATATATAAACATATATATACATATATAAACATATATATATAAACATATATATAAATAAAACATATATATATGTTTATATATAAAACATATATATAAAACATATAATAATATGTTTTATAATAATGATATTCTCTGGCTAAAATAAAAAACATAAGAAATAAGTGTTGGCGGGGCACCTGGGTGGCTCAGTCATTTGAGCATCTGACTTTGGCTCAGGTCATGATCCCACAGTTCATGGGTTCAGGCCCTGCGTTGGGCTCTGTGCTGACAGCTCAGAGCCTAGAGCCTACTTTGGATTCCATGTCTCCTTCTCTCTCTCTGCCCCTCCCCTGCTTGTGGTCTCTCCACCACCCCCACAAAAAATAAATAAATAAACATTTTTAAAAAAGAAGAAATAAGTGTTGGCAAGGATGTGGAGAAAAGGAGCCCTCAAACACTGTTGGTGGGAATGCAAACCGGTGCATCCACTGCAGTAAAGAGTCTGGAGGTTCCTCAAAAAATTAAGAACAGGATTACCATATGACCCACTAATTCTACTACAGGGTATCTACCCAAAGAATATGAAAACACTAATTTGAAAAGATACATGCACCCCTATGTTTATTGCAGCATTGCTTATAATAGCCAAATTATGGAAGCAACCCAAGTGTCCATAGATAGATGAATGGATTAAGAAGAGGTCACACACACACACACACACACACACACACACACACTGGAATATTACTCAGCCATAAAAAGGAAGGAAATCTTGTCATTTGCAATAACATGGATGGATCTAGAGGGCATAATGTTAAGTGAAATTAGTCAGAGAAAGACAAATACTATATGATTTCACTAATATGTGGAATTTAAGAAACAAACAAGTGAACAAATAAAAGAAGAGACAAACAGGAAAACAGACTATTAACTACAGAGAACAAACTAACAGTTACCAGAGGAGAGGTAAGTGAGGGCATGGGTGAAATAGGTGGAGAATTAAGAGCACACTTACCGTGATGAGAACTAAGTAATGTATAGAGTTGTTGAATCACTATATTGTATACCTGAAACTAATATAATACTGTATGTTAATTATACTGGAAAAAATAAAAGAATGATATTCTCACCTTCCCACTCTCATACCTGACTAGGCCACTAGATGTATTATCCTTTACAGACCCCTAGAAGAAGTTATCTTTTTTTATGTTAATACAAATAATGTTTTTTTAAGTTTATTCATTTATTTTGAGAGAGAGAAAGAGAGAGAGAGAAGGGGAGGGGAGGGGAGGAGCAGAGAGGGAGAGCGGGAGAGAGGAAGAGAGAGAGAATCTGTGCTGTCAACGCAGAGCCTGACATGGGGCTCAAACCCACGAACTGTGAGATCATGACCTGAAGTCAGACACTTAACCAACTGAGCCACGTAGATGCTCCAAAATAATGTTTGTTTGTTTTTTTAAGGCAGTGCAAGTTTCTCAACATTATTTAGGAAATGTCAATAATTACAATGATTTGGTATTGTGTACTGAAGATCATAGTAAGAATATGTACACTGAGTCATATCCACTTACACTCTACCCTTTAAAGTGTATTTTGTGAACTGAGAACAAACTGAGGGTTGATGGGGGGTGGGAGGGAGGGGAGGGTGGGTGATGGGTATTGAGGAGGGCACCTTTTGGGATGAGCACTGGGTGTTGTATGGAAACCAATTTGACAATAAATTTCATATATTAAAAAAAAATAAAGTGTATTTTTGGGGATTTAGATTATCTTTAAACTGACTACACAATATAATAAACTATTAAATTGAGTGCCAATGTTTAAGAAATGACCACTGTACTTGAGGTAGAAAAGCACTTGAATCTGTGATGAGAGTTTTTTTTAATTACTAAAAAATATTTTTTTAGAGAGAGAGAGTGCAAGTGGGAGAGAGTGGCAGAGGGAGAGAGAGAGATACTTTTTTTTAATGCTTACTTTTTAGAGAGAGAGTGTGCAAGTGGGGGAGAGTGGCAGAGAGAGAGAGAGAGAGATACTCTTTTTTTTAATGCTTA